>NW_026000026.1:50779067-50859297 GCF_001458135.2 Marmota marmota marmota | reverse complement strand
AATATATATATATATACAATATATATATATATATATATATATATATATATATATATATATAATGTGTATATATATATATGAAATATACATACAATATATGCCTTTCATTATATATAATGAAAGGCATATATTGGTGGATACACACTTTTGCATTAAACTCCTTCACTTACAAATGTTCTGTTCTTCAAGGCAAGCTGAATTTCCAAGAAAATACAGAAACAGATTTTAATAGCTGCCTTTAAAATTATTAATAATAGTATTGGTATTCTTATTGATTATGATTGGGAAATACATTGGAATTAGAATAAAGTAAATCTGTTTCACTCATATTTTCACGTATGAACATCATAATATGTGACGGATCGAGTTAATTTATACCCATTGAAGAGATTTTTTTTTTGGTTCTATCTCCTTTTTCTTTTTTTAGGGGGTTGGGGGCTTATTCAGTCTTAAAACAGCCAGATGAGACAGAAAAAAAGAAAAAGAAAACCTCATAATTCTAGAAATTAAGGACAGGGAAGGGGGACAAGATCACCAGAAAAATACATAGGCCATCTTATTGACTGAAGAACTCTCACAAATGTGGAATAACTGTTTTAGAAAGTGTAAACCATTGAAAAGGCTAGGAAGTTCCCAGTGAAAACAGGACATGTCTGTCCACTGTATCATCAGGTTGGTTTTTGTTATTGTTGTTGTTTGTTTGTTTGTGTTTTTTTAGTGTTTACTAAATGTATATATTTGGTAGCCACTTTGTTACTGGTCCCCAAAATGGGAAAGGCAACCATCCTTTATTTTAAGAGTAAGGCTTCATCTTGTTACCTAGGGATACTTATCAAAAAGGATTTTTTAAAAATTTTATGTAATTAATATAATCTGATTACATATTTGCCATCAGTTTTTTTTATCCAATGATATATGAATTGCATTGCTCTAATTATTCCAGATATTCAATATGAATAATACTGCATCCTCAAAATTGAACAATATTATACCTGTATAATTTAATCACTTGCTACAAAACACAAAATTGCTTATATTTGCATTTCAAATCTAATATTTATTTCACTTTGAAAATAGGTTAAGGGATATTCTTAAATGTTAATTCTCCATTTCTTATCAAAACATTTAAAGTATTCTGGTATAATAGTAATATTTTTCTATATCAACAACATAAAATAAGTTCTTCTAACATTTTTTCAGTTTATAATACTCTATAGAAATATGCAATAAATCCACCAATGCAATCACATTATGTATTTATGTAGCATTGCATTTAAAAATGCACTGGATTGATTTCTCCACAGGGCTTCCTTGTCATAGAGTTTTGTTAACCTACCCAATACAGTATGGTATATCAGACAACTTTGCCTTGCATCATCAATTAGGAAAAAAACAATAACCAAAATAGTTTGCCTTCCAAATTCCTAGTTGCCCCAATGCTGAAAGCCAATGATGTGTAGAAAAGAAAACCCTCATAACTCCTTGCCTGATAAATGAGTAGGGAGAATTTGACAGATCAGAACGAGATGAAGCAGCCTAAAACATTTGGCACAATGTGCGTCTGGCATACAGAGACTGCCTGTCAAATGCCTATGACTCCATACAGCAGCTAGGGACCCTATGGAGCAGCAGATGGGCCATTAAGGTAGTATTAATGTAGATGCCATCAGTTTTCAGTTCTGACTGGGACATACTCTTTAGAACTATGAGCAGCTGCTGCCATTTATTGTGACAGCTTCCTGCTAACTTTTGCCAACTGGCACAATCTGACTCTTTGTACCTGAGCTATTAAATGTGTGACTTCCACCATTTTATTCCTCCAGAGAATGCTTTTAATAATCCTCTAAAGAAGGAACGAAGCATTTATCACCAAAGTGAATATACATACCATGCAGTTCTATTGTGCAAGACTTCTGCCTAGTGTTCTTTACAGATTTTATATTAATACATTCTTATTAAAACTAAGCATGGATCTTTTCACGTATATGAAAGTGCTAAATTGAAAATGATCACTCATATTAATTCCAAATCTTTAATATTGATGTATTTAACCATTAAAAAACAGAACCTTTTATCTTTTGAAATATTTCCCCTAATGAGTAAATTTTAGAAGTCACAGAAAATCTAGTAATAAATTAACAAACCCAAAGTAAATTATTTTGCAATTCTTTAAGTATATGTAAATACATTTATCTCAAAAGGTTTAGATACACCTGGTGGCTTATTTAATGTGAATAAAGAAATGTTAGGTGTATGAATATATTTAAAAGCTCTATATCTGAATAATAACCTCTCTACTATAGATCACGAACAATGCATTATAAATGAAGATAATTGTGCATTTATCACCTGCAGAATAATTTCAACAGTATATGCAACCAAACTACTGGCAAAAGCAGCACTTTGCTGCCTTTCTTTCATCCAGTCTGACTTCGAGGGATACGTTGCATCATTTTTGATTATGTCGAACAAGAAAGCTCACAGTACAGCACAGCATACGGTTTGTCAGACAATAAAAAACTGCAGCAAGTCATTATAAAAATGGCTGGCAGACATATTCATTATGCTGAGCTAACCGTCTTTCTGCTTCAAATATCTCTACAATTGGACAAATAATCTATGCATGAAATTTCTAAACAGATCTCATCCATTCAATACTATATTTCATAGGAAGGTCTGTCTGTGTATTTATGCATGTGCGTGCACACACACACACACAGACACTAAATCTTAAGGCAGTTAAACTTCTAAGTTCATTTTTACATGTGCAATGAGAGTGCATCTATCAGAAAGCAAAATAAAGTTTCAAAGATGTTGACATTAATAATACGGCTATTGAGCTGCTTTTTAGATTTTGATATATGATAGAAATAGCATAGAAATAATATTTAATATACTTTATGTTATAGGTAAAGGAAATATGTGAACTGATGGTGCAAATAAACCAAAGAATAATTAGAAGAATGGCAGGATACTCTCACTCTTGGTAATTTCCATGTTTTCTTTTATGAACAAAACTGTGACATCTGGCAGAAGTTCAGATATTGCCAAAAGTGTGGTTTGTGTGTGTGTGTTTGTGTATGCTGCACACATGTATTATCATATGCTTACCTTTGTATACTATTTATATCATTTACTTACCTTTGTATACTATTTTCAAAGAAATCAGAGAATATTTATTATTTTATGGCAATGCCAGGGATTGAGTGTGATTTATAAGACTGCAAAGGAAAGAAAAATTATTATATTAAAATACAGAGCCTAAATAAAAAACACAAATTAAATACTTGATATATTACTTCACACATAGTAGCTGCTTTATTAATATACTTAGAAGTTTCATGCTTTGTTGTAGGTTTTAAACATTTTAGTTTCCAGGTCATGTGTTTCATTTACCTACAGTATTACCATACCTATAAGAAAATATGATTTTTTATTGCTTAACAGATAGTGCTTTTAGTTGTGTAATCAATTTACTGTAGATAAATTTCAAAAGTGTTTTCTAGATTTACAAAAAGGAATTTACTCAACTCCTGAGAAATTTGCAAAATATGAAATGATTTTTAAAATCCTACATTATTTAGTTTGACTTAGCATCTGTTCCAAATTAAAGATGCCACTATAGTGGCATTATTTTGAAAATAACCTAATATGCATTTGAAATAAATTGACATAAAAACAGACCACTGCTCATATTTAACACCTGTAGCAATATTGCCTCAGCAGAGTATTTAATAGGGCTCTTGCAGGAGAGTCACTCTGCTTCTTCATGGAGAACCAAAGTCCAAGAGAGGGAACAACCACAGTGTCTCTGTTGGATGATAATGAGTAAGTCCTTGGAAACCACAGAGCCTGGAGACAAATGCCTTTTAGAGGAATTGATAAGTTTACAATACTCTGCTGATATAAGTATGGCAATTGATCATAGAGAACTACAGTACATGCGTTCCAAGGAAGTCTAAATTCAGAAAGAACTAAGTGAAGTTTGTATTTATTCATCTTACTTTAATGTTACAGTTGTAGAGTGATGATTGTATTTTAAAATGTATGCTTCATGCTTTTTTTTTTTTTAACAAAGATTAAAGGAGAGGGTTTAGGGATGTAGCTGTGTGGTAGAGTGCTTGTCTAGCATGCAGGAGGCCCTGGATTCAATCCCTAGCATGGCAAGAACAAACAATAACAACAACAACAAAAAAAAATGACAGAAAGACTATCTGTCTATTGCAGCAAATTTTTATGTAATTGTTAAGAAATATAATTCACATAACAGCAATGTTGTCTTATTAAGAGATCGCATATTGACACTCAAGGCCAGAAAATATGCTAATATTTTCAAGAACCATGTTTTAGAATGTTTATTGAATAATAAAGAATAAGCTACTTTATCTTTCAGGTTCTTTCTGCTAGGATAGTTGTGTAAATCAGTGCAGAGTCACGTGGAGTAGTGCTGTAACATCAATGATAAACACAACGTCTAGGATTTTCACCTATTATGTTTTCAAAGGCAGAAGTACTGAAAACACTGTGGCAAAAATCTATGCACAGAATCTAAACTATTAGAAGCTCTGAGGTATCTTCCCACAGAGGAATCACTTGTGTTTATAATCTGGTTCAAACTGCTATTGTCACTATTATATGAATAAGAATGTTTCATTAAACTAGGAAAAGAATGCAAAGAGGTAAAATATAAAAGCTTAAAGGAGAATAAGCATAAAATGATCATTTCTAATAAAAATATATGAATCCTTATTGTGACTTTTTGAAAATCAGCAGAGATGAACTAGAAATCAATCATTTTGAAATAAATAAATTATCTCCCTATGCTTTGGTTTTGTAATCAATAGGAACATGAAAGACTTCATTGCCTATCAAGATATTTGTAAAAAATTAAGATCATATGACGTTTGATTATAGTATTGGTATAATTGGGCTGCTATAATATAGTACATGACTTAAATAAAAACATTTATTTCTCACAGTTCTGGGGAATAACAAGTCCAAAATCAAGACATTAGCAGACCTGATGTCCATTGAAAAAACTCCATCTAGCTTATAAATGGTCAGTTTTATTTTTACATCAGCAAGAGAAAAATTATCTTTCTCTCATCTGTTATGAGGGCATGAATCTCATTCATAAGAGCTGTACCCTCTTGACCTAATTACCTCCCAAAGGACCACTCCCTAACACTATCACATTGGTTTTTAGAATTTTAACAATATTAATTTGGGGTGACACATTCAGTCCACAACAAATATTAAAAATGACAAGCTGTTAGTCTATAATATTGCATGAGCCAAAACTATGGAATACCTCTATGATACATCTAATCAATAGATTGGTATTTGTTGATATAAAAACTATGTCCATTCCAATATACCCTGTGATTAAGCTAAAGTAAATTGAAATAATTGGAAGGACAATAGCTGAAATTGGAGATTTACTTAGAATGAACAGTACACTCTAAGTACAAAAGATAGAAATGATGGTGGATTCTCAGAAAATTAAAAAGGTTAAAATGCTCATTTCTTCTTTGTCTTTTAGCCTTCATAGGAGTATTTCATCTTCAACTGGGTTATTAAAAAAAAATACTCAGAAGCTGGGTGTGATGGTGCATGACTGTAATCCCAGTGGCTCAAGAGGCTCAGGCAGGAGGATTGCAAGCTCAAAGCTAGCCTCAGCAACTTAGTGAGGCCCTAAGAAGCTTAGCAAGATCCTGTCTCAAAATAAAAAGAATAAAAAATGGACTGGAGATGTGGCTCAGTGGCTAAGTAACCCTGGGTTAAATCCCCAGTACCCCCCTCCAAAAAAGGAAACTTTAGGTTAAAATTATACTCATTTGCATTTCTTACTTTGTCTTCACCCTTGTCAGGTAAGCACAAAAGCAAAATTTCCCCCCCAAAAAAATAAAAGGATTTCAGTCATGACACTATTTTCACTTACATTCAAAAATTGAATTGTAAAACACTTTGTTTTTTTAGGCTTAGAGTGATTTTCCTTCTCCACAACCAACCAAGAGCACACATAAGTATCAAACGCAGATAAAGGGGAACAAAATTGAGATCCAACCATTCTTCTTTCACCAAACTTTTCCATCATTTCACATTTCTGCTTATATCCTTATGACCCTTAAAAACCAACTTAGTTCTCTATTTAAGGTGTAATCATTCTATCCCAAATAATCATTCTCACTTTTGTAGCCTCCTCGTGTTTCATTATATATACAAGGGTTCTGTAGTGTTTTGTGTTTTTCTTTTCTTTTTTCTTTTTTTTTAGTGTCAATTCCTTAAGAAAGTGTAGAATGTGTTGTATGTGAGTTTTTTTTCCATGAAAATAGTAGGCTAACAATTGGGGAGAAAAGAAATCATGACATAAGTATTGTAATAAGAATTACTATATTGGAAGTCAACTACTGATAAAGAAATATTGAAATGGTACTTGCATTCTCATTCTGGAAGGGAGTGTACAAAAGGAAGAACAAGAAAGCAGGAAGAGGAATCCAGAGGAGGGAAGAACAGAACCACTATGGTTTAGGAGGCATGTTTTAAAAGCTCCTAAGATCCAGATGAAATTTACCTCAATCAATTCCAGTGATAATAAAAATATATTTTAAAATATAGATATATATTGTGTATTTAAGATGAAGGCCAAATAAATCAGTCTAATCATCTATCCAATGGCATATACATGATAGGTTGTGCTTCATATTCTTTAAGATTCAAACTTTCTGGCTTGTTTAGAAAGAAGATAATTATGTAGAGATCTTTAGAGAGTACACCCAATTTCCCTGGTTATAAAAAGCATCGTTCTGTGAAGCATTAGCGGGAAAGAACAGCCTGATCTGGCTTAGAGAAATATGTATGAGAAATGCAAAGTAATTTTGTTAGGAAGAGAATATTTTTCAAATATACCTGCTGGAATATCCAAAATATTTCATTCTGTTTTGCCTTTTAATTGGTAGGATCCAATTTAATTCAGAATACCGGTACTCTAACACAAACTCCTTCCATAGCCTGAAGGCTAGGATACAATAAGTGTTATAAGTGAAGTGTGATACTAGTAATAATTTGCTGATGATCACATTCTTAAAATTTTCTGTCATTGATTAAGAATGTTTACATAGTATGAGGAATGCCAAAGAAATATTCTGAACTTTGTATAAATACCACTGATTTCACAATAAAGAATTAAATAAGTTTACTTGAAGTCATGCCATCCTATAATATCTTTTTTATTTATCTATTTACCTATTTATTTTTATTGGTATAATAATACATAATAGTGGTTCATTGTTTCATATATTCAAATATGCACATACCAGAATTTGATCTATTTCATTTCCCAATATTTCTTTTTTCCCAGTGCTCTTCCCTCCTGATCTGTTTGCTTTTCTTACATGATTTCCCTTCTGTTTTCTTGTGGTTATTATTTATAATTACATATATAAACAAGATTTATTGTGATACATTCATACATGGACAAAGCATGTCTTGGGAGACTTCATTTCCCATGTCCTCCCTTCCTCCATCCCTCTTGATCACCTTTCTCTACTCAATTGATCTTACTTCTGTTTTCATGAAATCCCTTGTGAATTTTTTTTCATCTTTTTCTCCATTCTGCACATAAGATAAATCATTGAACTCTCAACTTTCTTGAGTCTGACTTATTTCAGTTAGAATGTTTTTCAATTCCATTTATTTAACAGTAAGTAACAAAATTTATCTTTCTTATGATTGAGTAAAACTCCATTTGGTATATTTATCACATCTTAATTCGTTCATATTGTGTGTGTGTATGCACATATATATGTATCCATATGTATGTATATGTGTGTGTATATATACACATGTATGTGGTGTATGTGTGTTACTAGAGATTAAACCCAGGACTTAATCACTGACCTACATCCCCAAACCTTTATTTTTATTTTTTATTTTTTTAGTTGTAGATAGACACAATTTCTTTATTTTATTTATTATTTATTTTTATGTGGTTCTAAAAAATCAAACCCACTGCTTCACATGTGCTAGGCAAGTGTTCTCCACTGAGCCACAACCCCAGTACCCCCAATCTTTTTTGTTATTTTTATTTTGAGTCAGGATCTGGCTAAATTGCCTAATCTGGCTTCAAGTTTACAATCCTCTTGCCTCAGCCTCCTGAGTCATTGGGATTAGAAGTATTTATCACCACACTTCGCTATCCTCTCTTCTAGAATATAGAGAGAGATAGCACTATTTTCAGCTGACTCAATGACCACTCCATAATGCCTGTCCTATGGCAGCCAATTAAAGATCTTTCCTCCAGTAACCATCGATTTTGTTTTAAAGGAATTATTTTGAAATAACCAAAAATATATGTGCAATTGCTTTTTTTGCACTCAGAAATTTGCCCAGACAAGGAATGTGTATTTAAGTATCGTCCTCTAGATTTTATTCCAAAAAGAAATGAAATATTTTATGTAAAATATTTATTTCTCCATTTTGGAACATATTTATGCATAGATGCACACGCTGGTATGTGTGTGTATGTGTGTGTGTGTACATATGACAAGAAACTAAAAAACTTTAAAATATTTTCACTCTACTAATCAGAAATTCGTTGAGGCATGATTTTATTTTTGATGGAAAATCAAAATGTCTATCAAGTTTTAAATCAAAGCATAATATGGAATTTGTCCTTATATGTCAAAACCTCAACAATTTTCATGAAAATTCAGGCATTAATTAAATTTTTCAAATGTAGAATGAGAAAATAATACTAACTTCAGATAAAGTTTTATGTGCAAAAGTATTTAGTATATTTTTATATAACAGTGAAATACTAGGAAAATATTGAATGCTCATAATAATAATGTTAATAAAATATATACATATATCATGTATCTATAAAGGTGTGTATTATTAATATATATGTACAAATTATAAATAAATAAAGATATTTTCGATTCAACAAATTTATATGGTATAACATAATATTAAGTGGAAATCACAGGATTCAATTTGTATAAAAATAGAGATGGTAATGGTTACATAAGTCAAAATACACAAAAGAACTACACCAGCATCTTTGAGTGATTATCTCTGAATAACATTATCTTGACTGTCCCCCCCCCCAATATAATGTATTTTGGTTTTGTTTATTTATTCTTATTGTGTGGGTTTTATACAATAAGGAGTTATTTGTTTTATTTTTTTTTAATGGTGCATTTAAAGCAGTAACAACTTGTTGTTCTGCCCCATGTGTATTTTATGAAACTAGATATATGCATAGTACAAAATTAGACAAAAGAAAATTGGGGGATAAAGAAAAAATCTTCCATTTTTAAAGTGATCAAATCTTTCAAAGTATTTGACAGATTACTTTCTAATGTCAATGTTGTTTCTTATTTTAGATTTTCCTTTCATAAATTTCAAAAATAAGGGCTTGGGAATGTAGCTCAGTGGTAAAACATTTGCCCAGCATGTGCAGGCCCTACATTTGAGCCACGGCACCACAAAAATAAATAAATAAACAAAATTTTAAATAATTTAATAAAAGTAATGTGAAAAATTAAATTTATTCCAGGCATAGAAAATAGCTTTTATTTTGATTAACGTTAAGAAGGATAAACATGTTCACAAATCCCAAAGATGAGTAGAAATATAGCATGATAAATCAAAGAACATTGGCATTAAAATTATACATACAAATGCATTAGTAATATTTCTGTGTATACATTTATAAAAAACACATAAAGAGAGAGTATGAGAGAGAAAATTAGCATTGCTAAGTGCTATGTCATATCATTGGATAGAAAATTTACTATAAGAACATCTGTTTGGGTAGTTTGGGATAGTGGAATCTAGAGAATGGAGTACACAAAAGAACTACACAAGCATCTTTGAGTGATTATCTCTGAATAACATTATTTCAAACTTGAGTGTTGGAATCACATTGTCTTACCTTTATACCTGCTTTAAGTTTTCAATGGTCTTCCACATTCAATATATGTTGAAGAGACAATGCCACTGTGAGATACACAGAGCAGATGGTTAATGAAGTTTAATGAGTTTATATGTCTTCCCCATAACCGTGGTTACCAAATTTATAAACAGAGGTCAAATTTTTAGTCTTTTTTTTCCCAGTGTTGTCTATATCTTTCCCCAAAGTAGCATGTGAGTCACCATGTATATCTAAACTCTCAAATCAAAACTCATCTTTTTCTTTTAGTTATTGGAACTCTGTGTGCCAAAGCACCATTATATTGTTTGTAGGACATCAGAGACACTCAACAATTGAGCATTCTATGCCAGCTGGCTCTTTATTAAATGCTGTAGTGTAGGCCTTCTCATATCTTCTTGAATACTGCTTAAATGGATTCCCATTCTCACACTTTGTGCTCTTATGAGTGATAGTAAGCTAAATAGGATGAACTGAAATAGGATTCCTACTGAAGGAAAAGGAGATGGGAACATAATATGGCTCAATGGACATTTGTAAAATAGTATCTATTTTTCTTTCTAAAGGAAGTCCATTAAACTCAGGTGGGGGAGATATTTTGGTTAGTAGGATCTCACTGCATGAGTCAACATATGTCAAGTGAGTTACCATTATATCTGTCCAAACATAAGACAAGAGATGGAAACTAGAATTTATATGCACATTTACTTGTCTGAAGGTTTCCTCTAACTTCTCAGACCATGTGGCTTTCATACCATTATATTAAAAGTTTCCTAGTGTGTGTTTCTAGAGTGCAGAAACAATATGTATTTCCTTTTTATTTCACATAGACAAAAAAACCATTATCCAACATTCTGCCTCAGAAATCTCAATCAACATTTTAATCGTCAACATTCAGATTCATTAAAATAATCTAAAAGGGATCAGCACTGTACCCAAAGAGTGTGTTATGAAATCTATTCCTAGCTTTATGGAAATTGCATGCTGTCTTTATACAGAAGGTTGAAGGGTTATTGTGGTCAGAGTAGCCAATCTTCTTCCTGCTGCTAAGTAATAGGCTTGAATTTTGTCTTATTTGTAACTATTAATAAGAGGCTATGAAATATCCATTGCATGTGTAATTAATTAAAATAAATTGAGCCACAGACAAAACTGACCCCAAAATAATGCTGTTTTTTAAGTGTGTTAATAAGTAGATGTCAGTCTTTTCAAGTATAGGACTTTATAGATCAGTTTAATAAATCTCCAAATGCTTTATGACTCAAGCTCAAATGATTAGGCATTAGAGCTAATTACTCTACGTATTTTTATCTTCAAGGCTTACTTCCTACTTTTACTCATTCAACTGAAACAATGAGATTCACCAGGAGAAATGGATAATGTCTTTTCAAACCGTATTTCCCATAACACTAGGTTTCCTGCAGCAAATCATCAAATAGTCAACAGATGCATTGAGTTTTCAGTCTCTACACAACTTCAAGCAATTATTTTGAAGGGCAAAAGTGGTGTTTTTATCCTTTACTACCAAATATCTTCTCCTGCCCCCAATTAGACAGACAGGTTATTAAAGGAATTGCTTTGCTTCTGTGCAACTTGCCCCTACTTTCTATTTCAGCATACTCAGAGTCGATATCAAATGCCATGAAAGGTCTTAGGGCAAGTAAGAGAAAAAATTTAAAGTTCACTTTGTGAACAAGAAAGTGACTGATTATTGATATACAATCTAATAAAGGAGCCATTCCTGTTAATAAGGGTGAGCCCCCAACAATTATATCACCTAGGAAACTACATGCTCCAGAGTTGACAAATTATTGGGAACCCCCCTCCTGCAGCCGCCTTTTGTTTCTTCTCCAAAATATAAAGCAAGTATACTTTAGTGACATGATTTTTTTTTTTTTCTGGCACCTTTCCATAGCCAATTCCATTCATGCAGAAAAAGGATGAAATTCCATCATTCGAGCATGACATCTCAAAATTCAAACTTAATGAGAGCTTTGGCAGCTTCTGTCGAAGGCAGACAGTGATTAACAAAACACTTCAGAGTACAAGGCACAGCAGTGCTCAAAGAAAACAGTGATGATCTCCACTTAATTGTAGAAAAGCCCAAAGCATCTGCCAGCCGAGGAGAGCTGGAGCCATAAGGAGCTATTGCTCAGATAGGCTGTCATCTCCAGAGATCAACAACCATATGCTCAGCTCAAGCACAAACTCCAAAGAAGTTAATTTTCTGACAAAATACAGGGATAAATATGACATTCAAACAAGTGTGCTCACTCATCCTGAACACACGTTCGTCTGCACGCATCAGATTTATGCATCGTTTAAACACAAGCAAATATAATTTGTTTGGAACACAAACATTGCTGCTTGAGTACAGGTATAATTAATCTTTGTCTGCTCCACAGGTTCTTGTGTTCTACTGGTTAACCACGCTTTTCACAAACTTTTGATGAATGGAGAAGTCACTTGTTGCTTCATATCTAAACATATACCACATTCTTTCATGCTTTGAAATAAATGCAACTTATTTAATTCAACATGAAAAAGTAATTTATGGTACCTATGATTCAAAGTTTATATATTTGTGCATATCTATGTGTATGCAGACACATGGAGAGAGAGAGCACAAAGTTGACAAGTTTTATATATACAAATTTAAAATCATCTATTATAAACAGATCTATCTTATCTACCATCTATCTTTCTATCCTATTTATTTTATCTGTATATATATATTGACTGATCAATCTATCATCTTTCAAATTTATCTATGTCTGAATGCTGAGATGGGGTTTTCAAAACCCTATTGGGATATAGTTCAGTAAATAAAAGTTTTTCAGCTGAAAATAGATACTTACCAGGAGAAAGTTAGCAGAGAAGTTGCTTACTGGAACGTTCAGTCCTGGTGTATTCTAGCTAAAATAACACAAATTAAAAAGAAGTAAAAATGATTATTAAATATAATATATAGTTCCAGGAAATAAAAAACAAGAGTTTATACTCTAAAAAGATAAAAAGAAAAGAAATAGAAACTGTGCTCTCCCATCATTTTAAAGTAGAGATACTTTCTGTAATACCTTTTCAGAAAATGCAACATGTAGGTATCAGATGGATTGGAGTAGCAGACTATTAACTGTGGTGGTCTTGAAAACAGGTGTTTGATTCAGTATTTGCATACTAACCAAAGAGCAGTTAATTTTTCAGAGGTGAACAACCACAGTCTTTATAAAAACTAAATTGAAGCATCGAGGGACAAAAAAAAAAGGCACTTCAGTAGTAAACCTATCTCATTTTTGGTTTTTAACTCTCCTAATATCCTTTCCCCCAAAGAATTATGTTTCTCCTTTCTTTGCCTCATCACCAGCTTCCAAGGTTGTACACTGAAGCTTAAGCATTCACTTATCTCTGCTTGTAGCCACTCTGTCTATGAAGAGAATTAGGTGGGAAGTGGCACTATTGTCACATCTACATACAACCATTGTGAAAGTATGAGTTAACTTGCTGTCTGGTAATTTTGTAACATTGATGTTATTGCTTATTCATCATATAATATTTGTAAAGCTTTCTCCGAGTATAGAAGAAATTTATAATTATGATAGAGAATTTATAAATTGCAGGCAGGTTCAAATCATTCATAAAGCCCTTCAGAAAAAAAAGCCAAATAGTTAATTTTGATCAATATCTTCTACACAATATTTTTGCCATTGAACTCATATTAAATATATCTATTGTTTTACTTTCAATCCCAAGACAATACTTTGTACATTGAACATTACCTAAAACATTACAAAGTATTAAAAACATTTTTTTAACTTCTGCTTAATCTTCCACCATATAGAATAGGCTTATTTTAACATAAGTTTTTCTGACCATTTCTTTATTTGGAGTTTTTAGATTTTTACCATTATAAGTAACACTATAATGATATTCATTATACAAGTATACCTAAAAATATTTTTACTGGAGTTTCTGTATCAATTGATATGATTACTTTAAGACTTGATAGATGTTGTTAAATTCTCTTTTTTCTGGAATATTTAAGACAACAATATTGTTAGTGACTATACATGAAGATTTCTTTTAAGTAACATCTTTATTGAATGTTTTTATTAAACTATATTCCAGATCACTGTATCAGAGAAACAGTTTGTGGTCTGGGGTACAAAATCAAGTGTCACCAAATTGATTAAAACCCTTCCAAAGAAAGATGATGTAGGCAGCCAGATATTCACAAATAAATTTAAATGGAAAACTATAATAATAATCCTCTATATTTTAGAATTAAAATTTCAACAACTTAGGATGCAAATACACACATACTTTTACCTTACATGAATGAGACAATAGAGTAAATAAGTAAAAGTTTATGTGAGCAAATATTAAAAGTAATGAAAAATGGGCTAAAGGCAATCTATTAACATAAATGCTCATGAACTATAGGTATACTTTATTCTGTGATCAAAGTAATATATTAAAATTTGTGTAGACTCTTTTAAGACTGGCTTTGATTGATATATCCCTCCTTTTAGTAACTTTGCTTATATATCCTGAACCTTAATTAATGTAGCACCCACTTCGGCATCTTTTCTTTCAAACTTTATAAGTGGACTGAGTCACACTGCTTCTAAACTCTTGCCATCCTCACATTATTTAGCTAATTTGACTGTATACCCCAACCCATTTGAAAACATTCTTTTAAGCACTTTATTACTTTGTTCTGCTGAGTATCTGGATTTTTACTTTCTTTCTCTTTTATTTGGATTTTGTCCTTCTTAAAACTGTTTTGGTTGTGTTAACTATACTCTCCTTTTCCTTTTCCTATTCTTTCTTCTTTCCCTTTTCTTTAAGTTCAAATTGTTGGGTGATTTTTTGTTAGTTTGTTTTCTTGTTCTTTATTTTATTTGGTTTTGTTTGGATTGGTTTGATTTGGGGTACCAGGAATTGAACCCAGAAGTGATTATACCACTGAGCTACATTCCCAGCCCTTTTTATTTATTTATTTATTTTATTTTGAGACAGGGTTTCACTAAGTTGCTTAGGGCCTCACTCAGTTGCTGAGGCTGGTCTTGAACTTGCAATCCTTCTGCTTCAGCCTCTGTCATTGGGATTACAGGTGTGTGCCACTGTGCCCATCTGTTTTTAGTGAATAGATGGATCTGGAGATTATCATGCATGCTAATTTAGATAAGCCAATCCCCCCAAACCAAAGATCAAATGTTTTCACTGATATGTGGAAGCTTCACCACAATAAAGGGAGTAAGGGGAAGAAGAGAATTGGGGTAGAATAGACAAAGGCGTATGAAAGGAAGAGGGAAGGATAGGGATAGGAAAGACTGTAGAATAAATCTAACATAATTTTCCTATGTGCACATAGGAAAACACTTAAATGAATCCACCATCACTCATCCACAAGAATGGTATCTTAAATAGAATGAGATATATTCTATGCTGGTATAATTTTAACAGAATAAATTCTACTGTCATGTAAAACTAAGAAGAACCAATAAATTAAAAAAAAAAACAGTAAAATCTCTTCTCTCAAGATTCAAACAATAAAGAATCCATAACACACATTTTGGCATTGATAACATATAGCCTATTAATACCTACCCTTTATAAATACAACTTATCTCTTGTTATAAATAACAAACTAGGAATTCTTTGTGTACTAGTTTTTGCTTTCATGGGAATTCACATTATTTTCATAGTACAAATATGTTATAAGTAGTAGATAACTCTAGTGCGTTTAATAATCTATAATCAAAATTGGGTCTTCAGCAGTCACCTACAATCCTGTGTCCTGATATCTGTTTGCCTTTCTGACACCACCATGAATTCTCTCCCATGATATAATGAACTATAAAATATTTAATAAATGTGTCTAGTTGTATATAGCAAATACTCAGTACATTGTTTCTTCACCCTCTTTTTTGATTCCATTTTGAGTCCTTATTATTCCACTTTCCATGGAAAATTGTCACTTCCCTTGCCTTCAAATAACTGACTTATCTTCTTCTTTGTGAGAATTTCCTTTCCACATTATATTATATATTCAGTTCTGCTATGACTTGCTCATCAGTGACAAAAGAAATAGAAACAATAAGAATGAGAGTACAATTTTACAGATGTTAAATGGTTAACAATGCATAAATACTAGAAGAAATATAGTCCTTTCCCTCAACAAACACCTGAGCTTTGCTTATGTGTCATGATAATAGGAATGCAGTTTGTGAGTTGTTATGAAGTGGCAGAAGGAGAGTTATCTGAAACTAGATGGAGTATCATAATAGATGAAAAGATAATCACAATCAGTGTTCTTCAGGGTTTCATAGAAAAATCATATTCTTCTTCAAGTAACTATTTTATTTTTTGAAATAACTCTGAACTTTTTTATCCTTTACTACCAAACAACAGATAACCATGTGCCCTGACCTGTTCTCTGTTCTGTTGTGTAAAGTCATGAACTCTGATGGATCCAACATCCCTTGATTGACAAGTGCAAATTTTACATATGGTAAGGGCCAGGAGGTATGAATGTAAGGGTAAAATTCCATTTACAGAGATAGGAAAGACTGCAGAAAGAAATACAATAGGGAGTCTCAGGATTTCTGTTTTGTCATTTTGAACTTGAAGTGCCCATTAAATACAAATTAGACTTCAGGAAAAGAAGTCTGGAATGTAAGAGTTATCAACATATAGATGATATTTAAACCTAGGAGTCTAGATGATCACACCCAGGCTCAACTTTGTGAAAGCTGACAAAAATGAGAAGAGGTCCAGCAACCTTGTGGCTCTCTAGAATAAGCTGAGGAGACTAAAAGGAGCAACCTATAGGCAGGACTCCCATGGGAAAGGCGTCTTGGAATCTAACTAAAGAAAGTCTTTCAAGAAGAAGAGGACAATCAATTGTGTCAGAAATGCAGCTGTAAAGTCAAGTTAGAGAAGAATGCTAAATCAATCATTATACTTTGCAACATGGAGGTCACTGTTGCCTATGACAACAGCCAATTCAGTTAATTGATGGGAGCAAAAGTCTGAGTAGAATGTACAGATGCCACAGTGAAACCCATTATTTTGTATGATTAATATGCACTAATGAAAATAATTTTAAAAAATAGAATCAGTTCAAGAGAGCTGGGAGAAAACTTCTTGAAAGTAAGTACATAAAAGATTTCTGAAGAGCTTTGTACAGTCAAGGGAAAGGCCAGACCAAAGATCAGCCATAACAATAGTCTGTGACAACCAAAGGAAGGAAGAACTCATACAGATGCAAGAGCAAGATAGTTCGATAGTCATGGAAACTTGTGGAACTCTTATGTACTTCTGTTTTCTCTGTTCTCCTCATCTGGGTTCCTAAGAATGACTGATTTTGATTATTATCTAAGTACTTTGCATGTCTTTCAGAGTAAATTTTTACAAAACACATCTAGTATGCTCTCAATAGCAACACGATAATAAATAAATAATCACAAATTACTTTTTAAGTATTACATTTTTAGTTGTTGGTGGACCTTTATTTTATTTATTTTATATGTGGTGCTAAGAATCAAACCCAGTGGCTCACACGTGCTAAGTTAGCACTCTATCACTGAGCTACAACCCCAGCCCACAACTTACTTTTAAATTTGTTTGAAGTAATTATTTGTTCTATTTCTGATCTACAAAAAGGAACAAAAACTCAGTGTTGGGCTGAATTGTGTAGCACAACATTTTAAGGATATAAGAAAAGAGAACAGAAATATTCAGGGGGTTTGAAATCACATAAACCTGGACTAGGATTCTGATCCAGCTGTTGATAATAGTAGCAGGTGCTATGTTATTTTTAATTCTGTTTGTACTTGAGTTTCCTCATCTTTAAAATGGAGATAACACTTTTTTGCCAGATAAATTTACAGTAAATATTAAACAAAATAATAATATGTGCACCTTGAACTTTGTGGGCCAGGTTATACAATTAATTAACTAATTTTGCGACAGGTTCTTATTTTGCCAAAGCTGATCTCAAGTTTGGCAATTGTCCTGCCTCAGCCTCCTGTGTAGCTGGGACTGCGTGTATGCACCACTATAATTAGCAGGCCAGTCTATTTTTATATATATTTTTTACTTTTTCTGCTATCAGTTGATATGCCTAAAATATGTTATATGAAATATTGGTTTCCTTGAGTATTAATCAGTAATGATTAAAATGATTCCATGACATTATTGTGTCAAAAAGAAGAAATTGTTTTCTTGATTGTAGTTCTTTCTCAGAGGGTTTAATGTATTAATATGCCCATTGGATTTTGAAAGAGGATTGTAGTATGGGGTGACCATATGAATTTGACAGGAGACTCCATTTTCACAAACATTGAAAGTACAAAATGTAGGTCTACTCTGAGAAGTCATTCAAGGACTGCCAAGTTCTGTGTCCTCTGACCGGTAGTTCTAAAAGCCTTTTCAGAAGCCATGTACAACTTTTAATGATTAGTATAGTAATTTTTTAGAGGAAGAAAATCAGTACCCACTTGAGGAATCAAAATAAGAGCCTTCTTATACTTGGCTAAATACCTGCATTTTGAGTTCTATTGACCTCCCATTATTTAATATAATTTTGTTGTAAGTATTTTGTCATAACTATAAATTTGAAAGCTGAAATATAGATCACTGTGTTCTTCAAATTGTACAAACTCAATGAGATTTTATGTAGTATAATTTATTAAATTGGTTTGGTTTGATAATAATTCTAAGTAAATATTTATACTCAGATTATCCCTCTTTATACCACACAAAGAAAACAATTCAGCCAATAACTGGATAGGTCACTGTTGAAAGACATTTAAAGAATATCCTACAATAAGGGAATAGATTTATAACTATAATTGACAAAATATAAGTACCTGCATTTTCTTCTGAAAATAATTTCATTAAGTTCAAGACAAACCTTAACTGTTAAACAAATGAAATCTTTCTTTTTTCTTTATTTTGTCTTAGGATTTACCTAATTGTACTATTGAGGATCAGAAAGTTATTCCTTCTGTGTCTGTTGATCCTTTACACAGTTAACCAAGAAGTGAACAAATAGCAATACATAATCATTTTCCTAGGACTGCACACACATCTATGGTCCATCTTAACAATAGAAAATTGACATTTCCTATATCCTCAAGTTAGCATGACATTAACTGGAACTTCGCATTCTGCTAGTATCTCTTTCCCTTATTATTTTTATGCATTTTATGCTACTTTTAAAGTCATGCTGTTGAACATGTCATGACTGATTATGAGTGAATCCAAATATCAGACCTTTTAATATGAATACAAATGTCAGATTGCAGACAAAACCTTGTTGGCTGAATCTGATAACAGAGAACACATCCCAGATCCAGTTAATGCTAGAATGTCACATCATCCAGGTATTCCATAAAAGTACAAGCATAATGGTACTGATGAATTCTAAATGATTTTGAGAAAACACAAATGTTTCAAGTTAATTCTGAGAAAGTAAATTTTTGATCATATAAGATCCACTGTCAATCTAAATATGAAATATAAAGAAAAATTATGACTGCATCTCCCTAGGAAATTTAACTGTCATTTTTAGATTTTTAATCATTTGTTTGGATGGAATGAATCTATGGAAAAATAACATTCATTTCCAGTTTTTTTTTTTTTTGCATACTTCTCCTTATTGGGTAATGTGGATAGCCAGGTCATTTAAATTTTAAGGAACTCGTTTCAAAAAGGGACTACATGTGAAGGGGACCTTTGACACTCATCTTCTAAAGTTCTGATCCAAACAGTTCCTTAAGGATCTGACCAATATACAGATGAACCTGTAGTCCAAGGTCCTTGATATAACTCGGTTAGAGCATCAAAGTCAGGTGCATGCAAACCAAATTCTAATTATCTTGGTCTGCCAGAGAGAAATAGCCTTTTGCTTCACTGTGGGCTAACCTACAAGTTACCATTCAACTGAAAATAATAATACTTAATGTGAGCTATATAAAGACTTATTTTGCCTTTACAGCATCCTGGGCTCTGAGCAATGTCAATCCATACTTCTTTTATTTGGGTGAATCACTTTCTCTTTGAGTCTGTGGAAGAACACCAGCAGAGGGAAGGGTACTTAGTAGAGTCTCAGCGTATAAATAGCTCTGCTGAGAGCATTACAAAGGCTCTGTTGTGCTATCACACAGCAGAGCCAATATTGTACAATATGAAAAATCCCTGCCAAGTGCGCAGAGAATACAGACAATGTTTGCCATTTCTCTGATCGGCTGTTTGTTATGTGTTGCAAGAATTTATAACGAAAAGTCTACCACACTCTAAAGTCTTTCTATTATAACAATAACAACAACATAAATACACACACACACACACACACACACCATACACACACACACACCCTTAAAGACATCAGGACAATCTCAACAAAAAACAGTGGGTGGGATTGAGATTGAAACACAAACATTTCTATAGAAACAGAAATGGAATTTTCTCAAAGCACCAAAGCTGCATATAACCATTCCTTGAAGGTGTCCTTTATGCTTTCTGAATCCACATCAATTCAACCACTTGTAAAGGATTCAGACATCAGAATTTTAAAAAGAAATCATACCTTGAGGTATAAAGTAAGTTTCTTATTTAAAGTACTAAAACAAAGCCATTTATTCTCCTTCAAAGGTTAAATCCTTATTTTCAGAAGATGGACTCCAACATCAGAGTCTTAGATCTTTGTTTCTGAAAGATAGCTCATATACATATCAAGAAAATTAAACACTTAAAAGCTACTACCTGAAGTTCCCTTTAGCTTTACCTCTGATATTTGAATCTATAGTTATATCTACATAGCAGGAAAACACATGCTATGAGTGCTCTTGATTTTACCTACTTTCATTAGATACTTTCTATATTTATGAGAAAATATTCCATGAAAGTTATCATAAGGAATTATATTTTTTATAATAGCCTATAGTAGCAATGCAGTAATATCTCCTAAAGTTGCTTTTAGGCCAGCACAGAGGTGTACACCTTTAATCCCAGCTTCTCAGAAGGCTGAGGCAAGAGGATCATTTCAAAACCAGCTTCAGCAACTTATCAAGGCCCTAAGCAACTCAGTGAGACCCTGTCTCTAAATAAAATACAAGGGGGATAGGTGGCTAAGGAAGTGGCTCAATTGTTAAGTGTCCCTGGGTTCAGTATCCAGTACAAAAAAATAAAAACAAATTTTTTTTTGCCTCCTCATCCAAGGTTCTTTGTTTCTGTTACTATGACTTTCTCAGCTTTATTTCCCCTCCAGTCCTCCGATGCCTTTCCTTCTTCTTTCTGCCTTGTCCTTTTTCATTAATTTCTAATTACATCTTTGTTTTGCCTCTATCTCTGTTTTACATATACTCATATCTGGGCTCCTCTTCTTTATTGATTTCTACGTTGCCTTCTTCTTTTCTTCCTCTGTGTTCTCTTTCTCTGTTTTTCCTCTCTATTTCATACTATTCATACCCTCGCTCCAAAAGCATAAAACAACAGTAAGAACTTTTTGAAATGTTAACTTGTGAATTTTCTCAAATTATAGGGAACAAAATATGCAAACTGAATCATTCTAGTGTATTCAAAGCTCTTTTAGTGGAATCCAACCACAATTTACAGATCAGTTCAAAACTCACTTTACTGTGAAATCTTTCTTTCCTTCCTTAGGAAAAAATGTTCTACTGTTTACCCCAATGAACTCCAAATGCACTTCTATTTAGAACATGTCATATCATTTTAAATAAGGCTGTTCACATATTTGTCTGGTCTAGTAAAGTGTGAATACTTGATTGGGCAATATATGGTTTACCATGTCTTTTATCCCATGTTCCCAAAATGGTAGCTTAAATTCAGCAAGTCCTTAATAAACATAAGTTGAAAAACAAATGTATACAGGTAATCCAGGGATTTTAGTGCTGCTCTTTCCTGAAGAAGTTTACTTAATCTATAAACTCTCATATTCTTGATTTGTGCTTGTAAATAATTACTTCATGGGGTGGTGAAATAATGTATTTAAATTCCTCAGCACGGTGCGTCGCATATAGTAATTGCTCAGTTTGGGTTTGTTGTTTGCTCCTTAGACAGATGGACCTTTCCTGATCCCAAGGGTTTTGATATGGGTATAATTTCTCTTCAAACAAAAATTAAAATTCCTGAAACACTTTTCTCCCGCCAACATCACTGCAAATGTGTAGCTGAATGTCTCATTAAATGATATATAGAATCCCTAAAGGTGAAGTTGAGGACTTGAAACTTCTGTAATGGGCATCACTAGGGAGTAGGAACTCCAGATGGTTCATGGCAGAGCCAGCTGTCCAGGGAGCATTGCTTGATGAGAGCTATGGCCCATAGAGAACAGTGAAAAGGTAGGAGCCCATCTGAAAGTGTGGCTCGGTGACCACTGGTAAGATCACAGACACGTCAAATACGTGATGCACCATTTTATCCATTCGTAGACCTTTTATCTCATTCAACATATTGTATGATTGTAAATTATACTACCTTAAAGAAGAAGCTAGCTAATACTTTTTGTTTGGATATAATAATCCTTTTTTATAGAAATCTGATTTTCTTTTTAGTAAGATTAAGTAAAAAAAAAAAGATCATAATATAAATTGTATCAGAAACATAAAATAGAGTCGTAGTGTTCTGGCTGAAATAAATATATCTATTGGACAAAGGATTTTATTTGCACATGACTCTTTATAACATAATGTTTGTATTATGCGTACAGATAGGAGAAAACATTATTCATTTTTTTCTGAAAATTAGAAAATGTTACTTCTACTTCCTGCTTCACACATCCAATTAATTGCCTTTATAAAAATGTCCCCAAATCCTCAAATTTTTGAAATTAGTTTAGAGCATCAAGAACTGAAAATGCTTTTTTTCCAGTTGCTCTAAACACATAAAACTTTGTTTAGATACTATTCAAGTCTACTCTTTTCCACTCATCTCTGTTTATTTCTCTGCTTCTGAACTTGACCCTTATGCTTTTGCCATAAAGGATAACATTTTGCACTTATTTTAATTGAAACTTATCCTGATTTCTGTTGTAAAAAGATTTTCTATTTTCCCCAGGTCATTTTTACTACACAACTATTTTTCTCAAATAATCAGCCCCTTTAATAGTTCTGATATATGGATTTCCCAGGACGTTCAAAGGAAGTACTTAGCTACTTTTCCTGATTGTCTGAGCACACCTCCATATCCAAGAGCATCAAGCATTCTGTAGAGTTCTGAGTCCACGGAAAGGACTACTTACTTTCTTTTGTTTAGCACAAAGTTATGACCATGAGGAGTATGTATTTTCATCTTATCTAGAGCTACTTTGCAGGAGCCACTTAAATTGATGTGTATTGCTAGAAAGCATTGTCTTTTCTCAGCTTCGAGTTTAATTTCCCTCCTAAGTTTAAGCTGAGCATCAGAGTCCCCAGTTCATCCCTGAAAATTTCATGTCTGTAGTCACGAGCATTGTACCTCTCTTGCTAATGGTAGTGTTATGCTTTTCTATTTAAAAACAATAATGAGGCTTCCCTCTCAAATTCCTTCGGGGCAAGTTGAAGCCTAGTGATTCAAAAACAAATTAACAATTAAAATATTAGTATTTCTTTAGCTAAAGCTGTTGAACATATATGACAATAATTAAAAGAGTTAAATTATAAGCCAATATTGACAACCCTCCAAATATCCATATTAGAAAACACATTCTATAGAAAGGTGGTTACTGGCTTATTAACTTAATTCCAAATACTTTTGAAGTTGCAAACATCTGAATGTCAAAGGAACTTAATGAGACTAAATTATTTTCCTCAAATATTCTGTCTTATTTAGAAAAGTAAGAGTAGCAATGAGAACCCAATTAAGTCAAAAACATTCTTTTTATTTCTAATTTAAGTGTTGTGGTTGAATTTTATTAGAATATTCACAGATCTAAATTTGTTTTTCTCATGGTGCTTCTAGGGAAAGTGGAAAATGTGACTTTTATCTTTGGTGCTGTCCTGAGTCCCCTGTGAAATATCTCCCCCTCTTGATGCCCCTCCTGTACAAGCCCCTACTGTCCAGGCATCCAGACTACACTTCTAACAATGCACTAGATATCTTAAGGAACCAAGCAATGGAAAATAAAAGATGGACATCATACTCCTTCTTATAAGCGTTTTTTTTTTCAATACAGCACTCTAAAAGGCTCAAGAACTTTCAGAATCCTAAAGAATTACACTCTGAATAGAGTCTAAAATACATATCTGAGTGTTTTTGTTTGGGGGACAAGGGTGGAAAATGGAAATTAATGCTGCCTAAATTATGAGAAAATGTATTGCTAATTTCCTGTAAAACACATTAGAACTGATTTAAAGATTGCTCTTTAGTTTGCTTTTTAAATTTTTATTTTATTTTTTTAATGAGGAAGAAATTAGCACTAAATGTTGCTCAGCACAGAAAATACCTTTCAGCAACCAACCAACCAAAAAACAAATGGAACTTGTGAGTTGATAAGCAAAGACCTAGAAAATATATAAAAGCACTATAAAGAACTTTTTAAACATTTTTTTTAAAGAAAATTCTAAAGAATGATCAATTCAAAGAAATGCTGATTA
Source organism: Marmota marmota marmota (assembly GCF_001458135.2). Taxonomy (NCBI): domain Eukaryota; kingdom Metazoa; phylum Chordata; class Mammalia; order Rodentia; family Sciuridae; genus Marmota; species Marmota marmota. Next base: position 50,834,757 of record NW_026000026.1, on the reverse strand, counting down.
CTCCCTGCCTGGACACATATTTGGGGTGAGGGTTAGAGGCTGAGACAGCATGAATAGTTTTTGAACACTACTATACGAGTTATTTTAAGCCATAAAACAGACTTCTTCTTTGCTGTCTCAATTTTCAAGACAAAAAAAAAAAAAGTGCAAGGATGGATAACATTTAAAGTAAGATAAATGATAAAGGGGCAGTATCCTGAATCTATCATCAACTGTTTCCTATGTTTGTATGCCACAGATTTTGGAGTGGGAGTATAATTATTAAAAGATTTTTATATTTCTCTTCATTGAACTGAGGATCGATAACATATGAGTTGAAGAGAGAATTTTGCCAGAGTTAGAGAGTTTTAATAAATATCAACTTTCTAACTCCTAGTGGAAATTTGAATTGCTATTTACAGATGTATAAAGCTAAAAGGAAAAAGATGCTATTCTTCAAAAGTGTATTTTGAGTGTGGCTACTTGATAATAAAATCTAGGTTAATTCAAAATTAGTTAAAAGATAAATAAATTTTTAGACCATGGTCTTGTGAGGTATTTTTTAAGGTAGATCTGTAGCCTACTATTAGTCTTATTAATACAATCTTAATAATACAATCTTCAGAAAAATGTCTAGTGTATAGTGATATAGAGATAACATTTCTTACTAAAGGCAAAATCTTTTAATTGTATTGATTTGAGCTGCTAACAATAATAAAGTTAAATAGTGATTAATGGATATTACACATTGGAACTAGATCTTAGAATAGGGTTTTATGTGTAATATCTTTTAAAATACTAATGACATCACTATAAAGTAAGTGGAATGTAATCCTTAGTTTAAATAAAAGGTAAATGAGTTACTAAGAGATAAAGTAATTTTTCTAGATAGTGAGGAAAAGGGCAAACTGACCTCAAAATCCCTATGCATAATCACTATTTCATATGTTTTCTGAGTCTTCTAGTGTTTTGGTATTCTTATTCATTTAATAAAGATTTATTGAGTGGCTTGTATGTGCCAAACATTGTTATAAGCATTGAGGTTTAAAAATGAACCAAACATCAACATGTGTGCCCTTACCATATTATATTGAGAAAGATGGAGAAGAGACACAAAATAAATAAATAAAAGGCAAAAAGAAATTAAAGCAGAGTTAAAGAGGAGAGTATGACCACACAGTTTGCTCTTTCAAATAGGGATTCAAGTAAAGCCATTCATTTAAGGTCCCTTTTGACCACAAATATGAAGAAAGGAGAAAGCAATGCATGCAACTACCTACGGGGAACACATTCAACCAAGAGTCACACAGCACAAATGCACCATGGAGAAGGGCTCGCAGCATCCATCAAGAAGACCGAAGTGTTCTACCGTAGAAGGGCAGATGAGGCAGACAGGGAGAAAGCAGTGAGAAGAAAGGGATGCTAGAATAAGGCATCAAACTTCATTGGCCATGATACAAAAACTCTGGATTTTGTTATGAGTAGTTTAGAAAGCCAAAGGAAATGTTTGTTGTTGTTGCTGTTGTTGCTGTTGTTTTGGTTTGGTTTGGTTGGTTTTAGGTTTTGCTTTTTATTGTTTATTTGTTTTGTTTTGCTTGGTTTGGTACCCAGGGTTGAAGAAAGGTGCACTTAACCACTGAACCGCACCCTCAGCCCTTTTTATGTTTTATTATGAGACGAGTCTGACTAAGTTGCTTAGGTCCTCAGCAAATTGGTGAGGCTGCCTTTGAACTTGTGATTCTCATTCCTTACCTTCCCAAGTTGCTGGGGTTATGGGTATGTGCCACCATGCCCAGCAAAAAATGGGAGATGTTTTAAAAAAATCATTTTTTAATCAGAAGAAGCATTTACTTCTGATTAATATCATTTAAAATATAATTTAAAATAAATTTTATGTAAAAATGAATCAAAGGCTTAGGAATTAGACCAGAAACCTCACAACTGGTAGAAGAAAACACAGGGTCAATATTCTAACACATTGGTGCAGGCACAGACTTCCTTACCAAGACCCTGAAAGCTCAAAAAATAAAACCAAGAATCAACAAGTGGGATTTCATCTATTGAAAAAAAAGATTCTGCACAGCAAGGAAAATAATTAAGATCATGAAGAGACAGCTTAGAGAAAGGGAAATAATCTTTTACAGCTATTCCTCTGTCAGGGTATTAATATCTAGAATATTTAAAAAACTCAAAAGGCTTAATACCCCCAAAAAAATGATAACAAAAAAAAAATCAAGAAATGGGCAAAAGAACTAAGCAGACATTTCTCAAAAGAAGAAATACAAAAAAGGCAACAAACATATGAAAAAAATGTTCAATAACCCTAGGCTAGCATCAGGGAAATGCAAATCAAAATTACATTGAGATTTTACCTCACTCTAGTCAGAATGGCAATCATTAAGAACACGAATAATAGTAAATGCTGGTGATAATGTGGAGGAAAAGGAACACACATGCATTATTGGTGGAACTGAAAATTAGCACAACCATTCTTGAAAGCAGTGTGGAGATTCCTTGAAAAACTAGGAATGGAGTCACCACATGACCCAGCTATTTTGTTCCTTAGTATTTATCTAAAAGAACCAAAGTCAACATACTACAGTGATACTACCACATCAATCTTTATAACAACATAAATAACAGTAGCCAAGTTATGAAACCATCCCAGGTGCACACCAGTAGATGAATAAATAAAGAAAATGTGATATGTGATATGTATGTGTGTATATCTATATGTCTCTCTCTCTCTCTCTCTCTCTTAGAATACTCACAGATCTAAATTTGTTTTTCACATGGAGAGAGAGAGAGAGAGAGAGAGAGAGAGAGAGAGAGAGAGAATTTGCTGGTAAATGGATGGAACTGGAAAACATCATAATAAGTGAAATAAGCCAGAATCAGAAAAATCAAGAGACAAATGTTTTCTCATATGCAGAAGCAAGAGTAAAGTAAGTAAAAAAGGAAAGTGGGGTGAGATATCATAAAACCAGAGAGAAGGTAAGTGGACTATAAGAAGATTAAGGGGGAGGGAGAAGGGACAGTAGAGGGATGTGGAATGAGTTTGACAAAATTACATTATGTGCATATGTAAATAAACCACAGTAAATTCCACCTTATTCTATAAATATCAATATAGCATCAATTAAAAATAAATAAAAGAGTTGGAGGTAGACAAGTAGAGTAGAAAAAGGAAAAAAGTGGGAGGGAGGAGGGAAGATAAGGGGAGGTAACTGAAATGGAGTGAATTCCTTGCTGTATGATTATGTAAAACTGAACCCTAATATTGTGTACAACTATAATGCACTAATAAAAGCAAAAAATACTAATAAAATAGATTTGCTACATCCTTGACTTGCAGGAGACAGCAACATCTTCCAACTCTCAAACCTGAAGATTTTCCCAAATGTACCCTACTCTCTCCAATTTGACTTTTTTCAAAATAGAAGAATATGCTCCAATTCTCCCTCTTCCATCTGGGTCACAAGTTATTCAAGTTAACATGTTTTCCAAGTAATCAGTAGTTCTGAGCACACTCACTAACTAATATTTATCACAGTAATAATTAGAACAATATTTCATAGGAAGGGTTAAAAGAAAGTTGAAAAGCAAATGGAACACAAAAAATCCAAATCATTATAGAAAAGTTCATATTAGGGATGAAATTTTGAGTTTTCATTGTATACTCAGTGCAGAAAAAGAACTCAGTACATGCACAAAGAAGCATGTCAAAATCGTTCAGTTTGTTCCCAGGGCTCTGACACCAGCTGACTTAGATTAAATAGCAGTGAGTTGGAAAAGCATTCTGGGTATTGGTATGCAAATGAATTCACCAAGCATTCCTTCCTATGGCTTTGGAATTCCCACAGCCACAACTACATGAAACATAGATTTCAAAATTGCATTTTAAGCAAGTAAATGTAACACTAAAGCTGTCCTTCCCATGGACCAGGTATAATCCTAATGGAGCTAAAAGTATTTTTCAAAAGGGACAAAAATCATTTTTAAAACATAAGATTATTTATTAAAATGTTGTCAAAGATACATGGGAACATACACATATGGCATAACCATTCACCCATTATTTTAGCCTCTGCACATTATAACAGTTTTCTCTAAATTAAGCCATTTTTACTTAGGTATTTCAAGGAAGGCTGTAATTGACATGTGTACAAAGCAACTAAAGATCAATGATTGCTGGGACAGTAAGAAAACATTGCTCACAAAAGTCTCCTTGTCAGTTTGACTTCTCCAATGTTCATTTTCAGTCATTCAATTTCATGAGAAACTAATAGAAGTCTGAAGCAATAACTAATGGGGAGGGGGGATTCTCCAGTACAGGAATTCACACAGACAATTTTACAATAAATGTATATTTGACATTTTGGTTGTTAACTCTGCTTACTCTACAGAGGATGAACTATAATAAAGGCATTTCTTGCTCAGATGAAATATTATAGTGGCAGTGTTTTAGTAATGGGACACAGATTCTTGATTTTTCTTATTGTGTAGTTCCACCCTCTTCTCACTCCCCCACTTAAATGAAGTGGTATTTGGATTCTAAATTTATAAACTGAAATGCAAAATGCATAATGCAAGCCATCCTTTTCTCTGTGTAAGCCAAGATCACTTTGCAGCATACCCCTGCAGGGGACCTAACAGGGAATTTCCAAAAACATTAATGTATTCAGAAGAAATGTCAAAATAAAGAAAGCCTGTAAACATTGTCTGTGGGAAGCTTTTTGTGCCCTTCCGGAATACAAAATGAACTCTCATTTTCCCACAGAAGTAGGATCTGTTTCTGCCATCTAGTGACAATAAGGCCAATGGGTGCTTAGGAAGAAAACATGTTTTCTAAATAGGTTAAAGAAATGAATCCAAAGCAACTGGGGCTTCATACACATACATGCATGCAAACACACACACACACACACACACAAACACAGAAAGACTCTTTAGAAAGGAGTTCTCTTAATAGGGTACCCAGAATATAAGTGTTATCCAGAGGCTTCTGGTTGATCTTTGAAATAAGGAAACAAATAGATAATAGTACTTATTGTGTGTGCAGTGCTTTTAAAGTTGTTAAATCACTTTCAGTAGTGTTAACTTGATCTTCACAAGAGTCTAAGAGTAAGTCCATGCGCTGAATAGGAGTAGGGTTTTAGACTCAAACCATCTAAATCCAAAATTTACTTGCTCTCATATTTGAAGTCTTGCTAATGGCTAAACCAAATGTTCTCCTGATTACTAAAAGTTTGTCCATTGACTATAGGTCATATCCTTTCATCCAATGTTAGGTGATATGACTTTATTATGGTGAAACCAATGAAGTAAAAAATAAATAAATAAATAAATAAATAAAATGAAAAATTCTTTCTTTAAAAAGTTCTGATTATGGAATTTTACAAGGAATATAAGTGTCAACATGCAGATATAGAACTGCTTTGTTTCATGTTTTCAGCAGCATAATTCATAATAGCCAAACTATGGAACCAGCCTAGGGGTCCATCAATGGATGAATGGATAAAGAAAATGTGGTATAAATGCACAACCAAGGTTTATTTTGTCATAAAGAGAAACAAAACTATGACCTTCGCAAAAAAATGGATAGAACTAGGGACCATCGTGCTAACCAAACTCAGAAGATCAGGAGTCATATATTTTCTTTCATATGCTTGAGAGGAAAAAGGAAAAGAAAGATGAAGGTAGATCTCATGAAAATCAAGGGGAGATCAGTAAAGGAAAGGGACCAAGAGATAAGAGGAGCAGAGTGCGGGGGAAATGCTTAAGGGTGATATTGGGAAAATTATATTGTTATATTGTGTGCGTGTATGAATATGCAATAACAAATCCCATCATTATGTACAATTGTAATGCACCAATAAAAAGGGTAGAGCAGAAAATCAAAGAACCCTCATGTACCTATGGTCAAGGAAGGTAAGGAAGAGGGTTGTTATACAGAGGACAACATATTATCTTTCAAAAATTTGAGTTCCCCAAATGTCTCAGTCTGTTGTAATTTGCCATAATAAAATATCCAAAGCTGGATGCCTTATAAAGAAAAGAAGTTTTTTTGGCTCATTATTCAAGTGACTAGAAAGTCCAAACACAATGGCACCAGCACCTTGGCAAAGTCCTTCTTGCTCATGTCTCAACATAGCAAAGAACCCAAGAAGGAAACGGTCACATACACAAGGAAAAAATGAGGAATTTTTTTTATAACAATCCACTGTTAACAAGATATAATCCAGTTACACAACTCTCGCCTCAATACAGAAAGACAACATTATTCCATTCATATGGATAGAATCCCGTAACCTCCTTCACACTGTCAAATCTGGGACCAAAATTGTAGGACATGAATCTCTGGGAGACAAAGCGTACCCAGGATTTAGCCAAGTTCTTGACATTTATATTTAAAGGCTTAGAACACAAGGAAATAAAACAGTAATTATTTGCTTATTTTGTTATATTATTGTTCATTTCTTTCTTCACTTTTACATAGTGAATGAAGCATAATGTCTTCATTTAGCTCAGACTGTTCTTTTCCAGGTTAGAGAGGATGGGGAAACATAGGAAAGAAGCAATAGCTTTTTCTAGGATCCATAAGTTCTATCCACAGACACAGAAGACTAAGTATTTAGGCACAAGTGCAGAATGGTGAAGGAGGACTATGGGAATCTCTTTTTTATTTTCTCCACTTCTATACTGACATAGCTTTACTTCCAAGACACATTTTCTTGAATGTGTTTTTATCCTACATCATGGCTACTCATTTTTGTATTCTTTACTGGTTTTCTTTTATGTCCCAACCCAATGCCTCTTGGAATTTCAGGAACTCGCCGTCTCAGTCTTTCCTCTTTCTTTTCTATTCTCACAACTACAGTGATTTTTATCTACTCTCGTGTATTTAACTCTATCTATAAATATGCTAATAGCTCATAAGTTTGAATCTACAGCAAGAAAACTTCCCTGAACTCCATATTTGTGTATCCAATGAATCCATTCAGCTCCCCATCTAAAAGTATAACTGGCATTTAAAAATTAATATGTCCAAACAGCGTTCATTGATGTTTCCATTGAAACTTGCATCCCTATCCAACCTTTGAAAATAGCAATTTCCTCCTTCTAGTTATCCAAACTGCTTTGGCTGTTTGTAATAATGTTTTCTGAGCTTCTGAATGTAGCTGGATCTGAGATTACTACTGAACATCCTGGTCACAATAGCCAATAACGTCTTGTTGTTTGACATACAAAATAAATCTTGACTACTATACTTTCATATGTGTAGGCAATATCCCTTAGCCATTTCAATCCAAGATGAAGATTTGTCCTTTGACAAACTTTCTTTAATCTTACAAGACTGAGCCAGGCTCCTTTCTCAAATGCCAGACATGTATTTGTATACTGTATTATAGTGCAGATTAATTATCTAATTACTTACTCAGTCGCAAAATCTGAAAGCATAAATTATATCTGTGTTCTTCATCATTGGCTATCTTTTATAAGTTGCATGTTATAAACTCAATAAATATTTGTTCAACAATTATACATCCTAACACAAAATCTACTTTTTAATCTAACTATGCATCAATTTAAATATGTGAACCCACAAATAACAAAAGCTCCAAATCAAATTTCTTAAACAATAAGATGCTTTAATTTTTATTTGTATATAGCAAGAAGTCTGTAGGAATGCTATTGCAGGATTGGCATAATCACAAGATTGACCATGTCATGGAAGATCTCAATGTCTCAAATTTGTCCTCAAATGATACCCTCATGCTCATAAAGTGACTTAAATAGCTCCAGATATCATATTCAAATATGACACTATTTAGAGGAAGACACTCTCTCATTTTTTCTTTGAGACTGAGGGAGAGCTGGGGACATAGCTCAGTGTAGAGTGCTTGCCTTTCATATGTGAGGCCCATGGTTTGGTCCCTCGCTTTGAAAAATAAGTGTCAATAAGAGAATATTTGCCAATAAAGCCACCTAGACTTTCTCTCATGTATCAATGGACAAAATTGGCCATTCCTAAACCAATTCCTGTTCAGGGAGATTGAAAACACCTTGATCCTCTCTGAGCAATCATTCAGCCTAGACTATTCAGGCATCAATAATCATATCATAATGTCCCCACTGCTCCATTGTCTCATGGGAATATATGGTGTATGTGAGCTACTCCAAGAATAAGTACCAGGTGTCTTGTAGCCTGCAGAATTTCAGTATGTGTGGCTTTCTCCCAGAATGCTTGTGTCTTCTCTGCCATCTAATCAGATCTGGTTTGGTAGTTGGTGTTTTGGGCTACAAACAGAAAGCAGTTGGAATAATAATAGTCTGCCTACCTTAGAGACTAAAACCTGTGGAGTAGAAGATGATAGACAAGAGGCTCAAACTCAGAGAAGATATATTTCAATACATTTAGAATAGAGAATTAAATAGCAATCAGACAAGTGGATTGAATTGAGCTTCAGAAGAAAAACCTTCGCTTTACTCCAATGAAAGAATAAACTTCATAAACTCAAACACCTAAGATTCCAAAGGAAACAGAGTAATCCACAACATTATTCTACAAACAGAATGGTCATAGTCAAAGTGGAGCTCATGGAAGTTCAGGTATAATAAGTTTCTACTTTTGTTTTAAAACTCTCTCTCAAGTTCATATAGAATCTTTCACAAGGATCTTCTGAAGATATGACTACATTTGAACACACGCCATGTATAAAGCCCTATGTCATACACATTTTATTTAATTCATATAACCGTGTGACACAAGTATTCATATGTTCACCCTACTGAAGAAAACTGAAGCTCAGAAAGGGGGATTGCACAATACACTGTTAACAGGTAATTGACAGCTAAGCTATGAACCTAAATCAGTCTTATAGACAAACCCATTGTGTAAGGAATGAAATTTTATGGGATTGAAAAATTCTTTTATCTCATAAGTAATTCTAATTTTAAAATGTGTCTCCTGTTTAAAAAAAAAACCTGAAAATCCTTAGTGTATACTACGTCCAAAGTATTAAGAATACAGATGAAGTTTGTTCAGTAATGATTAAGGCAGAACAGTTTATTGCTGTGGTAATTAACAAGAAAAGCAAGTAAATTTCTTACTCACTTGGAAATAGTGCTAAACTTTAGGCTCACACATCATTATCCAGAGTAAGGCCCATGCTACTGCTTACTTTAAGGGAAGGGAGATTTGTGATCCTCTTATATGTCCAGAGGAAGCAAAGATTCAGAGGTGGTGGTGAGCATTTTTGATATCTACAAACTAACCACTTGGGTAACTTGAGCTCTTTGTTTCTTTGAAGATGAACTCATGAGTAAATTAGCATTCTTTGTTTAGGAACATTGAAAACAGGAATCTAAGTGGTCACTTTTGCATAGCTAGTTCCACCCTCCTGCAGCACATATTATATTTGTGGATACTGCAGAAAATAAAGTTAAAAATCTGTCCTTCTGTATATACACTCCAAAAGGAATCTGGTATGAAAAGCCAAAAATAGAAACCTTAGGAAAAAAAAAATATATATATATATATGTATATATATATATATTTCACACTATTTCAAGACACCATTAATGAGGAAAATAATCGACAGAACAGCTGATAAAGAGATGAGGGGTAAATTGTTAGACATCCTACTTCATAAACTAAAATATATAAGAAGGATCAAATATTTCTTCTTTATTTGAACAACTAAATATAGTATAAGACCTGTGCTTGTGACAAGAGGCATGTTGCAATAAAGGATATGCACTGTGCCTTCAGAGGCTGACACATATCCAAACAAGTGATGCTGCTTTGTCCACATGCTCTGTTCCAAAGGAAGTAGCTTACTTTGGATCATCTGCTTCCAGTTGATTTTACTTTACAGATATAAAAATATGTAATGACATTTCAGTCAGGGGAGGGTGTACAGGGGATTGAACTCAGGGGCACTTGACTACTGAGTCACATCGCCAGCCCTATTTTGTATTTGATTTAGAGACGGAGTCTCACTGAGTTGCTTAGTGCCTCGTTTTTTGCTGAGTCTTGCTTTGAACTCATGATCCTCTTGCCATAGCCTCCTGAGTTGCCGGAATTACAGGCATGTGCCACCATGCCTGTAAAATAACATTTTAAAAGAAATTCTATACTACTAAGTTGTTAACATTTTATCTTCTAAATAAATGTGTGATTAGGTCTCAATATAATTCCAGAAGCCAAAAACAAAACAATAACAACAACAATAACAAAAATGGAAAAAAAGGTCATACTTGTGTACCAAATGTACCAAATAAGTAAGCAAATAAAATATCTCGGCAAAAAGATAGATTTAATAATTCAAACTGAAAAACAACAGCAGAAGAAAGATGTGCTTCCGCATTTATTCTTATATATAATGATGATTAATGAGCAATTACAATAGTTGATTAGAGCATCCATTAATGAGAATAACTTAGTAAATTTCACCTTTTATAGACAGTAAACTCTGCTCTGTTATGTGATCAAAGGCTTTGCCTTAATCTCATGTATGTTTTATAATGTGTCCTTGGATCTGATAATGTTTGAGGACAAGGAATAGTTTTAATGGTTATAAAGCTACCATCCAAAGAAGAGAAATATCACAATGATGATGTAAGAAACATGCCTTACTAAGAAAAACTAAGCTACAGTATGATGAACAATAGCACATTAAACATGATAAAATCCCTGGTTTAGGAACTTAAAAGCTCAAAAACAACATTCTAAGTTGATTTCTTCTTACATATCACGATAAGCGAAAATATATTACCTTAAGCATTACAATGAAACTATGTATTATATATCATCTTAGATGGGGTTTCCAAGAAACAGATTCTGATATGAACCACATATGAGAGTGCTTTATTAAGAAGGAATTCCCAAGAGAAACTTGCATGGGAGTCAAGAAAGCAGAGGAAGCCATTGAGTAAGGATGTGGTATCAGGCAAGGTCCCTCAGAAGGTACCTCAGACTGACATGCAAGACAATTCTGAAGGGCAAGTTTAGCTCAAGGGTATTCTCTCTGGAAGTAAGAAAGTAAGGCATTAACTTGTGTGTTCCCAAGAGCAAAGCGACTCCAGCAACCCAAGTGCAATCCTCTGAAGAGAACGGCAAGTACATGCTGTTAGCATGCTGTCAGACTAAAAAGCACACAGAAGGTGAGAAAATGGTGTACAGAGATTATAATTGGGATCTGCAGGAGTCTGGGTTGAACACTGGCAGTGTTTCCTGCAATCTCAAATATTGGTAAGCACCATCCAGAAAATGTCAAAACCAAGCAATACCTGTATCAGTCTACCTAATTTAGATGACACTGAATTATAAATAACTCCAAAACATTTCAATGACTTAAAATAAGCAGAGACAGTTTTTGCTCATGATATATGACCATTGTAAGCCAGGGGTTTGTGCACATTCAACTGACTCAGGGATCCAGACTCTGACAGGGTAGTTAGCCCCTGTGCCAGAGAACAAGACAACTCTACCTTATTCTACTGGTAAGTTTCAGAAGTCAAACATACCTTTTTTTTTTTTTTTCTCAGAATTCACTGGGTAGAGCCTGTCTCCTTCTCTGCAACCACAACATGGGCTGAAGGTGATGCAGTGTCTCATGCCTGGAAGGTAATAAGCTAGAAATAATTAATAAGTTAATAATTGCCATACTTTCTGATGAACTAATGTCTAAATCATCATTTTTGAAAAAGCCCAGGGTACAAATAAATAAAAAAAAAATTTAAACTGAAATCATAAAGTCAGGAATGATACAGATGCCTCAAAAACAACAGTAATGCCTATGATTTCTGTAATAAATCAGTAAGAGTTGAATTCTGTTAACTTAAGTCACAGGTTGGAAAGTAAGACATAAGAGATCATGTCAAAGTATATCATAAAATATATAATAAAACTAAAATGTAGATATCTGAAAAATTTTACATTAACAGGAATAAGAAAAGGAGGATAAGGGAAATGGATTTTTCAAAGATAAAATTAAAAACTGCAAGATTCATGTGGGAAATTGTGAACCAGGAAATTGTGACCAGAAAACAGCAGAAAAAACTTGGCATTTTGCATGAATGAAAGTTCACCAAAATCACCATAAGATAGTACTTAGCATAAATTCACATATTTCTTCTATAAGATAGATATATGGCATTAGGATTATTTCTTCAATTTTAGAAGAGTTTTCTGTCCAAATAGATACAAGTGGAATTAATGAAGAGTTACTATTTGAGGGTAATTTTCAGAAAATCAATGATTATTCTTCTTTATATTAAGAAACATGATTATTTGATAGCAAGATTAGGCCCAAAAATATAAATGTATTTAGAAACAAAATGCTTGTCAATCAATAGATTATCATTTAATAGACAAAACCTATTCAGAATCTACTATGTTAGGTATAATAATCTTAAAATTACTAGTGTTAAAATCAAGCCAAAATCTGAATACAAGGAAATTATTCAGGGAGGATTATCGGGAATGGGTAATTCATTAATTTTAGAATTTAGAACAATGGTGACATAAATTTTTTGAAAGAAGACATAGTTTTGTTTATTTATTTTTTGAATATGTAATTTTAAAAACTACTGGAAACTACTTTTATCTCCATTCAAAATAAATATATACTATGGAATTCAGGAAAAAAGGTATATATTTTTTATATTTTTTACTAAAATAATGTTACTGAGGATGTTAAAACTGAGTTACGCCCCTTAACTATTTATCATGGCAGTGTTGAGATGATTCACTAATTTCTTCTACACTGTGTAGTACTTTAGAGTTCTTTTTTCATTCAGCAATTATTTATTAAGCACTTATTATTGGCCAATATGTTCATCTGTATTTATTTATCTTACTCTGCATACCTTCCATTGAGTGAGCATGATTATCCCTCCTTATAAAGGTAAATTTTTTGCCTGTATTAAAACAGTTAATAGTAGAGCTTAGGATTGAAATAACTTTCATACAAAGCAACATGCATCAGCAACTTTATGTGTCCTGGCATTTCTCTAGTGTGCCCTGGGGTCCTGGAGATGAGTAAACAGTAGTCTGTAGCATGTTTCCATGCTAAGGCCAGTGATGGAATGAGCAACCTGATGCATAGAAATAATAATGCTACCAGTTGCCAAAAATGATCTGCAGAATGTGAGTGAAATGAATGTTGTAAGTTAAGTAGCTTAAGTTGAAACTTTGAGGCCATTTGCAGGCCCAGTGAGGCTACTTACTTTCCTAGATATTCTAAAACATTTCCTTGCACCAGCGGGGTCATCAAAGGGTGGCATGAGTGGACCATAGACATTCCCCTCCCATAAAAATGTTGTTTATTGCAAGACATCATCTCCCAATATCTGGGTAAATTACACAGAACAGACCTACAAAAGTCCTTACTCTGTGATAACTGTGTTTTCAAAGTTTCTTTCTTCAAATATACAAATATATAAAAATGTGTTTCTTGACCTTGGTTTTATGAATAATTAATATGTTTCCTCAAAGCAATTCATTCTCTTTTACCTTAGAGATATTGATCATATTTCTTCTTTTGATTGGTTTCTAGAAAGATTAGAATCAAATTTGTGTTCTGTCTTTAGCAAGTACATAGAACTTTAGAGCATATATTTTATGTACGGACCTCACTCTGGTTTGATTCTACTTCTTTATTCTTTCTCTTTCTCTTGACTTTCTTACACATTCAAAATTCGTTTGTCTTGCATGAATGTTTATAAATTTTCATGAATTATTTGTGTTAAAACTCTTGAGTACTGGTAAACAAGCAGTGTAAACCAGCTTGGAATTTTTTTGTAAGGAAATATATGTCAGAACCCACAGAGTCTATTTGTTGAATAGGCAGAAAACCACAGTGGCAATTCAATTCTTGGATAAGCCATTGGACATAAAGATGATTTTGAGCAAAGCTGTTGGTAAAATAATAAAAATGTAAGTCAGAGTTACAGGCAGAGATACAAACCATAGGTACAGGTTGACAAACAACACAGTTAATGTTCATATTTTCACAGAGAGACACAGCTGAGCTGCTGGTAGAATCAGTTTTCGGCCTCTCACTCTTATGCTGGGGAACATTGCTATTAGTGGTGTATGAAAATAGCATTTTGGAAAATTTGAATAGGAGGGTATATCCATATTCAAATAAGGTACTGAAGGAAAATACAGATGCCAGGAGTTGAATGATTATACATTTATTTTTAAGGTGAAGCTTAATTTGAAAGATCCTTTATTCAATTATTTCAAACTTTGTGAAATAAAAATAAGAGTCTAACAGCAAAAAGTTCGACTTCAAGTTCATGAATGATTATAGCCATTTTGTATATACATTCAGGAAGACTGTCAATACTTAAGTCCACTGACTTCCCATTACTGTTACAATGGTGTACTTCAATCAACCTCTCAGTGGATTGCAGAAGCATCACCCAGACTGTTCATGCCCACTCTAAAAATTAGAAGGCTAAATAAACAATAAGTAAACAAAAAAGTTGTGGCTGGGGTTGTGACTCAGTGGTAGAGCGCACACCTTTCATGTGTGGGGCACTGGGTTAGATCCTCAGCACCACATAAAAATAAAATAAAGGTATTGTGTCCATCTACAACTTAAAAATATTTTTTAAGCAAGTTTTCACATATGTTAAATTTTCACTTGGAAATGAAGAAATTGCCATCAACACATGAGAAATAATACCGTGTGACTGAACAAATTAAGAAACCACAACTTTGTGATCTAATACAGTTGGCACATTTAACCAATGTAAAACATGGGGGCAATTAGATATTTACCCAGAATGGTTTGAATGTAAAGAAATAAATTGCTCCACATTTTTATAATCTATCAATTATTTTATGATTTTTCTATTTTGTCAATTCACAGTACCCATTTTGATAGGCAACAATGCCTAGGAACTATCATGGTTTCCAGTTCAGACTCTAAGCTTCCTGGAAGAAAGCTAATAGGCCTATCTTTATAAGCCTCCATCACCAGGGAAAAGAAGGGTTTTTGGGCTCCCACACATAGCAGTGAGAAAGTCCCTGTGTTTATAGTCAAACTGCCTGAGTTAAAGGGGTCAAATGAGATAATGTATATAGTGAACATAATACCTGAATATAGATTATATAGTTTTAAAATAAAAACACTAAGACATTATGCTTTTAAGTGAAATATTTTAACCTTAATAGTCTGCTTAGTTCTTATCCATGCCAACTTTTCAAAGTAACTAGCATAAGGTATCTTAAGTCAACATAGATTATAAAAAAAGTTTTAGCTTCTTTGTAGCAAGTCTAGGTTTAAAATAATATACGAACTAAGACCAGGAATTCATAAAACATTTTTAAGCAAGCAGAACTAGGTTCACAATTCAATTTTGAAATTAAGGAGAACATACAAAAAGATTGATAGCAAATAAATTTCTGACATCATTTATAAGTATTCTTTATTGAAAATTGTATCTTTCAATCCATAAAAGGCATTTTAGAAAACCACTTTCTCAAGTTAAAGCTGATCAGATGGGAGGTTTTACTTACATTAATAAATCGAATGAACAGTTTTAATTAAAAACTCATGCTATTTTCAAAATAATACTGAAGAGTAGATTTCTGATCAATTGTAACTGCCAGATGGGAGATTTTCATAAGCTGTTTTTAATATTTCACTTTCATGAGCACATCACTTAAATATGCTGCCTACCAATCTCAAATACAAATTCTATTCAATCACAGTATTAAAATAATGCAATAACTTAAGTACTTTTCTATAATTTTTGTTTATAGTCTTTACATATAAGGCATGAAATTCAATAATTGAATTAGCAAAGCTCTTCATCAAATTAAGTAAATTTCCACAGCAAATATGTTGATGAGGAATTACAATGTACCTGGTTAATAAGTTAAAGCTGTGCCAAGATTGTAATTTGACAAGTGTCACTGATAACTAAAATGAAAAAAAAAATAATGCATGTGTACATTTTCCATGAGATTTTTATTTACATTAGGTTTTATGAAATTAAATTATATTGGCATTTATAACTGAATATGTTAGAGTTAGTGTGAAACAGAGAACTTCTCTTATTTGTAGCATTTTACATTTGTCTAGAAATGACATTCTGCTTTTTGCAAAAGGATTTTGACATTCATCATTTTATCTGATTCTCAAAATACCCCAGTGACTTAAGAGAACTATTACTCACTTCTCTTAATAAGTAAGAAAACTTAAAAACATAGAGATTTAAGGGTTTGCCAAAGACACACATTAATTATAGAAGCTGGATCTGGAGTCTCCCAGGATGGTGTCTGCCTTTGCTCCTTATCCTGTGCCTAGGTGGAGGTTAAAAGATTGAGTCTAAATCAGATTGCTCAAATAAATGTGAAAAGAGTTAGAAACTAGGCAAGAAAGAATGAGAACATTCCTCCAAGCACACATACACCACCACCTGGCCACTTTTTTTTTATTATTCATTTTGAGGGGCTGGGAATCAAACACACAGGACCTTGTACTTGGTAGGCAAATGTTCTACCACTGAGATACATCCCCAGTTCATACGAGGAGCCCATGTTTTGGCTGGGGATATAGATCAGCAGAAGATCACTTGCCTAGCATGCATGAGACTCTGGGTTCAACCCCCAGCACCAAAACCAAAACAAAACAAAATCATCTCTTACTTTCCTTTGAATTTTCTCATAATGCTATAACATGTTTCTGTTTATTATTCTGTCCTCATCAGGAGAATAAAATAAGCAGCAAGAGTTGTAAATCAATCAATAAAATATCCACTGTAGAGTGTTTGTGTATCAACACCATGAGAATAGTTGGGTATTCTGTTCATTTTGAGCTCTGGACTAGAATACATACCCTATATTTATTTGGGTTTCAGTATTACTTGTGCTCATTTTGAGGGGAAAAATTGATTAAAAATTCCCTTGTGAGATTCAATAAAAGGATGTTAAAGGACTTGCAGAATGAGCTCTACTAGAAATTTTAGATTTTAGTAGCTATGATGAACCATAGGGTCAAATGGAGGTCAGGGCATAGTGTATGAGCACAGTTAGGAAGGAATTCACTTAGAGATGGATGTTTCCATCAAATATCTTCCAAAACATGGACATGTGTCCAGAAAGGGAGACTGCATTTGAAAATGTCAATCCAGAGGAAAATTACAGAGTATTAAATTTTTCCTATATGTTCAGGCCATAGACAAGCTTAAAATCCATGAAAGTACCACCAAAAGACCAGACAGGAAAAAAATTGCCTATTTTAAATTAACAGTCCATCAACATCAACAAGATCAAACCCCAAATACCATTTCAATATTTTTAAGGCAAATTATCTCTGATAATCTGCTGGTCATGTTCATATATGCTATTGCAGCTTGATTTTATAATATCATTTTAGGGCATAAAATAATATTCCCCTTTTCCACATAAAAAACTAAGATCCAATTATTTGAAATAATTTCCCCAATTATTAAAAAATATATCAGGATGAATTCCAGGATTTTTGAAATCATGCTTTTATGCTGAATTCCTGGATGCATGCACAGCCACAGTAGGGTACCCTTTAATATGAAGCACGTGTGCATATTCTGCAGCTACTATGCAGTCTCTTCATGAGAGCATGGATGCAATCGGTGCCAAGTACTACATTGCCCTGAGTACATCAGGAGAGCAATTTTCTGAAAAGATAGTTATGACACCTCTCCCTCATTTCATCCATGACCTAGATAACCCAACTTGAATTCAAGATCTTCATTCTGATTGAAAACAACAACTTGATTACTGCCTGGGGCCTCAGGTTCCAGCAGCATTACAGTGCTTAAAACTCTTTAGCCAAGTCTTTGCAAAGCATTTCCACAGTAAGTATATTTAAAAACGTCTTATTTTTTAATGGCAAAAGCACCTCTAATTGTGACCACTTCACTTAGTAGCTTGACCCAAAGTTGACATTGGTTGTGATTATCAGAATTTTGTTAAGAGAGAATTTGAGGAAAACCTTATTAATGCACTGTCATTTCCCCCCTCATCTGCCCTTTATCGGAGATGATGAAGGGATAAGAAATGTAATTCCTTCGGTGAAAGTCAGTTGCCATTTTGTTGAGACAAAAAGTAGAGGATGAAATGATTAGAGTGCATTGACTGTGAGAAGACTCAGGCTAAGATATAGCTTATATGAAGTTTGCTCAAGTACCTTGCAAAAGCTATGAGTGATGTGGAAAAGCAGTAGTCTTGTTTGTGAAGCCCAGCTTCTGATTTGGAGATCTGATCCAGTGATCACATCATCAGATTATTATGAAAATACTCTAGCCAAGGCTAACATTTTCTTGAAATATGAAGTAACTGATTCTTAGGTTGATTACTCTTTCTTAAGAAAATTAGAAGATTTTGATGTTCCAGGAAACCTTCTTTTCAAAATTATACAAAATTTGAAGCATAACATTTGAATGTAGCATCTGATTAAAATGAGTCATTACTGAATTATTTGAATGGATTAGAGATAAAATCCACTAGTACAAAATATTCTCATACAATAAAACTTGTGGTAACAAGGTTAGGATATTTTACAAAGACTGCCAATTGTTCCCAACCTCTTTTTAGATCCTTTTTGGATACACTAGTAAACTATATTTCCCAGTCTCTCTTTCAATAAGGTGGAACCATGTGTTGTATCACAAAGAAGGAATTTAAAACTTCCGCACACAGCCCTCCAAGCTCTCACCATCTTTTCTCACCTGGTAGCCAGGTGCAGAATATTCAGTATAGGAATAAAAAATCCTTTGGTAAATCTACAAAGAGAAGGAGCCTGAGTCCCCTCTACCCACATTGAACTGAGATATGAGCAATAAATAAAGCTCTCAGTGGTTTAAAACACTGTGATTAGGAGTTTCTTCTGCATGCATCAACCTTGGGCCTGATTAGTACACCATAGGAATGTCAGTTTTATCATGCATTCAGTGGAAGTTTTCAATGTCCCAACTTCCGTGTTCTCTACATCTCTTGTTTTAGGGACAAACTTTGTGTGTCTTCTCTAATTCTCTTGACTTCCTTTTTCTTTCTTTGTCCTTGTCATGCTCCCATCTATATTAGGTCACCACTCCACTTTTAGACATGAATGAAATGACAGCTCTTAGTACAAGGAATGTCTTTCTTGAGTTGTGCTGATCAGCTAGATGATAAACTCTCCTTGGTGTTTGACCAATAGGTAACTCCTTGGGGTTGGAGCAAGGGAGGCATTTTTTTCTCCTCCTTTCCCCTCCTGGGAATTTACTGTTGTTACACTTCCAGAGAAGTTCTATGTGCTGAATGCACACACCGGCTAAGCATCCTCCAGTATCTCTTAGGAACTCACAATGCAACAATGACCAACATTGCAACACAGTGTGGGGTATACTGCTCTGTTACATTTCTTGCCTCACTTCTTTTTTCCTTCTTCCATCAGTAGGCATCCAAATAAATTGCTGGCATAGCAATTCTTATCTCAGACTCTACTTTAAAAGGTATTGAGGCAAATCATCTTATTTGAATCTTTATTTTCCAACTGTCTAACATTTTCCAATATCTAGTACCTTATGCTATTTTCTTCTCCTAATCCCAACCTCTCTAATCATTGACCAAATGCCAATGGTCACATAAAGTTTTAGACAACAATAATTGCAATCTTATGCTATCTTATGCCACAATGGTATAAAACTTTAAATATAGGAATAGTGGGCTTCCTGCATTAGTATGTTTGTAAAAAAATATAGTAAATTTTAATAATCATAATGATTATGCAAAAAAACTCAATGAAATCTCTGCTCTCATAAGGACCAGTTTAACTGGCTATAGGTTTAGCAAAAGGGTAATCTGACCCAATGAGATGTGTTATAATTCAGGTTTATTGAATGTGTCAGCTATAATGAGTAACAAGTAGAATAGATTGTTATAGGATTCTATCTCATCTCTCTAAAAATTGTATCACATAGACAACTAAACAGAAATTCCAGGTATATTTTTTTGGGTAAATATCATAATTATGTATTTGAGTTACATCATCTATTTTATTACATTATCAATGGTCTCTCTCTTCTCTATTTACTCAACACGCAGTCCTCATCTTAGTAATTCAAACACTTTGAAATTCAAACACTTACTATTATTTCTTCCCTAGGAAAGTTTTGAAATGAATTATCTTTTCTTAGCATGTAGCTGAACACAAGAAAAAATAAATGTCTAATATTAAATATGCGAGATATAATTTCATTACATTGCTTAAATCCCTGAAGATGAAAAATAACTATATACAAAAATTTATTATTTAATTATTTGCAATACTGTGGATTAAATGTAGGGTCTTGCACATGCTAGGCTAGTGCTATACCACTGAGTTACACCAAGCCCTACTCAAAATATAAACAAGACTTATTAAAATCAAAAATTGACCAGATATCCTGCTCTTTTCTCCCAGGAAAATAGAAGGAAGATCAGTAGAGTAGAGAAAAGGGATCTAGAGGGGTGAGAAGAGGAAACAACTGTGGAGTGAAATTGACCAAATATGCTATGTACATATGTGAATACACCACAGGGGGAGTGGTTTGTGAAGTAACGCCAGTGAGCCATTAAGTGTGGAGATTCCTTATTGGTTGACTGCTGTATCGAGTTTATGTTAATTAAGATAAGCTGTGTGGAATGTATAAATATCTCTGTTGTCCTACAATAAATGGCTCCTACTCCTGCTGTATGAATCTACACAAGTTGCTCGTCACTCCCCGGTTATTTTGCTGCAGCCGGACTGCGGCAAATAAATGTCCAAAATATTTTAAATATGCAGTGAATTCACTGTCCCATTCACTCCTGATGAAAATGCAAATTAGTATAATGTTTATACTAGGCAATTTAGCAAATATCTTGTCAAAGGCATGCCTAGTTCTGGACACCTAGCCTAAAAAATATTAGTTGAAATAAAGTAAAAGTTAAATATGTGAAGCACAACATTGCACTTCGAAAGTTAGAAGCAACCCAGCTTCTCCTACCAAGGAAAGGTTCTAGTACCTTATGACTGATCCACTGGATAAAACACTTCACTATGTTTAGAATAATCATTCTTGGGAAAGATAAAGGCAGTTACTGAAAACAAGCATTTCTTGAAGCAAAATTATATGGAGCTGATTGTCACAAGTACACTTTTTTCTTTCTAAATGACTAGAGTGGAATGCAGAAAAATGCTAACAGTAATTGGATTCATGGGTGCATTTTTTACATTTGTTGTATTTTTTCAAATCTTCTCTAAGAAGGCAGTGTACATCTACATTTTTATGAAGAGGTTAAATATTGAAACTGTGTTAAGAAGTTGTCTACCCATTTATATGAGAAATGTCTTAAGACATTAAAGGTCCAATATAAACAATATACGAAATGATACATGACTTTTTAATTAAAATTGGAGACAACTGTTATGTAACTATTGTTTTTCATCAGATGATTTTCTATATACTTGCTGATTTTAGTATATCTGGTAAGTAAAGTATAATCTAAATTAGAAAATAATTAGGCCTAGCTTTTAGAATGTGGAATATATCACTATCAGTTAAACAGAGCATTGGTGTACCCTGAGTTATGCTAAATTTACCTATGCAATCTCTATCTCATAGAATGCACATGAAAGTTTGTAAAATTGGTTTTTAATAAATAAATTAAGATTTTAAGTTAACAAGAGAGAGAACACACAAATAGACAAGAAAGAATAATAACAACAAGGCAGGATGAAAAACAAATATTTCTTTTGTACCTGGGAATTTTGTACATAGTCCCACCCATCCAGGAGTTAATAGCAATGTTAGTTGGCACTGAGTTACTGGAAACAGCTCTCCTACATGTCACCTGGGCCTCAGTAAGCAGTTAGGATGCTCAAGTCTAACTGAATTGAGCCTGTCTCTATGACTCAATAAATCTCATAAATGACTGATACTGGGGTTTTTTAAATGTTCCTTCCCTTTACATACAAACCTAGTATTTCCTAAAACTCAAATAATATCTTTGAAACCTGGGAATTGTGTGAGTCATGAGCATTGAAATCTGCTCTCTCCCCCCTCTTTCCCTAGTCCTGTTGCTAGCAGGAGAATGAGTAATAGCTACCATCTACTGTGCCATGTGCCTTCTATGTGCCAGGAACTGTGCATCTTTCATCTCATTTATCTCTAACTACAACCTTGTGAGGTACTGGCAATGGTACCTAGAGTGCTATGTACAGCTCTTGAAACACTAGCAGTAACTCTTCCCTCTATCCACTCATAAAACTCACTGGGTCAGTTCTCAGAAATGCTGTATGGAAACACTTTTTAAGGATTTATGGTCTGTACTATGATATCTTCACATCTCTTCCGGAAAATGATCTGAAGTGCAAAACCAGAAGTGAGTTTTGAATAGATTATTATAGCACAAAGGTAAAAAAAAGACGAAAATTCTTCAATAGTCATAGTGTTATTCCTGCTTCTAATGTTCACAGATTGGTTGATCTTAGCCAATTCATTTGACTTCCGCAACCCTCCAAAACTCAAGAAGCTTCTATTCACAAATCAGAGGAGCACCATAAGTAACAGAAACCAAGCAGAGCTTCTTAGGCAGAAAGTAAATTTACTGGAGTTATATAGGAAATGTTGTTAGAAATGTAATTAAGTTTCCTGGTTTAGTATTTGAACCAGAAACTAGATGTTATCAGAAAACCTAATAGTTCTTTTTTACGGACAGAAATCCAATACTTACCAGAAGATTTAAATTTATTATTATTTTTTTAGGAGATTTAAATTTAAACACTGATTTCCCCACTTGTTTCATCACATAAGCACTTGGAAATTTGGTAATAGTGATTAACACAGTGCACAGCCCAAATTAGACATTCAGTAAATGGGAACAACTTTATCAGTATTCTATCATCAGAAATATTTCAATAATACTCAGTGATATATTTACCAACTTATTAGTTATGCAGAAGTAATAGAAAAATTATTAGCATTCAGACTCTGCAGTCAATTTGTTTATATTCCCATTCCAACTCAACCATCTATAAGTTGAGTGACTTTAAGAAAGTAAATATGGATTATGATAATAAGTTACTGCTTTAGTCAGCTTTTTCACAGCTGCAACTAAAAGACCCAACTAGAACAATTGTAGAAGAGGAAGAGTTTATTTTGGGGCTCACAGTTTCAGAGGTCTCAATCCATAGAGAACAAGCTCTATTTCTCAGGGCTCAAAGCGAGGCAGAACATTATAGTGGAAGAGTGTGGCAGAGGGAAGCAGCTCACATGCTGATCAGAAAGCAGAGAAAGAGATCTCCACTTGCCAGATACAAATATATCCCCAAAAGCCGTGCTTCCAATGCCCCACCTCTAAAGAACAGAAAATCTGAAAGGAATAAAGATCAGCATGAGAACGCAAACAAAAAGACATGCTTAATGGGAAATCAAAATTTATTTGTCCTCTAGTTGGTCCTTATCGTTCTTGTGTTTAACTTTCCCTTTTCTTTCTTTGAAAGTCATCAGGAATAAAGAAATAAATAAAGTGAGATTATTTCAATGGTTTCCTATGCAATGTAATACAACACCTATATCATCTAGGTACCTGTTAAAGAGATACAAATGTTGAGACTTCTTTCTGGATTTCCTTGGTTGCGCTCTTTAGCCTGGTGAAAAGATGCAACATACTGTTTCAATAAATCCTCCACAGGACTCTGAGGCACACTCAAGATTGAGAACCATAAGTTAGAAAACTAGCTACATGTTAGAATTTCCTGTAGAACTTAAAAAAATAATTATTGATATTGATATCAGAACCCTATCCTAAGATAGTGAATCAAATCACAGAGGATGGGGCCAGGACATTAATATAGATATTTTCAAAATATGACAAAAATTTCATCTATGACCTGAAAGAGAATCAACTCAGTTGTCTGTTACACACAATTATGCAAGTGGCTCATGGGCCACCCCCTTGGAAGTCCCTGAAGAGCATGAAGATACAGGCAGAGCCAGAGTTAAGAACCCCCATCCCACTCTGGGGCTACTATAATACTCTAAGATCTCCTCCTTATCCACTTTAGAGTAACATTCTCTCATAGACCTCTAATCCAATAAGAAAATGAGTTTTTAAACCCTTTATTTCTACCAATAAAAATCTCAACTCAGAATTTCTTTTAAGTGAAATTTTATACATTAGTCAAATTAAATTTCAGACATTAGTTGAATGAAGTGTGTGAGGATCGAGGGCAGGATGTCAGAAACAAGTTCACTTTTTCTTTACAAACGACCCAGACTATTTTCTCAGCTACGAGGACTAAAGAGCAAGCACTGATTATTATATTGCATTGGGCAGCATGCCTTGATGAATACTAACTCACATCAATCCTGTTGGCGACCTCCAGAATTAACTGAAGTAACTGTGGTATCATGAGATCAGTCACTCAGCAGGTGCTAAATGCTTCATTTAATAACAGTGAAAACATAACGTGCAAATATATTTGGAGGCTGGAAAATGGAAGCACATCGACAATATGGCCTGAATGATGAGACTTCTGTTACGTAGTACACCAAAAATAAAGCCATTTTAATAGAATCATGTCAGAAGACCTATGTCTCCAGCTTTGAAAACAAATGTGTTGGCTTCCTGTCAACATTCCTAGGGCTTAGCAGCAGGAGTCCATTACCCTTTGACAATGCTCAACTATACACACATTATCCCCAATTAAGGGCTTTAACTACAATTTCGCTTTTATTAAAGAAAGTGTTAATTTTTAAATGAATAACTACCTGATTCAGTAATCTTATCTCATTGACTGATACTAAGATGTCTACATGCACACCACACGCAGACACACAGTACACACACACATGTATGCACATGGATATATATGTTCACAGAGGCACATGTACACAGAGACACATGTACAGATACAGATACACATATGCACACAGACACATGTAGACACAGAGAAACACCTGTACAGGCACAAATGTACACATATAGACACACCTGTACACACAGATACAGCTGTACACACAGAGATACACATATACACATACAGGCACTCATGTACACATATAGGCACACATGTACATACACAGACAAATCATTTAAGTCAACAGACATTTAATGTCCTTGAACTCTTTTTAAAGAGTAGTAGACTAATATCCCAATCTTCACATAAATAGATCACAAAGACAGATTTCTCATCAAAAAAAAAAGTAAAATAAACTCTTTCTCATGTTGATGTGCCAAGACATTCTGAGCATTTCAAATTTCCAAAATAATGTAAGTACAAATGAAACATTTATCAATTATAATGCATTATGTTTTCTGTCTCATTTCAGAAGGTATTATGGTAATAATTCTGGATGATGGCCAGAAGCTCAGAGGAGAATTTTTAACACCCTCTCAATAGACACATTTATAGCTTTTAACTACACAGAGTACTGGTCTTATCAGCGCATAGCAGGAAAATGATTAAAATATTCAATGTGAACTCAAACTCGGTTGTGCTTAGGTGGAAATGAAGCATCACTCTGGGCTGAAACCTCCAATTATATAAGATAGGAAGTCACAGAAAGACATCAGATTTGTACACTGTCAGTCTACACGACAGATGGTAGTGTCTGGCAATGCCTTTTTATAACAGAAAATATTATTATAAAAATATCCACAAAAGACATTTTTAGTTCCTTAACTTAATATGTGTAAAAATTAGAGTTTTTAACAGAAATTAGAGGTTTGATACTCAATAGAATGAAACAATAGTTTTCTTTATAATCTATGTATTAACCATTCTGTCATTTCTTGGAGAACTTTTTATAATTAGAAGTCATCTAGTATTTTCATTTTCTCTTTTTTCTCCTTCTCTCCCATCTATTTAAATTCAATGTAAATCTATGTGTTTTTATACAACAGTTAAATCACACGATAGTGTGTTGTGGTATGCTGTAAATCACATTTTAGCCTTCCCCTCTGTTATTACAAAAGAATTGCCTTTATCTCAAAGGGGATATTTCCTTATAGATGAAGTTCTTGAAGGTAGAATTCTCCTGAGAGCCACACTTTTGAATGGCATGTTCTTAAGCATATTGCATTATATGTCAGTATAATTAGCATATTCTTCTGGATTGTAAAAAGTAACAATAGCTGACAGCTGAATATGTAGGGAAATGGTCTGTAAAACTATCTGAGAACTAGGAAATCTAGTCCTTGTGTGGAACAAGCAGAAGTAGCACAGTTTTTGTGATCCTGTTTTGAAAATGAATGGAGGAAGTTTAGATTCCCAGGAGGTTAGACCATTCCTGTCTCATACTCAGATACCATGTTCAGAGTTTATAGTTTAGGGAGCAAAGCAAGCCCAGGGGCTGACTGAAAAAGAGAGAAGAGAAATGGAAATATTCCTGCCTGATTTTGGCAAAGCACATAAGATGTATCAATATAGCAATAGAAATGTCCCCAAAGATTTCAAAGAATCTAACTAGTTGGAATAGGTCTCTATGTTCTCAGAAATGTTATACTGAAATAGTGTATATTCTCAAAGAGCTGAAGAACTGTAAGTTTCCCTCACCCGAATGAGTCGGAAAGGTGAGCATTCAAATGTGTTGTACAACTATGTGGAAGATTCGGGATACACAAGATCCACTATTAGGCAGAAAAAAAAAAAAAAAAAAAAAAAAAAAAAAAACAAGAAACAAAATAAATATAGTCCCAAACTGCTCCTTTGGAGAACTTAATGAGGCAGAGTATGCATCCTTAATTATATACTTTGAAAAAGCACTTCAAGAAGTTGAATGGGTATGAAGGTAACCCATGGGACGGAGTGCTGTCTTCATCCCTGGGTGAATACTCATATTTTGATGTTGTAGTTTAATTTCAAATAAAATGATGGGAAAGAAAATATCTGAGTTTACTTTTATAGCTAGATTTTTCTTGACCTATACTTAACTTTCTTTGGATAAAGATTATTGAAAGTTTAAACATTTTCATTTACAAATGAAATTTTGGGGTTAAGGTAGTAAACTCAAGCCCTGATATTTTTTTAAATAAAAAAGGAAGCCTGGAGCAGATTCATTACAGAGTTTACCATCACTGATTCTGTGTCCTGGGGTTGAGGGTGGATTCTGTTCCCTTCCTCCTGTCTGTGGCCCTAGCATAGGACAAGAGCACTACAACTTGATTCTAAGGACTCCTACTATCATAAATGTAACTTGAACCTTCAGACTTGCTACTCATTGCAATAAATCCCAGTCCTATTCCTTAATCATGTGTAAAGCTGATAAATCCTTATAGTTCAGAGGAACCATAAGACCCAGATAGTCTCATATTTATAGTTTAATTTTTCCTTTAAATTTACTGACCAATATATGAACACCACACATTGACGAGACCATGTGCAGTTTTTTTACTTTGAACAAAACATACATACCCCATCTCAGCTGTAACTTGATTTCATTCACCTCACTCCTGACCCAATAATTATTGACTGTGGCAGACTCCCTCTCATGGTAACAACAATTCATTTATATGTATTTGTACTTCAGTCCCTTGCCTTTGGAGGCCCAGAAGCATAATACAAAAAGCTCCTGCAAAGGCCAAGGTCTCAAATGTCCCATATTTACCTCTGCATTCCTCCATTAGAAACAGCACAACTACTGGGGGTTCCCTGTATACTGCAGAAGCTTCCAGGAAGTCTAACTTTTAAAAACCATATGCTGCAGAAAGAAAGTCTTAGACATTCTAGAATTGTAGAAGAAGTAAGTCAAGAATATATGTCCGAGGGGTAGGTTTTGGCAGTCCAAATTCAAACCTCTCGACCTCTTTGCCGGGAACCAATTTGAGTGAGTGACTGTATGGTAGGTAGTTTCTAAGATCACATTCTTTAGGGCATTCTCCCTTTTTCTAAAATAACTGCAGGTTATTCTCAGAAATCACCCCAAAGTTATCCCTTAGAAGAATTTATCTCTGGATTTCTCATTTATTAACTTTAATATATCACTTTTTTTACTTCAAGTAATATTTATTGAAGTCTCCAATATGTTAGAGGTATTCATTGTTCTAGACGCAAAGAATAACATAGTAATCACAAAGAGAAAGAAAATGAGGTAGAGATTAAGATGGATCTGTATTCTGTATAAGTAAAAATTCATTTCAAAGCTGATTTATTTCTAATTCAACAAATGAATTTATATTACATTGAATTATTTCTGAAAATCATGAACTTCTTGGATAACTCTTAATAACCAGTGCACGTAGGGCTGGGGTTAGAAGCTCAGGGGTACAGCGCTTGCCTCACATTGTGAAGCACTGGGTTGGTGCTCAGCACCACATAAAAATAAATAAATAAATGATATTGTGTCCATCTGCAACTAAAAAATATTTTTAAAAAATATAACCAGCCCACCATTCTTTTCCTGGAGGTATTTAAAGGAAGTACCAGAATACCTTGGTTTATCCAAATGCTTTGACTTAGTAACAATGTGAAGATAAGCTATCACTGCCTGGTCTCAGTTTGGAATGAACTTGTACCTGCAGTAGTCAATCAAGGCACTTTGTTATTTGAACACAAGGAAACTTGAAATTAATTTCCAGTTTTAAATAGGTGACAACAGAAGTAGACACATAGTGTAAATGATATATAAATTCTTTACTTGATAGATGACAAATACAAAGAACACAGGCAATAAAAACTAAAATACTAACGGAGGAGTGTTCATTATATATCCAATACAAAATACCTCTCTGTTACAACCCACCTGTGCTTTCACGTATTTATATAACCAAACTCATAAAATTTAGCTTACTGTTGTGTTGTCAATTTTCTGCTATTATAACAAATATCTGAGATAATTCACTTATAAAGAGTAAAATACACTTTAGCTCACGGTTTTACAGTTCTAGTCCATGATCAGTCATCCCCAATACTTTGGGATTTTGGCAAAGCAACACATCACAGCAGTGGGGCACGGCAGAACAAAACTTCTCAGCCCATTCCTAGGACAAGGGAAAGAGAGACAGAGAGACAAGAGAGAGAGAGAGAGAGAGGTGAAGGGTGCCCTCCATAATTATATGTGTGTGTGTGTGTGTACATACATATATAATGTATATGTTCGTATTTAATAAAAAGAGACAGAAAGAGAGAGGTAACTAACTATACATTCACTTGAACTTTAATGAAGAAGAAATGGGAAAACCCATAATGTAATATTCCCTGTTCTATATTCAAACATTCAAAGTATATCAAATTCAACCATTTTTTTCTTACATTTTTTTTTTTTTTTTGTGGTGCTGGAGATCAAACCCATGGCCTTATGCAAGCACTCTACCAACCAAGCTATATCCCCAGCCCCATGAGATATATCCTCAGCCCCATACTTACAGAAATTTTAAAAAAACACCTACTTCATGATGAATTTATCCCTGTTTTGATCAACCAACTTAAACACTTCTTAGGCCACAGGTTCCATGAAAGCAGGGGTTTGGTAAACATAACAGTGAATGAAGGTGAAACTGTGAAGTAGGTAAAACTCACCATTCCACTTCTCCTCTTTTTATCTTTATCTGCTCATCCTGGCACCCTCACCTGCTTCCTTGATTGCCATTCATTCCAAGTTTCCTCAGGCTGCTAGAAAGCACACTCATCTCCAGTCCAAGCCTCTTCCTCTGGTTCTGTTTGTGGTTGCACCTGTCTCTTCACAGTCTTCTCACCAATCCCACTACCATGATTTCCATTAAGACATTTACTCCACATTACTCACAAGAGCCAAGGTAGAGAATAAATCTAAGTTTTCATTGTAGATGCCTGGGTAAAGAGAGTGTGGTGCATTTATACAATAGGATATGATTCAATCTCTAAAAATAAGGAAATTCTGTCATTTGTGACTGCATGGTTGAACCTAGAAGACACTGTGAGCCAGGCACAGAAAGATAAACACTGCATGATCTCATTCATATGCAGAATCTAAAGAAGTGTAACTACTAGAAATGTAGTAAAAGGACAGTTACCAGTTCTTCAGGCTGGGAGGAGTAAGGGAATGCTGGTCAAATGATATAAAATTTCATTTAGACACAAAGAGTTAATTCAAAAGACTCTACAACATGATGATTATAGTTAATCAATGCATTGTATTCTTGAAAATTGCTGAGACTAATAAGTATTTACATCAGAAAAATAGATGTATTTTTGTGAATTAATACATTTGTTGATCAGTTCTATTTAGCCATTCCATAATGTATGCATATTTAGACCATTACATTGTACACAATATATAAAATTGTTGTCAGCTTCAAAAATTAAATTAATAAAAATAATTTATTCTAGTTTATTGCATAAAAGCTACAGGGAAATGTTAATAACTAAAATTAGAAATATGATCAATTCCTGAAGTACTGAATTTGAAAAGGCACAGCCAATGTTTCTGATAATTTCCAAAGCTGGAAAGAACATGAGTTAAGGCATAGAGAAAGGAAGCAAAAGTGAACTTGTAGAGACAATTTGAAGACTGATTATTGGAATGATATCTGCTAACCAGTCACATCAGCAGACTCACAAATAAGGAGAAAAGAAATGACGGTCATATCTGTCAAGAGTGAAGGCTGAAGGGCTGGGGATAGAGCTCAGTTGGTAGAGTGTTTGCCTTGCATGCACAAGGCCCTGGGTTTAATCCCCAGCACCATTCTATCTGTCTGTCTATCTATCTATCTATCTATCTATCTATCTATCTATCTATCTATGAAGGCTGAAGCCAGGTATGTCAGTATGTTAGTTTCTGTTGGAGGTTACTTTCTAGAAGTTATAGAGAAGAATCCTTTCCCTTAATTTTTCCAGCTTCTAAATGCTATGAACTTTCTTTGTCCCTTAAAGATGTTCATGTCCTAATTCCTGGATATAAATACCTTTACCTTTCATGGCAAAGGAGACTTTGGAGATATTAATAAGTTTAGAAACTTGGTGAGGGGAGATGATCCTGCATTAACTAGATGGGCCCAGTGCAAGAAACTAAATAAGGGTCCTCTAAATAATTTCACACTTGTCATTGACTCTGAACTGTGATTCTTCTGCAGTTTTTCATATAGTTTTAACAAATATGTTATAATTGAAGTATGTAACATCCTCACAAAGTACTACAGACACCTCAAAAGAAAAATTTTTCTAGAACAAAGGAAGGCTCCCATAAATCACTATTCAGTTGGATTTTAAAAAAATGTTTTTCAGTTGTTGTACTTTTATTTATTTATTTGTGATACTGAGGATGGAACCCAGTGCTTCACACATACTAGGCAAGCCGTCTACCACTGAGCCACAACTCCAGCCCCTGGGTTGATTTTTAAGAGTGGTTATACGATACTTTTTTTTTGCTTTTTTATTATGTGGAAAATGAAACACAAAGAAATTAGGTAAGGTACTAAAGATCTCAATTTTAATGTGTGAGAAAACTAGCATTTGAACTTATGGCCCTCTATTACTAAACCAGCAAAGTGCATTTATGTTCTTGAAATTTTATAGTACTCTTTCACTCAAAGAAAATTTTTCCCTGATGTCTGGTACATTTTGTTCCTAAATCATGCAGAAAAGAAAGAATATAAAATGAGTACAGGCCAACACAGAGGGTTTCGTTTTCACGAGTTTGGGGGATTTATATGCATAAGAACCCTAAGAGAATCTGCCATCTTTGCCCTTTGTAACACATGAATGTATGAGAGTCATTCCTTCTTAGAAGTCCACTCTGTTACCATTTTTGGAAGGTTTACTGTGCTAGCCACAGAGCTTCCTCACTTGGTACTCCTTTCAATGGAGAATTTACCACAGAACCTCAGCCAGCCAACAACCTCTGTTTGCAGCAGTTTGGGAATTTATGCTGGCATTTGATATGGGAATATGTTCTCCACTGGCTGCTCCAGCTAATGATGACAAGGCCTAAGTTCTAGAGTCTGGCCACTTTTGCTTATCATAAACTTTTCTAGTGAGAAATCTTTGCTCTTTGCTCTGAACTCCCTCTTTGGGCTGGCTAAAATTTCATCAAGGCAGCACTGTATTCTCAGACTTTCTATCCATTTCTCCTTCTTTCCCCCTCCTTTCACAGGGAGCAGACCTGCATCACAGTCTGTAATCTTTCTCTTCCTTTCTGCCTCTCCTTCCTCTTTAATACATATTGCCTAAGATGCATATTTTGCACTGGTAACTTTGTCCTGGTATCTGCTTCTAGAACATGAATTTTACCTGAGCCATTTCTAATTCTATTCTAAAACAACACTCTTTATTACAAGGATTCCAGGAGTTCAATTTCCTGCCCAATCTAAGACACACCTTAAAATAATAAGGCTACTATGACTTCTGTGTGTATCAGTTGCTGGTGACCAGGAGTCTTTCTACACAGCAGGTGGCAACCTGAGATACACAGTCAATGTTGTCCCATCATAGTATCACAGGAGAGCAGTGCTGGTGGCAACAAGACAGAAAACTACCTATAAATACTTCCAGTGCCCTTGCCAGAAAAGCTGGCATGTTCTGTTGTTTCATCCTTACCTGCAAAGAACAACCTGTCCCTTTATTTCCATGTGCTGCTTGTGAGAAAATCAAACCTGTGTTTCCTCATTGAGCACATTTCCAGGCGTTGCTTATGTTAATGTGGCTTGTCCATTTTTTGATGTATTAACTCGCCAATAAATTATGAGCTACCAGAGGAAATATTCTATCTCTGTGAAATATTTGAAATCATTTCTAGATTAACATTTCTCCTTAAAAATTTTTGATATTATTTTCAAAAATAATCATACACATAAGCATGTGGCTGAATTTTACCTGAACCATTTCTAATTCTATTATAAACTTTTGTTTTTCTTTTGCTTTTCAACATGGCATATGTGCTTTTTTTTTCATACTCTAGTAAAGCAACTTGACAGTTGGTAGCTGTCTGGCTGTTTATTCAACATATGTACCACTTAATGCACAGGTCTCAGTGATACAGTCCCCAAAGTTGGTCCAACTGGGATAAAAGTCAACAAATAGAGCCTTTCAGAGAGTGCATTTATTTGGGGAGAGTTAAATATTTGAAAGGTGTTTAGTAGCTAAGATTTAAGCCTAATGTCACAAGAATTTACAGGGTCAGCACCTCCCCCAGCACAGCACATTTTCTTGATTTCACATAGGAGCTCCATATGTTAGGAAATCACCTTTTTAATTAGATCTCTGTAGCCTCATTCTAAGTTACCACTGTCACAAGTCTTGGATAAAATCCTATTCCCAGGAAACCTTTCAGTAAACAGTTAGCTGTGGGTTCTTACAAAAAGATATTGAGACAGATTCTCCCAGATTGCAAGTGATTTTAAATTAGCTGCTCTGGAAAGTAGTGGGTGTGGTGTTATTTCAACATCCTCATATGTTACCTGAGACTTTCCCCCAGGGAAAGCAAAATGTGTTCACACTAGTTTGCATTTCTGAAAGCGGAATTGGTCTGGAACTTCTGCAGCTTATTCTGTCCTATCTGAACTAGAAGATGAGAAAACAACTGAAATTACCAACCTATTGTGGCTAGCAAGGATGGCTAGAATAAGAGTCCACCTAACAAGCAAAGCTCCTAAAATTTTAGAAATAGTCTTCAAAGAAGGAGAAGGAAGAGAATGAATGCAACCTTTATGTAGAAGGACCGACTTTGCACCAAATCCATTAAATAGGTTATCAGATATCATCCTTTCAACCCCCCGCAAAAGACATTATGAATATATTCGCAGTTTTAAATGAAAAAACTAACTGAAGCTGAGTGGAAAAGTGACTTTCCCAAGGTGACGACGATAACAGCTCAGCTAGACTCAAGTCCCATTATGCGACCAAACTGCCACAGTCCACCAGCAATAAAATTTATAATGAAGTTATAAGAAATTCTCTATGTCGAGAATTCTATAAAAATTATGAGGCCACTTCATCTGGAATGAGGCTCTTTTGATCCTGGAGTTGGCCTAGAACCCAAAGATAAATTAACTTCTAAAGCACCCACTCTCAAATTCAGGGTATCAGACACAAACGCTATCTTTTCTAGACTCCAGGACTATTCTCCTGCCACTGAGATCCCACCAAGCAGTCCCTCTGGGAGTGTTCAACTCTTTCCCTTGGCCAGTGCCAAACAGCTAGACAGAGTATGTTGGAATTTTTATCCTTTCTCTCTACTTCTAAATTTGAACAGAATACCTCATCACAAGACATGGGATCTGATGCCCCACATTCTGTGTCTGGGGAACTTGGCTCAGAAAGTGACGGGAAGCTAATTAATTTATTCCCTGTAGACAAAACTTTGTCCAATGGGAAAGAGAAGAAAGAAGGATGCCAAGCAGATGAAGTTCTTTCTCCCAACCCTCAAAATGGATAATTCCATATACCAGGCCCAGGAACATCCTGTGTACTGATTAAATACAACTTCTAGCAACATTGTGGCTCATTGTGAACCAGTTGCCAGACATAAATCCAGCATTTCATTTATTTTCCTTGTATCTTTCTTGTCTGACAGTCCTTATTCCTCACTCACCCTGCCCTAAGTTTGCAAGTTGGAAATAAAGCATTGACATTTGGTTCTCACTCCAGACTCCATATTCTAAGGAAACTGACAAACAAAGTCATTTGAAGAATATAAAAATTACTACACAAGACTATTGACTTCCTCAACTGTTTACATGAACACATTCCTGAATCATTATTGAATTCTATAGGCTATCCTTAATTCATATGAATCTGTGTTCAACAGAAATCCCATGGCATAATTCAATTTGTCCACATAGTAAGCTTTTGCTTCTTTTTCTTGTTAAGAAAGTGACAATTGTGTTAGAGTCAATTATAGGCTTAGAGCCAGGAAATGCACTGTGATTTGTCTAACTCAATTCCAACACTATTGCCAAATTTTCCAGCCTCTCTTGAAGCAAGGAATGCCACCTGTCACACTTCTTACCAGTATAATCCTGGAAATGCTATTTTTTAAAATAATAAAGTAGGGTGGACAGGACTGGTTTGGCATCTGATGCTACAACAACCATTCTTTCTAGAATGTAGACATGATGCCTGGAGGTGCAATAGCCATTATTCACCAGCTTCAGCAGCTATCTACCCATCATAAAGTGACAAATAAGGGGAGGAAAAAATCTACATGCTGAAGAACAGAAAAACAGAAGTGTCAGTCCTTAATGGTGTCATTGTTCTATATGGTATCTCTATAGTGGCTCCTTCTGGACTTCTTGCAGTATGGATAAACAAAAACTGTTTAAGCCATTATAGTTATGTCTCCTGTCATGTGTACCCAAATAAAGTATGTGTTCACGTACAGTCTTGGTTTTGTGCATTGCTTTGACAACCTCTTGAAATCTTTGATTTCCAATGTGTAACTTACCTAATAATAACATGGAATTCAATCATATCAATATAAAAATAAAACTGAAAAGAAAGTTCAACTATATAGCAGAGCAAAAGTGGAATGTATTGTAAACCCAAGGATAGTATACATCTTACAAATAAGGACTAATTTTCTTTCCTCTAACATTATAGTTATAATAAATGATTGAACTAAACAGGAGTATTGTGGTATTTTAAAATGTGATTTTTTTCCAAAATAAAGTTTTCTTCATAAAATGTGTACTTGGAATAGTGATGGAATTTTTAATAAAGATTTCATCTTAAACATTATAATGAAGTGAAATAGTTTTTCAAAGCACTAACTCTTTCTGTATTTCCTCTCAGAGTCTTTAATTTTCCAATTTATATTATGAAGCTCTGGGAAGAAATAATACTTTCACATTTATTTCAACAGATAATAATTCCCCCCCCCACAAAAAAAATATATGGTTGCATCTTGTCAAACACTGGTGTGTTCCAAAGAATGAAGTTTGGGAAAACTATATCCAGCAAAGAAGGATATATTTATTCAATATTCGTGTGAAACACTGAGGTACATAATTATATATAATAATTCATACACAAATATACAGATAGATATATGTATTTATCTACATAGTTGTGTATCCCTCCAAAAATTTTGGATGTTATACAAAAATGAGCTAAACATCTTTAATGTAAAATGCCCTAAATACCTCAGTTCATTAACACATATTAAACCTTGGTGCCTTCTTATCCTTATAAGAAGTTTTCAAGAAGAAAATATAGGAATGATGTACTAATATGTTTAAGTTCACAAACAAATCTATAGCTGAATTAAAACTGCACACCCTGAATCACTCCTCTGTAGATTATTCAAGCTGCTTCCTTAGATTTGGAAGGTGAGAAGGGAGATAAAGAAATAGATGATATTTAATTTCAAAATATAATTCCTTTTTATTTTGTCCTCCAAGAGAGGAAGCATCAAAAATATTATATTTTGAAACTATAATTTGGAGGAAATCATCTCTTTTTAAGACTAATAAGAAATCACCAGCATGTCGGTGAACACAGATGTTTATTTGCAGTTTTGCAAGTTTATTATACCTGTCATATGGTCAAAGTGGTGATGGAGTTCTTATTTTAATTGTGAGTTTTGCTTCTGTAGAATAAAAATGTAGACTTATCATGCTCTAATAGATAATAAAAGGAGAAGAGTTCAAACTCCAGATAGTACAATGACTTTCCCAAAAACAGATCTTTTCCTTTTAAGCACCAGATCAATAAATGACCCTTTTGATCAGAGAACAAACTAAATCTTCCTCTATATTTTGCTTGTTACTTTCATTTTTTTCCCAAGAAAAGATGAAGCCACTTAAGTAGCAGACCACAAAAGCACTGTGACACTTTCATCCTAGTCAAGAGTTCAAAAAGTAAATAAAACTTTTTGGAACTTATAGTTAAGAACAAAGCTAGCACCCAGTAGCTCAAAATCCCTTTGGGGTTAGGGGTACATTCAGAGCATCAAGAATCAGTATTTCCATTTAGACATACAAGTGATCTAAATACCATTCATAGGACTTTAAAAGCCTTTTTGAAATAAAAAGTAGAGCAAACTACAAAAGTATAAATTCCAAGTTTTCCTACATTGTTCCTACTTTGTAGAACATTCAGTCAGGATAGGATATGCGAGGGTATCACTTATCAATCAGAAATGAAAGAATGTGCTGGTCCACGTGGCCATGGCACAGAAATAGACTAATGAGAACCAACAGTGCACCTCTCCTCTTCAATTAGCTTTCTGTCGATCTGACAGGAATACGTTGGGTGAAGAACCTCTGTGGGTATTTTGCTACCACTGGCAGCTCCTCCACGTCTGATTAAAAGTCCTAAAAGAAGAAATAGTTTTTTAAGAGGTGTTATGCCAAAAAGTGAAAAGACAAGATTGAGACATATGAAAGAATCTGATTCACATGTTGGTAGGCAAACTGGATATTTTGGCATAAACTAAATGTTTATCTAGAGGGGAAAACTACCTACAAGGTTGACATTTCTATTTCATCTAAGAGATGATTTGGGCATTCGGTGCATAATGGTTTTAAAGAGATTTAATTACAAATTGCGTAACATCAAGAAATAGTATTTTGAATGCATTTTGAATGTAATGGTACAATACAAATTCTCCATACTGAATACTCTATCTCACCAAAAATAAATAAATAAGCACTCTCTCAATTGTTTATTTGGTTCAGATCTGTATTGTTGAATAGGCAAATCTGCTGAGAATATAACTAAGTTTAAGCTGCACATTTTGATCACCTGTTTCTTATT
Organism: Marmota marmota marmota; assembly: GCF_001458135.2. NCBI lineage: Eukaryota > Metazoa > Chordata > Mammalia > Rodentia > Sciuridae > Marmota > Marmota marmota. Next base: position 50,797,096 of record NW_026000026.1, on the reverse strand, counting down.
TTTCTCTGATGCTACATAGATGCAATACTTATTTTGCTCCCACAATCACAGTTCAACTCACCCACACAAATGAGTACTGAAATCTAGTTGTAAAGAAAAAAAAATAAAAAGTTCAGTTATTTAGATGGAAAATGTGCCCTGAGGAAAAAGCCACTATAATGTCAGAAGTAAAAATTGGCAGTTTTGTATTTGAGAATTTCTTACTGGAAATGTTAATTGCAAAATGTGCCAGCTAAGATTTGCTATGTCTTTACCAGCACAAGTATATCTCATTTGCTGCTTTGTCTTGTTTTACATCCCTACTGCAGTCTGAATGAGTGATGTTCTTCTTGAATTACTGTTCTTTCCCGATTCCTTTTTCCCTACTTTGCCTGCTTTACTAGTTCTCAGGGTTCAGGCTCTATTGTTCTCCTTGTCTGGCAGTCCTTCTGGAATTCTGGCTTTATAAGACTCTATAGTGAAAGGTTGCAGGATTCTTTTCCTCTCCACTTGTATACTGCCAAGGGACTCTTTTTGAAGACCTAACTTTCACCATCAAGAACTAGGGAGGCAGACCCAGTGGCCTTCAGGGATTTAATTAGAGTTCACCAAGTTAGAATCTCCAAGCTCTCAAAGACCTAATTTAAATACAAGTTCACTCACTTTTTCAACTGTTTCTTAGGCCCTTATTAAAATTTCAGGTTATTAAAGGGAACATCCTGCATTTCACAAAACACAGAAAATAAACCTAGGTTATGCAGAATCTCAAACATCCTCCAGGTGCAAATGCAAAATCCTGCCAATTGCAAGAAAAATAATAATGAATTAGCCTATAAATTATTGAAGCAGACATTGTGGAATTTTGTCAATCATGATCAATTGCATTTTTATGGGTAGCATCAGTTTTATAGGTGATAAACATTGGTAGTAAATTAGTGAGAGAAAACAACTAGCTTCATTTATTGGTGGTCATTTGTCCTAATATTACCTTCTATCAATGTGATTATTAGTATGGCCACTCTCAAATTGAGGTGGTGTTATTCTTTTTATTAATCTGTCAGTCAGAACCCTGGTTAGAAGCTGATGACCACTGATATCAATTTAAAAATCTTTCTTGTCAACCAATGTTCTATTACACATGGATATGATAAGAGAACCACATATAATCATGTTGTTCTGACTGAGGACAATGTTGCAAATTCTATTTTAAAATGCTGGGCTTTTTGTTGTTGTTGTTGCTCATTGCTTCCCACATCAAAGATGTGTCTTAACTGGAAATGGACTTACGTCATAAATTGAATAAATCATGATGTCAAATTAAATAGCTAACTACAGCTGAAGGCCACATAGCTTTGGAACAAAGAAACACAAGGCCACAATGTAAGGCTTTTCTAAGTGAGATGTCATATAAAGAGGACAGAGGGGCAAAAAGAAAAGCAAATAGTTTGCCTGAACATTTAATTGTCAAAGCTCCCTTGCAAAAATCATGCAAATCAAATAGAAGAACTCTATAGACAGCAGAGAAAAAGAAAACACAAGTTTTGCCATACCAATTTGATTTAAGAACACAATTTACCAAACACTCCAATACAGTTTTATTGCTGGGCTTTGTTGCTGTGTTTTATTTTTCTGATTTTGACCAGAAATTACACTCTTCATAGAAATAATTGTGAGGACTGTATGAAAGCTATTGTTTCCAAGTCTTATTCAACTCACATACCTGTAATATTATCAATATAGTTAGCACATTAGCATTCCCAAACCCTCACTATGGTTTTAATAGTTGGATTGAAGATCTGGGTCTATTCAGAGAACTAACAGTGAGACTGAGAGAGAATCTAGGTCATCTGTACATTAAATTTTATATTATTTATGTGCTTTTAGTAGGCATAAAATCATAGGTATTTCTACAGTTAATATTTTATCCACTTCATTCTTAAGAAAAATATAGCACTGAATATACTATTATGAACTCTTTTATACCAATTTACACTATAAGTCAAATCATATTTTATACTTGATTATTTTTTGGCTTTACTACACAGAAAAATAGTAAAGTTATCTTATAAAAGCACATTAGTTCTCAGTTACGACATTACAAGACTAGTTTATTGGTATAAATTCACATGAACTTCCCAAGATGAGATATTTTTCATAATTTAAAATTTTAAAGTTATGGTTTATAACGATCACCCTGGAGTACGAAAGGAAAATCTGTTTCTTCGGGAGATGTGTTAAATTTTTTTTTTCCACTTTCTTACCACCAAAAGATCATGTTTAAGTACTTCCATTAAATGTAAAATATTTTTAAGATTTGCCTTGTTATTTAATGAAATTCAAAATCAGTTTTCAAAGACAAGCACCCCATTACCCCAACCCTCCAAAAAACTTGTCATTTCATGACAAACATAGATTTCCTGAGAGATAGAAAACATTTGCTGTGAAAATTACTATATTTATCCTTGAGACATATTTGGTAAAATTCACTAATTTGCCCAGTGCATAATTTCAGTATGTTCATGGAAAAACAAACTGCCTCACCAATGACTTTAAAACAGAATCCCTCTGCTCTTAGAATTCGATGGAAGCAAGTGCTATGTAAATACTAATGATTGGGTATGATCTTCCCAGGCAGTGGGAAAGAAAATACTCATTTTGGCAATACACAAAAACACATGTACACACACACATGATTTTTTAGGAAAGGCCTTTATAGCATAATCATTAAAAAAAAATGAAAACAACAATTTACAAGTGAACAATTTAAGTCAGAATGCAAGATTGAATATGAAGGAAAAAAGGTGTGATGGCATCAGTCAGGGGATTTTTAGCTCCCAAATATTCTCTGAAGATTCCAGTTGCATGCAACATGTTTTACTTTAACGTTACAAATTTTTCTTCAATAATGGGCAAAAAAAAAAAAAAAAAAAAAAACAATAGAAGCTGATCTTTGGTTCCCTCTGAGATCATTTTTTAAAAATTTGGATATAAGCTAATTTATAAAACAGATATGAATTTCCCAAATTTGAGGTAAAAATAGACTTTTAGCTCGGAATAGCACTCCTACTCTCCCGTCCTGGAAGAATTCATACATCTCAAATTTGTGCCCAGATTTCCTTTTGTTCATTACAAAATAAGAGCCATTTCATGTTCTATTTGCTTTAAAATAAACATACCATTAGGGTTTTTTCATTTGATATTTTACTTCTCAAATGTGATTTGGTATTGTATATTTCTCTAAATTACTATATAATAGATTTTATGAACAAAATCATCAACAAGATACAAACACATAAAATATCCTTCATTTAACTATTTCTTCTTCTTACAAGTTCAGCATCTATAGAGGCAGAAAGGAATTGCCAAACTGAGTGATATCATGGCCATAAAATAGATCATCAAAGGCCATAATATATATCTAACTCCTTGCATGCCAACATGGTAGTGAGCCAAAAGGATAGCCTTAACTCAACTCATGAGTATTTGTGGGAACATGTACTTGGTAACAAAAACCTCATCTTACTTCTGTTTTTCTTTTGACTGGAGTATTTGAATTTGAAAAATTCTTGCCATATCTATGAGTAATTGAGAAAACCATTATTATAAAATAGGAAACATGAATGGAAGATCACAAAAGTAGAAATGGATGTTGTTGGATAAGAAAAGGAATAAACTTTTCTGGTGTACTTTAAGATTTTGTTACAATGCTCTGTTAAGCTAGATACAGGGGAAACCCAAGAAAAGTCCAAAACCCACAGTCAAAATCACAGAAAGGTTTCAAATAGAGATTGACTAACTGGAAGGTAAATTTTAAAATTCTATATTTACAGCCAAAGCAACTGTTAGTTATGGTAGAAGAAACATTTTGAGCATTCCCATAAATGGAATGATACTCAAAATATATCTCAGATCTACCACTTACCCATGCCTATTCTAATCCTTGCTCTGTTCATTTTAATTCTGAGTTATTGTGACACCCACTTACACAATTGCACTTGAGTTGAGAAAAAGAAAGAGAAGCTGCAAGCACAGCCAGAAATGGTCCCTAAGCTAGTGTTCAGACTTGCAGCTCTTCTTTAAATACATTGTTTGTCATTGGCCACCAATGTGTAAGACATCTGATTAGATACGCTCATTGTTAAAGCTTATTTTAACAGTTACCGATAGATTTTAATAATTTGACACAACTATCAATATTTTTACCTGATAATATGGAAACAAATGCTTAAGTATGAAAACTGTCAATTCAGGAATTTTCTTGTCATTTATCTGAGCCAACACTATTAATAGAGCCTTCAATATGAACTTTCTCTGTAGGACTCCTTTAATTGACTAGTGCTCTTCGGTAAGTTAGATTAAAACAAAAGTAGAAAATGCAATATATAAATCTTTTTTAAAAAAACAATACAATGTGTTTTTTGATACAATACCTTTTTATATTATTTATTTTTTTTAAGTAGTGCTGAGGAATGAACCCAGTGCCTCACATGTGCTAGGCAAGCATTCTACCACTGAGCTACAACCCCAGCCTGCAATATATAAATCTTAACAGTATACCCATGAACTATAATAAATAAAAAGAAATGGAAAGAAAAAAATGAAGATTCCATTAGATGAGATTGGGCATCCTCCTTGTCCCCAGCATATCTCATATATGTTATATAATTTGTGACTTTCTGACACTTTGTGGAAAAGTGAGTGCCACTGTTGATGGCCGTAAGAAATAAAAACAAAGTTTGGGTTTGTATGCAAATTACATTATATCAGTTATATCCAATAAATTGTACAGTTATATCTTCACCTAACATTCCAATATACTCCAGAATTGAGTGTTCTACTGGGGAGAACAGAGATGCCACCCATGTTCCAGGACAACTCACCACCCCAACCACATTTCAAATAGCTGCTTGGAGGAGAGAAAAATGGGAGACCATCTCTCCCATTAATGACACATTTCAGAAGTAATATACCAAATACACCACACTTTCTCATAGCACATTTCTTTGAACTTAATCAAAAAGTCTTGATTGACCAGTAAGGAGGCTGAGACGTGTAATATTATTCAAGTGATAATATGCCCAGCAAATATTGGATATTTTATTACCAAAATAAGTGAGTATATATGCTGAGTAGACCAAGCTCTCTTAGGCAACCATCACAAGGCTACCATTAAATCCATGCCTACCTCTCTAGAACTTTTATTATTTTTTAAATATTTTTTAGTTGTTGATAGACCTTATTTATTTATTTATAAGTGGTGCTGAGAATTGAACTCAGTGCCTCACACATACAAGGCAAGTGCGCTACCATTGAGCCCCAGCCCCAGCCCCAGAATTTTCATTATTTTGACTCTCTCCAGTGAATGTAATTTTTAAAATTGATTCATATTCTCCTTTTGTCTGAATCACACTGTCTTTCTGTCTTCAGGTGGTTAACATTTATTAATTCCTTTTATGCATTCATTGGACATCTCTTAATTGTAGTTATTTTTATTGATCAGTCTAATCCACAAAGACAGGTCACTATGATGGAAGCTTAAATTGTCTTGGAAGCATGTAGTATTGAGAAAGAATTAATCATAGAGAAAATCAGAGAAGACTTCAGTTTGAAAGATCTTTTTAAAAGCTGAATTGAGATATGTGTAGGCAGAGATATTGGGAAAAGACCTACAAGGAAAAATGCTCATTTATTGGATGAGCTGGATTTCACTGGGACTTCATTACAGGTTCTGAAAAACACACTATGTGAATCTATTTTTCACTGTTCATGGAATAAATTGATAGATGGATCACACAGATTTTCCAGTTCCCTTTAGATCATTGAAATACTCATTTAATTCTAATTCCCATAACTTCAGGCTAATCCAGTACACTTCTACTACTGTCTAATTTAAACTTCTAGAAACTAGAAAACTGAAATAGGCAAGGCAAATGAAAGATCATGGTCTTGCATGGATGGTAACATTATAATGTGGCACTGGTACCCTCTGGATGGCTGTGAGTCAGAGTTATTTTATCTCATTTGATGATTGTATAGATTTCACAGAGATGCTTCTATTGGGACTCTCAAACTAGTTCCTTTGGTGCAGGGACTGGCTAGTCACTTACAATTCTCCCAGCCCTCCATGCCTTGGTTGAGATACAGCATACTTCTGTGCAGTTCTCTTAAGTGAAATCTCTTTTAAAATTACATGAGTTTGGATACCTTTAGTGGGTTCCAAATTTGACCTCAGAAATGCCCATTTGACTCTCTCCAAACTCTTGAATCAAAGTTCATGTAAATGCCATTACTTCTCTATGTTAAATCAGCAGGAAGAGACATTTCAGTTAGATCCTCTCCTCTTTTCAAGAGTGAGCAAGGAGTCATGAGATCCTTCTCATACCAAAGAAATCTTGTTGAACTCTGTGCTGTCCCTTTGAAGGCACCTTCACTTGATCTGAGGTGAGAGGGAAATAACTTCTTCTTACGCTTCATAAAAGGTATGGGGAATCCAAAGCACTTAAACATTCTCTTCAAAGAAATCTCTTTCCACCTCAGATTCAAGCTTCTTCTGTCATAGCTCAGATATGGTGGGGAAGTCCTTTTCTGTTTCTTAGCATGTGCTGCAAAAATATGAAAGACCTCAGTTTAGAATGAGGGAATATTTCTCTTCTATTTATGTCCTTTGTAGCCTCAAATTAAATTGAAAGGAAACACTCAATTAATATCACATATTAGGGGAAAATAAAACATAGCTAATGTGTACTTCAAAATCAGAGACTTTCTGGTTCTTTTGTGTTAGGAGATAACAATACTAGCTTGACATAAGCATAAAATTCACACACCCATATGTACAAACAAAAATCAAACAAGAAATTGAGAGAGAGAGCTAATAATGGAGGTTGGGGCTTAAGGATCATTCTTATAAGTTGAAACTAAGTCCTTTAAGCTGAATAGAACAGCCATTGAATTTCACAGTGAGATTATTTTTAAAAACACATTATATTACCCATCACACTTTTGTAATCACTTCAAATCTTGAGAATGATAAAATTTGCTGTACGGACATTTCTATTAGTGGCTCTATTATAATGTGATAGAATTGGATGGTCCCACTGGATTTATATAACTCTGCATTTGCTTCAAAAATTATACAATTTCAGAGCAAAGAAATCATAATTCTGTACAAATTCCATTAATAATACAATGTAAAAAAACCTCTTGTAAAGTTCCTATGTCACACAAAAATAAGAATATTGCCAATAAAGGCAGCACAATATTCTTTAATATAATTCTTCAGTTGAGGTCAGGCAATCTAGCCAAAATAAACTTTAAAGTAGAAAAAAAGTCCATAAAATAATTTAGATAGGTCAATATGAATGCTTCCTTATGAACATTTTTTTTAAGGAAATACCCCCTATCATTCAATTCTAAGTCTCAATAAAGCAAAAAGGGAGTTGGGAAGTCACATGATTTGATTCTACAAGAACCAGTTGGTAAATCTGAATAATACTGGCATAGATATGATAATCAAATCCAGATATATTAATGATACTGCCAGGAGAAGCATATAAATATAAAAATAAGAGGACAAGAATAGAGCCCTGAGGGACCACACATTTTACAGTAACTTTTTCTGATGAGCTGCTACCAAAGATAGTATGCTGTGTCTGCTGACAAAGATAATTACATTTCAAACCAATTTAATGCTGTCTCAGAAATTCCAGCTCACGTTTCTGGAAGATCTAACAATATCTCACTCTCTGCTGTGTCAAAGGTGAGTGATAGATCTAACTTTGAGAGTAGGCATTCATTATTTCCCAGTAACTTTCACCTATTATTGAAAATAAACAAATAGTCCTTAGTAAGGTACAGGAACCTCAAAATCCATGGAAGAATTTTATCAAATATTCATCATAGATAATTGTGTCTTCGGGCAAAATATTAAATATATTTCCATTATCTTTTTTATTTTTCCTAAAAAGACAAGTACTGGAAAATCTATATCAGAATATAACAGCCACGGACTGGGTTGTAGCTCAGTGGTAGGATCGCTTATATAGCATGTGTGAGGCACTGGCTTTGATTCTCAGCACCTCATATAAATAAATGAAATAAAGGTCGATTGACATGTATGAATATATGAATATAACAGCCACATATTTGATAATTCTTAAATACCTGTTTAAATTTTTGTTAAGGAGTTATTTTTGGCTCAACATATTCAATGTTGATTCAGTTTGATGAACTATTTACATGTAAAATAGAATGTTAATATATTACACTATTCTTTTTATTAAAAATTATATTCTGCCATAATTTCTCAAGTGTGAGTAGTATCAAATAACTCCTTAAAATATATGAAAAGCAAGATAATAAAAGTTAGTATAATAAATTTTCTTTAAATATTTCAGAGAATTTTTGTGTAATTTTCCAAGGAATTGTTTTGAATTAACATTATTAAGAATAAAAAATGAAGGAAATATAAATTCATAAATTCAGCTATAAGTAAAAATCATTTCCATTGTTTTCTTTACAACAATGAAAAATGCCTCTCACATGCTTTCTTTCCCAAGAAGTACTCTACCCGAAGTCCTGCCTGGCCTAAGTGGATAGGATATATCACATTCCTCAGCAAACTACCTGTTCCCTGCAGGAGAAATGCAGGCTACAAATATGTTTATAAGACAAACCCAAATTACCCTGAAGGACAAGACTTTCATGACCAGATCCTGAGACCCTGGGAGATAAGGATAGCTTCCCCTAACCATAAAAATCTATAAGAATGTCTGCAACAACAAGTGCTGGTGAGGAAAAGGGTACTCTTGTACATTGCTGGTAGGACTGCAAATTGGTGTGGCCAATTTGGAAAGTAGTATAGAGATTCCTGGGAAAGCTGGGAATGGAACCACCATTTGACCCAGCTATTGCCCTTCTCGGACTATTCCCTGAAGACCTTAAAAGAGCGTACTACAGGGACACTGCCACATCGATGTTCATAGCAGCACAATTCACAATAGCTAGACTGNAAAAAAATATATATATATATATATATATATATGTATATATATATATATATATATATATATATACACACATATATATATTTTTTTTTTCCTGGACTATAACCAGCTTCACAGATACATGGCTAGTATAGCTGCAAAAGGCTCCAATGATCAGAAATGGGGCTAATGCTGAGGACTAAATGTTCCATAGGCTTCATATTTACAACAATTAATAATTTTATCTTTGCATTTTTGTTGTATAAGAGATTCTAATGGGACAAGGAAGCATATGCCAGAAGTTTGGAGCCTTGTCTCATACTTGATCCACTTTCTGTGATCTCTGTATCTCCCTGAAACAAGTTCTTGGCTACTCTGTGACCTGTTCCCATCTAGTGACTGCTCATGACCCAATGCCTAGCAGGGGTTTGTCTATCCTTAAAACAAGTTATTGTCACACTCATGTCCACATTTTTGTGTAAATGTAAAATTTCATTTCTCTAGAAAACATATGTAGAAGTGGTATTTCTGACTCTGAATTCTGATGGTAAATAAATATTTAACTGTATTAGAAAATGATGATCCAGTTTCCAGGCTGTTTGCATCATTTTTCATTCTGTTCAGCAGTGCATGAGAATTTCTGTTGTTCTATGTCTTTACCACACTTGATGTTACTGGTATTTTTTCTTATTTCAACCACTGATAGTTATGTAGTGCTTTAATTGTACAGGTGTATAGTAGTATTTTACTTTGACTTTAATCTGGATTTTTCTAATAAATAGTAGTGTTAGATATATTTTATGCACCTATTTTCAATAGTTATATCCACTTTGATGAAGGGTCTGTTCAAGTTTTTGGTTAGTTTTCAATTGGGTTGTTTGTTGAATTAATTCTTGAGTTCTAAAAAATTATGCTTATCAAATACATGACTTGCAAATATTTTCTCCCAGTCTATAGTTTGTGTTTTCATTCTTTTGATAACGTCTTTATAAAAGCAAACATTTTCAACCTGGATTAAGTTCAGTTTTTAATTTTTTAATATATATCATACTTTTGGTGCCATTTCTGAAATCTCTTGGCCTAACACAGATGAAAAAAGATTGTCTCCTCTGCTTTCTACTTCAAATTTTATACACTTATGTTTTTATCATAGAAATATGACCTAATTTTTGCATTAGGAGTGAGGTTTATATGTTTGCAAAAAATCTATTGTCCCAACACTATGTATGTAAAAGTCAAGTTTTCTCCATTTAATTGCATCTTTGTCAGTCAAATTGTTAGGTAGGTCTATTTATTTACTCTCTAGTTCCATTGAGTCATATGTCAATCTCTTTGCCAATACTGTACCATCTTCATTACTATGCATGATGCCTATTAATCAATTAGTTTTAATCAAATAAATTTGCTGAGTAGTAAATGTTTTCTTGGGTAAGTGGTGTTATCAAAGCCCTTAGACAAGAAGTCTGATTTGGTGGGAAATTGCTAGAAAGAACATATTAGCATGGTATAGAATGTGTATATGGGACACTTCTTCCAAGATTGGGGTAAAAAGTACGTTCAAGAGAAATGAGTAAGTACTGAATATGAATACTGCTCAATTTAAAATGGACATTAATCAGTTTCATTTGGGTGAGAAAGGGAATGTGAATTGATTTTTCTTTAAAAAATACATATATACTGTGCCTCTTTCTAAAACAAGATTTGAAGTCGTTTTTACACTATGCTGTGAAGGGTAGATAATGTTCAAGGAAGATATATAATTTTAACACAATTTCCTTGAGACTAAGTTTTTTTTTTTTTATTGTTGGTTGTTGAGACTAAGTTTTAATCTGAACAGGACAAAGATATTTATGTTTTGTTAAGCAAATTATTTGGGACCTACAAAAGCTGGTAGACTAAAATTTGAAATGGTTTTACTAAATATATAGTATTCAATGAGAGCTGGACTTTAGGGTAAATGTACTCACTAAATAGATTTGTAAATTTTATTTCTTCTGTAATCATTATTGTCTTATGAAAAATGATTTAACAATTAATTTTTGCCTACATTATAGCACTGTTTTATTACTTTACCTGTGGGGCATTTTAATGCTTGGAGAATGACTGTAAGTAAACCTTTTAAGGAATTCTGTCTATAGTAGTGATAAAGTTCTTGCTGCTTGTTTTGATTAATTGTCAAACATTTAGAGAGAACTGAAAAGGAAACCAAGAGTACCTGTGGGGTTTACCTTGGAGTTAAAAGAATTTGAAAACTTAAGAGCAGATTTGTTGTTTCTGGATTTATTTTACTGAGGTTCAACAATAGCTTTGTATTTTTCCCTCAGTGTTAATGAAAGGGTAAGGACTGAATTTCACTTATATTGAGTGTAACTCTCATAAATAAAAGATTTCCCAGCAAACAAAGGACATTAATCATTCTTTGTATAGCTTCAGAGAGTTTTAATCTATTAATACCTAACTTAATTTTTAGAAAATACTAGAAAACATGTCATGAGGACATCTGTAGCTTTTTTTCTACATAATTCTCTTTTTAACTATTTACTTAAACTGCTACCTGCCTCAGTTTCCTTGAACTCCCATTTCCAGTTCCTCAACGTGACAAGGCTACCATACTCTATTTGGGTTCCCTCTCCGTGCCCACAGTATAAAAACAAAAACTGCCACCAGTCAGAAAACCTGAGCAATATTAAAGCTCAACATCTTTGTTTTCCTTTTATAGAAGATAACAGATTTTTACCATCATTGTTCAATGTTTGAAAGCAGTTATTTGATTTATTTTCCTGTGTTCTAATTGTTTACAGCATAGGTTCCATCTGTAATTTTAAAATAAGAAATCAATTATTTTATAGTGATGTGAAGGGCACATCACTGAACTACAATAATAGCAATGTAAAATATATAACACAGAGAGAAAAAAAATACATGATGATATCACCAAGTCCACAAGGAGGTAATGGAAGTTTACTGTTTCAAGGTTTCTGTGCTGGAATTTAAGTGCTCTACTCCTACTTGAAATTAGATTGTGGTAGGTGAAGATGAAATTCATCTACCCTAAAGTGTCCCTAAAAATGGTATTGCTAATAACTCAGCAAAGGACAAAAAACAAAATCATGAAAACATAAATAATCAAAAAATAGGAATTATAGGAGGAAAAGTTGTATAAGGAAAAGATGATTAGCATAATATACAAATAGCTATTTGTTAGATTTAAAACTAAAAAATACCAATAAAGAATTACAAGTAAATGGTTTAAATGCCTCAATTGAAAATCATTTTTTAGATAGTTTGAAAGAATTTACCGCCACACATCTACCATTCAATAAAAATACAATGCAAGTCCCATATGTAGTCTAATTTTGTAATATCTACATAAAAATGTAAAAAGAAAGTATAAAATCAATTTTAATAACATCTTGGGCTGGGGTTGTGGCTCAGTGGTAGAGGGCTTGTCTAGCATGTGCGAGGCACTGGGTTGGATTCTCAGCACCACTTATAAATAAGTAAATAGAATAAAGATTCATGAACAACTAATAAAAATATTTTTTAAAAAATAATATATCTTATATTGCATACTATATCAAAAATTTATTATTTAATAAATATTTAAAAATAAGTGGTTTTACTTTTGGTATACCAAATATTAATATCTGATGAGAATTTCATAATTATAGCATATCTTAATTTGGACTATACATATTTCAAGTGCTCAAAAGCCATAGATGGTTAGTGGTTACAATGTAGGTCATTATGGGTAGAAAATGTTATGACTGGATAAAACATTCATGGTCACTTTTTTAGGATTAATAATAGGAACCCTAGGCAATGTAGAAAGTAATTAATGACTATTTTGTAGATAATTAACAATTTGTACTATGACAACTTCATATCTTCTTTCTATGATTTCTCCATTCTCATAATTATAATAATTATACCATCTTGGATATAAGACCATATTGAACTTATGGTGCTTAAGATAGTCATAAAGACTAAGAGAGATCATGGAATCAGCTGGCCAAGCTTTAAGTAACAGAGCTTGCCACCTCTTACCTTAGTTCTAAAATACAAAAATACTGAAAAGGTATGCCAACTATATGTACCTAGCCCAAACCTCTCTGCAAATGTGTGCTGAACAACTAAATCTGTGTGACTTTCTATTTGTGATCTATCTTCTGATGGCACTCAATTCCTTGTAAAAACTTTCTAAAATATGAATGCATGTGTCCCTCCAAATTTGGATGTTGGAACTTAAATCTCAATGTGACAATACTACGAAAGGGGACCTTTCTCTTTTCAGAGGTGAGTGAGTTGTGAGGATAGAGTGCTCATGAATAGGGTTAGCAACCTGTAAAACCATATGCTAGAAAAAAAACCTTTAGCCCTTTTGCTCTTCTACTCTTCCACCATGTGAGGACACAGCCAAAAGGGCTTCACCATATGCCAACTGTGATACTTTAATCTTGGACTCCAGCCTCCAGAACTGTAAGAAATAAATATCAGTTGTAGGAGATCACTCAGTTTTTAACATTTTACTATAGAAGAACAAATAGTCTAAGCAACTTTCCCAAAGGTCTTCTAAGCAATTAATTATAAATTACTCAAGTTCCTCAAGTTCCTCAATTTCTTTGATTAGCCATCAAACCATCATTTGACCCAGTTATCCTATTCCTCAATATATGCTTAAAGGCCTTAAAAGCAGCATACCACAGTGCACAGATCTGATACACTGTTAAGAGGTTTTACACCTTAGATTTTGACTAGAACTTTTGTCTAGTGTGACTACACTCTTCTCCAAAATGTGTTTTACCTTTTTTTGTAGTCTATTCCAACTTTTATGAGAAACAGTCTGTATATATGTAAAATCAGAAGGTTGGGTGAAGAGGAATGATTTCCTTTACCTGATAGACCTCCTGTTAATCTGAAACAATATTGCCATTCAGGTATCTACTACCTTAGAAAAAAAAAAAGACCTTACACTCAGAAGGAATGCTCCCAGGAGTCTAGCAGATTCTCCAATTCTTATTGGAGATTTTCCCTCACAGTCAGAACTATAAAGGAGTCATGTCAAAATATCCAAGTATTTACAGCTATATTCTTCAATAAGAAAACCCATGTAAACACAGTCTCTTAACATTAACAAATACTTAAGTAATAAAATTTGAGATATGCTTTGGATATAAAAGCAAATAAAAAGACATATAGAATATTGTTCTTCAACATTATTCCTCTTTTAACTTTATTTTAAAATTAAATTTAAAAGGGAAAAATGAACTGGGCATGGTGGCTCACACCCATAATCCCAGCAGCTCAGAAGGCTGAGGCAAGAGGATTATGAGTTCAAACCAGCCTCAGCAACTTAGTGAGGCACTTAGCAACTCATTGAGACCCAGTCTCTAAATAAAATATTTTAAAAGGACTGGGGATGTGTCCCAGTGGTTAAATGTCCCTGCGTTCAATCCCCAATACCAAAAAAGAGAAAGAAAGAATGGTTCTACATCTTTTTCTAAAGGTGCATGGATGGAGAAAGAACTACTACATGCATTACTGTGTTCTGCTGTTCCCTCTTATGCTGCTGTATCTGGAAGGCTACACGTCCTCTTGGTTGTGATTTGGGCTCTGAAATCAGAGTGGCATTGGTCTAAATCCTGTTTCCAAAATATACTAGTTCACTGCATTGCAAATGTTTATCTCTTTGCATCAATTTTTCATAAATAGAACAGATATAGTATATATAATGCTGATAAAATAAGTTTAAATCATATCACATTCATAACATATTACAGTGCTTGACATAGATAAAGCTCAATCAGTGTCATCTCTGGGTCTTTTTGATTCTTAATTTCTTTACAATGGGTCATTTTTATTTTGTTGTTGTTGTTGTGTTATTTGTTCTCACTTTATTGTTGAAATTGTGTGTAGACATCTCTAGCAATTAGATAAGTGCAAATTAAAACTACAGTGAAATTCTACATTTCTCCAATTAGAATGGCCATTATCAAGAATACAAATAACAATAAATATTGGTGAAGATGTAGCGGGAAAGGTATACTCATACGTTGCTGGTGGAACAGCAAATTGGTGTAACCACTCTGGCATGCAGTATGGAGCTTCCTCAAAAAAAAAAACGTGAAATGGAACCATCATTTGACCCAGTTATCCTATTCCTCAATATATGCTTAAAGGCCTTAAAAGCAGCATACCACAGTGACACAGCACATTAATGTTTATAGCAGCTCAATTCACAATAGCTAAGCTCTGGAACCAGTCTAGGTACCATCAACAAATGAATAGATAAAGAAATTGTGATATATGTGCATAATCAAATATTACTCAGCCATAACAAAGAATGACTTTATCACATTTGCCAGAAAATGTATGGATCTGGAGAATAGAAGTCTAAGAAAAATGAGCCAA
Organism: Marmota marmota marmota; assembly: GCF_001458135.2. Taxonomy (NCBI): domain Eukaryota; kingdom Metazoa; phylum Chordata; class Mammalia; order Rodentia; family Sciuridae; genus Marmota; species Marmota marmota. Next base: position 50,781,725 of record NW_026000026.1, on the reverse strand, counting down.
TCCCAAAAAACCAAAAGTCAAACGTTCTCCCTGATATGTGAAATGCTAACAACAACAAGGGGGGGGGGGAGGGGGGGAGGAAATGTAGGTTCAATAGATTAGACAACGTGGAATGAAGGGAAGAGAAGCTGGACAGGAATAGGAAAGACAGTGGAATGAATCTGACTTAACTTTCCCATGTACATATATAAATACACCACAGTGAATTTTCACATTAGATACAACCACAAGACTAGAATCCTAAATAGAATAAGATGTATTCTGTGTTTGTATAAATATGTCAAAATATATTCTACTGTCATATACAAGTAAAAAGAACAGTTAAAAACAAAGAAGAAAAAAATTTCTATAGAAAAACAATAGAGACTGAAGTAGAAGAATTTATGACCAAAATAGGTTAATGCTTTCTCTTTTGATTGGCATCCATGTAAGTGGCTGAACCAAAGTATTCAATAGTGCAACTAAGATTAGAATTTTTATTAGTACCATTTTCTTTTTTTATTGATAGAGTACAGAAGTGACTTCAAATTTTTTGCAGCAAGTTGCTGTTTTCTTGTTCTCAGCATGTGAGCTGAGTTGTCACAGTGTTATTCTAAGCATTCTTGTTACACCTTAAGTTTTCTGAAGATGAGGCATTCTTACCCCACAGCGGGTTCTTCCCCACATTTCTTTCCTTGGTCAGTGGCACACTGTTGTTGCTTGACAACTGGGTCAGGGCTAATAGCAGGAGCAAGGATACTTTTAGTTCTCTTACTCAAACCTCAATTTTTTTTTTTCAAACCTCAATTTTTAAAAAATATTGTTTATTTATGTATCTTTAGTTTTAGGTGGACACATTATTTTGTTTTTTTGTGGTGTTGAGGATCCAACCCAATGCCTCAAGCATGCTAGGCGAGCACTCTACCAATGAGCCACAACCCCAGCCCTTCAAACCTCAATTTTAGGAAAATCTTGTGTGATATGATTATTTTTGCTTCTATTTATCCCTCAGGAAGAGTTGACCTTTTCCTTTATCTGGGTGTGGGAGTTTTCCCTGACTGTTGCTTGGTGGGTTAAACTTATAACTTCTGCCTTAAATGACAGAAGGTTTCAAGAAGTATTCAGAGTTTCATCCTGGGCACCACCAAACTGGTACTTCTTCAGGCCTCCTGCTGTGCCTTAAATCTCTCCTATTGGCACCCCAAGGACTCCTTTGTATTTTGAGACAGGGTTTCCTTAAGTTACTTAGGGCCTCAGTTAGTTGCTGAGGCTGGACTTGAACTTGTGATCCTCCAGCCTCAGTCTCCCAAGTTCCTGAAATTTTATGTGTATTCCATCACGTCCAGCTCTTGTAGAAAAGACCAGTGTATATGAGTGTCTGGGGGATTCCAGGGATTCTAAACTATGTTGGCCACAGTCAGTTTTCAAGAATTTATTCATTCTCCTTTTTTTTTTCCCCACTTGATAATGATCACCTTTCTTCCAGTCTCTGTCAAAAGTGAAACAGTTTGTGTGAATCTTCCCTTTCTGCAGGATCTTATCACTCTGGAAATCAGCTGTTTCTGTTGCTGTGAGCTTAGCTGTCTAATGGCTCCCCTACTTATAATTGTCATATGTTATCTGTTGTTGCTTTACTCAGGGTGGAGGTGACATTTTGTAAGGCTTTGGCAAGCCTCATAGAAACACCCAAATGGAAACATTTTAAAGAGTTATTTATGACCACTGATGAGAAGAACTAAGTAAATTATTCCTAGAGATACAAGTACATGAAATTGCTTGAGAAGTATTTAAAACAAAACTCATTTGTGTAGGAGACTTAAATTCAGAAGCTGAACTTTTTATGATCTCAATTAAACATTTTGATTCTATAATTTAAAAAACTGAAAAACTATTCACAGAACACTTTAATTATAAAATAGCTTATTTACACATGCAAAAATATGTATATATAAATTTAAAATTTTTATATATAAGAATCTGCATGTATATACAAATATACATACATGCCACAGGCACACATATATATGTACGGCAAAATATTATAAGGAGTTTTGATAGAAGAAATTATCAGTATTATCATCAGTATTCTGATTCAGGTGCAGTTTAAAAAAAAACTTTTGTCTTTATTTGGGCAAAAAAAAAAGCAATCAAATATTATGATAAATTGTGTGACAGCTAACATTACATATCATCTACTTTAATTTAAAGAAATTTTCAATGTCAAAATCTTGTTTCTATGATAAGATAGTTGACTGAAATATTTTGCAATCCTTTGTCAATATGTATATAGTCAGAGCCCTACTGAAATTTAGATTAATGTTTACTTAGACTATTTTCTTCACTTTGTGGAATAACATTAGAGATTTTATATATATATATATATATATATATATATATATATATATATAATATTATATCAGCACTAGTAAGAATGAAGAGCAACTGAAAAGTCAACCCAATAGCAGAGTTGCAGGTACTCTGGAAAACAGACTGGAAGCTTCATATAAACTACATAGCTAGTTCACATACCATGTGAACTAGCTATCCTACACTTACACATTTTCCAAAAGGAAAAGAAAACTTACGTCCACACAAAATCCAGTATGTGAACATTTATTGTGGTTTTATTTGTAATTGTCCAAAGCTGGAAAGAGCCCAAATATGCTTCAACCAGTGAGG
>NW_026000026.1:50751418-50778791 GCF_001458135.2 Marmota marmota marmota | reverse complement strand
ATATATATATATATATATAATATTCATATAGTGAAAAGTTTGTCAAAATAAAAAATAATATTAAAATTGTTAATCATTAGCCATAAAAGTTGAATTCAAATGTTCTTAACAAAATCTCTGTTATAATGGATGCTTTACAATATGTTTTAGTGCCAGTATCATGCTGTTTTTGTTACTATTGCTCTGCAGTATAGTTTAAGGTCTGGTATAGTGATACCACCTGTTTCACTCTTCCTGCTTAGAATTGCTTTAACTATTCTGGGTCTCTTATTTTTCCAGATGAATTTCATGATTGCTTTTTCTATTTCTATGAGGAATGCCATTGGGATTTTGACCAGAATTGCATTGAACCTGTATAGGTGCTTTTGGTAGTATGGTCATTTTAATAATATTAATTCTGCCTATCCATGAGCAAGGAAGACCTTTCCATCTTCTAAGGTCTTATTTGATTTTTTTCTTTAGGGTTCTGTAGTTTTCATTATATAGGTCTTTCATCTCTTTCCATTAAGTTGATTGTCAAGTTTTATTTTGTTTTGGTTTGGTTTATTTGAGGCTATTGTAAATGGGATAATTTTCCTCATTTCCTTTTCAGAGGATTTGTTACTGGTATACAGAAATGCTTTTGATTTATGGGTGTTGATTTTATATCCTGCCCCTTTGCTGAATTCATTTACTAGTTCTAGAAGTTTCTTGGTAACAAAACAGCATAGTACTGACACCAAAACAGGCTAGTAGACTAAAGGTACATAATAGAAGACACAGAGACTAACCCACAAAATTACAACTACCTTATATTAGACAAATGCCTCAGTCTGGCTGGGCACAAATAACTGAGCCACCATGAAGCACTTGTAGATCCAAAACAGCAACTCTTTATTGCCAAACTCCACCAGCACTCCACACACGCTCCCAGGGAACTCTCTCACCCTCCACCAGGGTCCGCACACTCTCTCGGAACCCCGAGAGAACTCCACTGAACTCCAAAGTAGCTGGCTCCTGAGGCAGCAAGAGCCGCCCTATTGCTGGACAGTAAAGGTCTAATATACAATTGAATACACAGCTTAACATAACCATCATCATCTCAATGGCTCCCTGGCGGCACCTCTCAACCACTCCCCTTCTGGCAAAATGCCATGTGTCATCCCAACTAGGCTGTGTCCCTCAACAGACAAAGGTGCCAAAACCATGCACTGGAGAAAGAATAGCATCTTCAACAAATAGTGCTGGGAATAATGGAATTCCTTTTGCAACAAAATGAAATTAAATCCCTATCTCTCACCATGCACAAAATTTAACTCAAAATGGATCAAGGATCTAGGGTTTAAACCAGAGACTCTGCGTCTAATGGAAGAAGAAGTAGGCCCTAATCTCCATCACGTGGGGCTAGGCCATAACTTCCTTAATAAGATGCCTATAGCACAAGAATTAAAACCAAGAATCCACAAATGGGATGGATTCAAACTAAAAAAGTTTTTTCTCAGCAAAAGAAATAATATGTGAGGTGAATAGGGAGCCTACATCCTAGGAACAAATTTTTACCCCTAACACATCAGATAGAGCTCTAATCTCTAGGGTATATAAAAAGCTGAACAAGATAAGCACCAAAAAACCAAATAATCCAATCAACAAAAGGGCCAAGGACCTGAACAGACACTTCTCAGAAGAGGATATACAACCAATCAACAAATATACGGAAAAAAAATGCTCATCATCTCTAGCAATCAGAGAAATGCAAATTAAAACTACTCTAAGATACAATATGTTTTAAAACACCTGTCTGATCACAAAGTTTCACAGGAGTTCTAAGCAACAAACCTTGGAGTCACACACATTGGCTGCTCTCAAAGGTGCAGAAGAAAAAAAGAATATTAAAGCTACTTCACAGGCATTTAATTAACAGTTTCTCTACTTCATCATGAGAGACATTTTGAACTGGAAAATTGTAAGTATTGTCTTGTGTATTGCAGCACTCCTGGTTTTTGCCCACTAGACACCAACAGCACCCAACTATAACAATCAAATATTGTCAACTGTCCCAAGTGATGAATGGCATATCAACCCTGGCTGAGAACCATACCTCACAATATCCACTGATCCTGGCACTTGTTAAACCTGAAACACAGATCCAAAGGAAGAACCTTCAATCTCTGAAAACTGACACTCTCAGAGTGCCTAGGGAGCTATAGATTCAAATGTGTCAATATATATATTCAAGTATGTGTGTGTGTGTGTGTGTGTATTTGATATTTTAGAAAAGGCTACAGGATATTCACTAAAAGAAAATCAAGATGACTTGGCCATCAAATTTACTTCTCTAGACTAAAGCAGAAGTAGTTACACAAAACTTATGCATTAAATAGAGCAGTGCTTACAGATCAGGGTCTTTTACAGTGTCCACATACTGTACAAATTCTTAGCATGCACTAATTATGCTATTTCTTGATGATGCATAATTGTAATCATCTATAGACATTTGGATCCTATGAAATTTAATCTTACTGTTCATAATTCAGGGAGGTGATGTTTGTTGTGAAATAAAAAATAAAATTCAAGTTGTGTTTTATAAATATAGTACTGAGGACCTGGCATTGTAGCTCAGTGATAGAGTGCTTGCCTAACATGCACAAGGTCCTGATTTGGTTTCTAGAACTACCAAATAAAAAGAAAAACAAAATAAAAATGAACTGAAAGCACAATAGCAAAATTATCTACAGTGTTTAGTGACAACATAAAAATTAGAGAAAATCAATATATCTTTACACTATACAACATCACCACATTCATTTTTGAGAAAATTATGAAAAATTTTTCATTTTGGGCTCGTAGTTTATCTCAGGTTCATATTTCCAGTCTTTGCCTGCTCAGTCATTCCCCCAACTTTTCTTCCTTCTAAAGGGAAGTTGTCTTAGCCAAATTGGTTCCTATACTTTTCAAAGAGGGATCTGGAAAACTGGCAGAGAAATGAAGGACCACAGAAGGCTGATTGGGAATGGAGATAAGCCAATGCATACATGAAGCTGGTATAATGGCAATAGCATGAGAGAATAGAGGAGAGGGTGAGAAAGAGAAGAGAACAGTCCTCCAAACCTTAATTCAGAAGTATTTTGGTGTTTTGAACCAGTGAGGAGCATAAGACACTTGGAGGGGAGAAAAGAAGTATACATGAGTTTTGTAGAGTGTTTTGAATTGGTTCTACTTTAAAGGTTTTGAAAAACATGATACAGGATCGAATCTCATTTTTACATTGCTTCTAATCACTTGTGGTTTTATTCCTTTAAATGTGATTCTTTGAAGAATCTTTAAATTAAATCATTAAATCTGGGACTTAGTGATAAGGCTGAACTTATATTGAAAGAATTCCTGCAATGAGCCAAATTGAACAATATTAGTAAGTAATGTAAACGTAAGTCATGAAGTATAGAATCATTCCTTCAGGGAAATTCCCTATGTTTGGATAGTAGGAGAGTTTCCATAGTCCTCCCCTTCTCATTGCTGCATTGACTTAACCTCAGCATTCAGGAACAATCGCCATCTGGAATGCATGCAAGCACCCTGTTATAGAACACTACTAGCTGTAATAGAGTTCACCTCGGTGTACCCAGCCCTACACTCAACCATCCAATGCTACTCAGCTCTTTTTGGCATTCTGATGTATTCCTTGCTGCTTCCCAGATAAGCCTTTGTTTATCTAAATTATCCAGTGTTAATGGAAGCATAACTTTTCACCTGTGTGTCAGACAAGTATACTATTTATCTTCAAACATAGATATCTCTCAAGTGCTCTGTTTTTATTTGAATATCCATTCTGCTGAAATGGTGAAATGCTCATGCAGTAACCCCCACCCCTTTATCCAATGTTTCACTTCCCAAAATTTCAGTTACCTTTACTCAAGTACCATCTGAAAATATTAGATGGAAAGTTCCTAAAATAAACAATTCTTAAGTTTTAAATCACATGATTCATTATTATGAGTAGTGAGATGATATCCCTCTCCTTCCTATCTGGGACATGAATCATCCCTTCAGCCAATGTATCCACACTGTATATACCTCCCATGTATTATTCACTTAGTCACCAATTCACTTATCAGATTGATTCTCACAGTTATCATGGTGCTTTTTTTTCAGATAACCCTTATGTTAATTAACAATGGTCCCTGCAAGAGTAGTTTGAGTTCAGATAAGCTGAAGAAAAGCTATAAAATGCTCCCTGTAAGTGAAAAATCGAAAGTACAGTAAGATATTTTGAGAGATAGATAGATCACATTTACATAAGTTTTATTACAGCATATTGTTATAATTGTTCTATTTTACTAGTAGTGTTACTGTAAATTTCTTAACTGTGCATGATGTATAAATTAAACTTTGTCATAGGCATGCATGTATAGGAAACAATGTAGTGTCTGTAGGGTTTGGTATTATCCAAGATTTCAGGCATCCAGTGGGGGTGTTGGAACATATCCCACACTGACAACGGGTCTACTGTATTTGCAATGCCTTATGAGAATATTTTCACTTAACTCCTTAATTCAGAATGACTGTATCATGCAAAATTTTTAAATAAATTTGTGCTTTAGGGTAGAATCTTAAAGATGAATGTTAATACACTGAATGCCATATCAGTATCATCCAGGACTTTAAATGTAAATAAATAAGCAAGAATAGTGATGGAATAGAAATGACACTCTTTCCATACCTTCTGAATATGTAATTTTTCAACTTAAGTAGCAGAACCACCCATTAAAAACATGGGTTCATGCAAGTATTCAGATAGTTAGTTATCTGCTATCTTCTTGAAGTAAAATCACATGTCGAGTTGTGTTATAATGACAATAAACAGATAGATCAAGTCAAAAATAGTATATCATGCTCTGATGTAGCAATTGAAGTACATATTTGCTCATTCAATTTGAGTTTATAGTTTTATGGTTTTTAAAAATAAAATCCACATATGAAATATTTATTTCTTTGAGTTTTTGTGAACACTTGAGCACATTACATTTAGTCTTGGCTCTAGTTTGCCATAATTTGCCACAAATTAATTTATGATTAAAATATGTCACATCTCCAAAACCACCTTCATTTCCTAAGTAGAAAATTGTTAAAGATATATAAGCCATTTCTCACGTTAGCACTATTTTTATTACATTTTATTTTTATGTTTGGAAATTTGGAGCATTTTGCCATCTCCAGTAGGTAGTATTGCTAAAAGGTTCTCTCCCAACCCCCACATGGGGCTTCCTTCCTCTTTGCAGGTAGGGGTAATTATTTGATTTTTTCACTTACTTAATTTTAGTTTATTGAAAGGCTTTATAATTTTCCCCAAATAAGGAGTCTTTGAATTAGAGAGCTCAAAACAATAGAAAGAATTGTTGAAGAATTCATTGTTATGTTTAATACATTTTTCATAAAACATGTTATATAAGTGTTTGTAAACTTTTTTACTAAGTGTTTCACCCCTATTTTCACACATATTTGACATTAGTTTGTAATTGAGACTGGCTTGTTTATGTCAGTGTCATCTCCCATGAGTCCCGGGCTCCCCCAGTTGTGTTCACAAAATGCATTTCCATTATGTTTAGGATCTCATGCCCACAAAAGCCAAGACTCAGCCAAATTTCTCTTGACTTCTTTCCCCTCAGGTTTCTGCCTCAGGGCTCAATGAATTAGTAATCATCTGTATAACATTAAAACAATGGAAAAGCTATCTTAATTCAGAGATTCTCAACAGAGACAGAATTTGCCACAGTTAACTGGGAAGATTTTTTTTTTTTAATTTCATAAATCAGTTTCTTTCTTCCCTATCTTCAACCCAAGATACTGAGATTTCTAATAAAACTAAATAAATAAAAAATACACAGAGAGAGAGAGAGAGAGAGAGAGAGAGAGAGAGAGAGAGAGAGAGGTGCTTTTTCTTCAGAGAAACTATGTGGAGACATGATTTTAATGTTTCAAGCAATAGAAATCAACATTGATCTGTTTAAGGAGGGAAACATTTACCAATATTGTATTAAGTTGCTCTCAAACTTCCTAATCTGATTAGTATATTCATAAAAAGGCAAATCAAAACACTTAAGAGTCAGGGCAGCAGTCAAAGCACTCGGAATCGCAACCTAAGAGAAAATAGCCATTCCTGAATGCCAGCTGCAGCCCCTGCGTGGCCACCATGGCTGCCTCCAAGCACTCAGCATCTACACTGGGCCTGCTTCCTTTGCTGCACCTGGAATATGAATGCTGTTGGCCCTAGGCCACCACCTACCATGAAAATGGCTTCTCACCTGGCTTTTGGATTCTCCAGTTCCCAATTCAGAATCCAGGGTGGTGCTTCTAATTGACCCAGACAAGCCAGAAGGGATGCTGGGAGATTGGATATCTGGCAATTTCATCTTTTGTGTGAATTCTCAAAATATACATAATTAAACAATAAACCTAAGGTTCTGGATAAAAGAAGAAAGAAAAGAAAAGTTTACTTATTTTACTTTAAACCTTTGTAATATAAAAATGTTTTGAAATAGTTGTCTTTGATGGTAAAATATGTACTATTAAATATCTTATTTATTAATTTAAAATTATTGAAATTTTAGAAATTAAAATTTTAGAAATGACACTGTAATGCACTGAGACATAATACAAAAGCAGATGGAACCTGCATTAAAACAAAGAACAGAAAGTCCAATGTTAATGAATATGAGAAAATCACTCATTCCAGAATAATAATTGTCACTCCAGAATAATAAGCATTCTTATTTTGCATTTATCTTACCAATTCATATACACCTTAAATCTTAATCTACCATGTGTTTCTCATATAACAAAAATGGTGTTGGCCTAAGAATGAGGAGACAGAGGTTTAGCCTTGGCTATACTACTGATGCACTTGCTTCCTGTAGACATGTATTCAGCCTGTGTCTCACTTTCCTATTTTCTAAAATAGTTGTGTTAGCCCATGGTTAAAAAAAAATCTTGTAGAGCACTTGAAAGACTAATAATAATCTTCCAACGATAGGCTCCTCCTCATCCTATAGTTCCCTCATCACAATGATTCTCCTGAACCACACTACCTACTTGCTCTTTTGTCAATCTGATTTGACTGTGGTATCATTTTCCACAAGCATCTTATTTATGTAGTTGTTAATTGTATGTCTTCCCACTATTGAAAGCATAAGTTTTTGGCAGGTGCAAAGTCTATCCTCTTGACCAATGCATCACCAGCATCCAGAATCGAGCCTGGCACAGAGCAGACGCAGGACAAACGTCTGTAAACAAAATTAATAAAATAAAAAAACATAAAATACTTTGAAATAGTTAAAGTATCTATAAAAATTAAAATATTTATATAAACATTTATTTTTTAAAATCACCATAGTAATCTTTTCCACCTAAATCATGTGTTTTCATTGTCAATAATACTAAATATTTTACAAAATACTGCAAACATGATTTCTTTTCCAATTCTGGCAGAAGAAATATATTTTACATATATCTTATAAAGAATTGCACACAAAATATTTTATATGTCTCTTTCAAAATATTTTTCTTTCCCCACAGAGGGAAACTCTGTCACGTAGGCAAGTTCCTTGTGATGAATAATCCAAGATCAAAGGAGGACAGTGGGCACCTACTTCTCTTTCCTTGGTGCTATGGTTCACCTAAGATGCTCCTCATTCTTTCTTCTTTACAATGACATACCATTGCTGCTGGCCTTCTAAATGCTCCTTTAATTTCTTTCGCCTGCTGCACTCCATGATTTTTATGAGGATGAACAAAGAATTACTAGTCCATTTCGATCAGCAGTAAATCTCCCTTTTGCCCTTGTTGCTTCTTAACTGTACTTTTAGTCTTATTTTCTGAAAATGATTAATTTGAGTGGAAAGGTGCTATATTGCAGCATCCTTGAATAACACCTTTTCTTTCTGACTAACTGCTGTTACGAATGCAATTCACATGCATTACACTTGGCCAAGGATTTGACACCTTCCTTGTAGGATCCGACCAAAGCTGGAGTACAGAGTCCATGGGACTCACAATCACAGTATGTATGACCCACCCAGATTCTTGATTTAACTTTTTTATTAAATTGCACACAGTATTTCTCCCTTTGAACTCAGTTTCTTTACTTGCAGTATTGTCATCAGAGAAGGTCTGAGAAGTTCCTGGAGAAGGAGACCTCAACACAAATTTAGTGGGGCTCTTGACAAATATTGCAAAAATGAATTTAAGAATATGTTAGTTATACATACAGATGTAGGTTTATTCAGTAGAGATATATTCAGGGGAAAATGTGAGCCATCTTGAGAATGAGAGATGTTCTGGGGGTTCTCAGGCTCTGCTATTAAAGGAAAATTGGTGATTGGTGTGCATTATAAAGTATGCAGGGATCACATCAATCTGGTAATCACAGATGGTTTACAGTGGTCTGGAAATTCTCAGGGTCCTTAAGCTGATATGGTCTCTCTTCTCTCACCAATAGTAAATGTTGGGGATGTACTCTATGTTGTAGATTTCCTACCTTCCTTTGCTAAACCTATCCTAAAAATATGTGTATTACCAGGCTAATTAACAGTGCACAGGGAAGTTTTCATAAACAGTTGAATTTCCAGTAATTTTAGATTGAAAGTGGAGATTTGTAGATTTTCTGGAACTTGAGAATGATGGCCTGGGACATAGAACTGGACTGGAAAGTAAAAGGCCGGGAAGAATACTGTTTTGGGGAGTAAAGGTATGAGGAATTTCAGCATAAAGCTTTTAGATAGTTGTATTTTCCTTATCCTTCATTTTTTCTCCTTTATACCTATTGGGCTTTTTTTCCTGAATAGGTTTTTATTAAGACTTGTTTATTTTGTCTGACCATTCTAATAATCCATCCCTTTATGTTGGATTATCAATAAGAGAACACAGTCCACAACCTGAAGCCTTATTTAAATGGCAGGTTTTAACATGCAGATCCTGGTACAGGGCAAGAAAGCTGGCCAGCCCTATGAGGCTTTTTTAATTAATTTTTTTGTTTATATATGACAGTGGAATTCATTATAATTCATATTACATATATAGATGAGTGCACAATTTTTTTGTATCTCTGGTTACAAAGTATATCAAAGTATATCTGTATACAAAGTATATCCACACCTAGTCATGTCTTCATACATGTACTTTGGATAATAATGTCCATCACATTTCACCATCATTTCTAACTCCAATGCCCTCTCCCTTACCCTCCCACCCCTCTGTCCTATCTAGAGTTCGTCTATTCTTCCCATGCTCCCTCTCCCTATCCCATTATTAATCAGCCTTCTTATATGAGAGAAAACATTCAGCATTTGTTTTTTAGAGATTGGCTAACTTCACTGAGCATTATCGTCTCTAACTATATCCATTTACCTGCAAATGCCATGATTTTATTCTCTTTTATTGCTGAATAATATTCCATTGTGTATATATGCCACTTTGTTTAATCCATTCATCTACTGAAGGGCATTTAGGTTGGTTCCATAGTTCAGCTATTGTGAATTGTGTTGCTATACACATTGATGTGGCTGTGTCCCTGTAGTATGCTTTTTTGTAAGTCCTTTGGATATAGTCCGAGGAGAGGAATAGCTGGGTCAAATGGTGGTTTCCTTCCCAATTTTCCAAGGAATCTCCATACTGCTTTCTATATTGGCAGCACCAATTTACAGTCCCACCAGCAATGTCTGAGTGTACCTTTTTCCCCATATCCTCACCAACATTTATTGTTGTTTGTCTTCATAATAGCTGCCCTTCTGACCGGAGTGAGATGAAATCTTAGAGTAGTTTTGATTAGCATTTCTCTAATTGCTAGAGATGATCAACATTTTTCAATATATTTGTTGTTTGATTGTATATCATCTTCTAAGAAGAGTCTGTTCAGGTCCTTGGCCCATTTATTGATTGGGTTATTTGGGGTTTTGTTGGTGGTGTTGTTGTTGTTTAGCTTTTTAAGTTCTTTATATACCCTAGAGATTAGTGCTCTATCTGATGTGTGAGGGATAAAAATTTGTTCCCAAGATGTAGGCTCTCTATTCACCTCACAGATTGTTTTTTTCTTTTTTTATTTATATATGACATCAGAATGTATTACAATTTTTAATTACACATATATACCACAATTCTTCATATCTCTAATTGTATACAAAATACATTCACATCAATTCGTGTCTTCATACCTGTACTTTGAATAGTAATTATCATCACATTCCACCAGCATTAATAACCCCATGCCCCCTCCCTTACCTCCCACCCCACTGTCCTATCTAGAGTTTGTCTATTTCTCCCATGTTCCCTATCCCTATCCCCCTATGAATCAGTCACCTATATCAAAGAAAACATGCAGCATTTAGTTTTTTGGGATTGGCTAACTTCACTTAACATTATCTTCTCTAACTATATCCATTTACCTGCAAATGCCATGATTTTATTCTCTTTTATTGCTAAGTAATACTCCATTGTGTATATATGCCACATTTTTTTTATCCATTCATCTATTGAAGGGCATTTAGGTTGGTTCCATAGTTTAGCTATTGTGAATTGTGCTTCTATAAACATTGATGTGGCTATCTCCTTGTAGTATGTTGTTTTTAAGTCCTTTGGGTATAGACCGAGGAGAGGAATAGCTGGGTCAAATGGTGGTTGCATTCCCAATTTTCCAAGAAATCTCCACACTGCTTTCCATACTGGCTACACTAATTTGCAGTCCCATCAGCAGTGTATGAGTGGACTTTTTCCCCCATGTCCTCACCAATGATTATTGCTATTTGTCTTCATAATAGCTGCCATTCTGACTGGAGTGAGATGAAATCTTAGAGTGGTTTTCTTTTGATGAGAAGAAGCTTTTTAGTTTAAATACATCCCATTTATTGATTCTTTATTTTAATTCTTGCACTATAGGAGTCTTATTAAGGAAGTTGGGACCTAATCCCACATGATGGAGATTAGGGCCCACTTTTTCTTCTATTAGACACAGGGTCTCTGGTTTTATTCATAGGTCCTTGATCCATTTTGAGTTGAGTTTTGTGCATGGTAAGAGATAGAAGTTTAATTTCATTTTGTTCCATATGGATTTCCAGTTTTCCCAGCACCATTTGTTGAAGAGGCTATCTTTTCTCCAATGCATGTTCTTGGCACATTTGTCTAATATAAGATAATTGTAATTTTGTGGGTTAATCTCTGTGTCCTCTATTCTGTTTTGGTGCCAATATCATGTTGTTTTTGTTACTATTGCTGTGTAGTATAGTTTAACGTCTGGTATATAGTGATGCCACCTGCTTCATTCTTCCTGTTAAAGATTGCTTTAGCTATTCTGGGTCTCTTATTTTTCCAGATAAATTTTATGACTGCTTTTTTTTTTAATTTCTGCGAGGAATACCATTGGGATTTTGATAAGAATTGCATTAAATCTGTATAGTGCTTTTTGTAGTATGGTCATTTTGATAATATTAATTCTGCCTATCCAAGAGCAAGGTAGATCTTTCCATCTTCTAAGATCTTATTTGATTTTTTTTCTTTAGGGTTCTGTAGTTTTCATTATATAGGTCTTTAATCTCTTTCCATTAAGTTGATTGCCAAGTTTTGTTTTGTTTTGGTTTGGTTTATTTGAGGCTATTGTAAATGGAGTAATTTTCCTTGTTTCCATTTCTGAGGATTTATCACTGATCAAATGCCGTTGATTTATGGGAATTGATTTTATATCCTGCTACTTTGTTGAATTCATTTACTAGTTCTAGAAGTTTTCTGGTGGAACTTTTTGGGTCTTCTAGGTATAGAATTATATCATCAGAAAATAATGCTAATCTGAGTTCTTCTTTTCCTATGTGTATCCTTTTAATTTCTTTCATATGTCTAATTGCTCTGGCCACTGTTTCAAGAACTGTGTTAAATAGAAGTGGTGAAGGAGAGCATCCCTGTCTTGTTCCAGTTTTGAGAGGGAATGTCTTCAATTTTTCTCCATTTAGAATGATATTGGCCTGGAGCTTGGTGTAGATAGCCTTTACAATGTTGAATATGTTCCTGTTATCCCTAATTTTTCTAGTATTTTGAACATGAAGTGGCAGAGCTGTGTTTTGTCAAATACTTTTTCTGCATCTATTGAGATGATCATGATTCTTACTTTAAGTCTATTGATGTGATGAACTACATTTATTGATTTCCTTATGTTGAACCAGCCTTGCATCACTGGGATGAACCCCATTTGATCGTAGAGTACTATCTTTTTGATATGTTTTTGTATTCAATCTGCCAGAATTTTATTGAGAATTTTTGCATCAATGTTCATTAGAGATATTGATCTGAAGTTTTCTTTCTTTGATGTGTCTTTGCCTGGTTTTGGAATCAGGGTGATATTGGCCTCATAGAATAAGTTTGGAAGTGCTCTCTCTTTTTCTATTTTCTGAAATACACTGACAAGTATTGGTATTAGTTCTTCTTAAAAGGTCTTGTAGAACTCGGCTGTGTATACACCCAGTCCTGGGCTTTTCATGGTTGGTAGGCTTCTGATGGTGTCTTCTATTTCATTGCTTGATATAGGGCTGTTTAAATTTTGTATATCATCCTGATTCAATTTGGGCAAATCATATGACTTAAGAAATTTGTTGATGCCTTCAATATTTTCTATTTTATTGGAGTACTATTTTTCAAAATAATTTTTAATTATCTTCAGTATTTCTGTAGTGTCTGTTGTGATATTTCCCTTTTCATCATGTATGTTAGTAATTTGAGTTTTCTTTCTTCTCTTCATTATTATGGCTAAGGTTCTGTTAACTTTATTTATTTTTTTCAAAGAACCAACTTTTATTTTGTCAATTTTTTCAATTCTTTCTTTTATTTCAATTTAATTGATTTAGGCTCTAATTTTAATTATTTCCTTTCTTCTACTGCTTTTGATGTTGATTTCTTCTTTTTCTAAAGCTTTGAGATGTAATGTTAGGTCATTTATTTATTGACTATCTATTCTTTTAAGGAATGAATTCCATGCAATGAACTTTCCTTTTAGTCCTGCTTTCATAGTGTCCCAAAGATTTCAATATGTTGTGTCCATGTGCTCAATTACCTCTAAGAATTTTTTAATCTCCTCCTTGATGTCTTTTGCAACCCATTATCATTCGATAGCATATTATTTAGTCTCCAGGCATGGAGTAATTTTTATTTTTTATTTTCTCATTGATTTTTAATTTCATTCCATCATGATTTGACAAAACGCAGGTTAGCATCTCTACTTTTTTGTATTTGCTAAGAGATGCTTTGTGGCATATTATATTGTCTATTTTAGAGAAAGATCCATATGCTGCTGAGAAGAAGGGGTATTCACTTTTTGAAGGATGAAATATTCTATATGTGTCAGTTAAGTCAAAGTGATTGATTGTATAATTTGTATCTATCATTTCTTTGTTCAACTTTTGTTTGGAAGATCTATCCAGTGGCAAGAAAGGTGTGTTAAAGTCACCCAAGATTATTGTGTTGTTGTGAAATTGGCTCTTGAACTGGAGAAGGATTTATTTGATGAACATAGATGCTCCATTGTTTGGGGAATGTATATTTATAATTGTTATGTCTTGTTGATATATGGTTCCTTGAACAGGATGAAATATCCTTCTGTATCCCTTTTAATTAACTTTGGCTTGAAGTCTTCTTTATTTGATACAAGGATGGAAACCCCTGCTTGCTTCTGTAGTCCATGTGAGCTAACATTCAGGGTTATTATTGAGACATGATTTGTATTCCCAGCCATATTTATTTATTTTTGCTATTTAACTTGACTTGTTTTCTCCTTAGATTAGTTTTTCCTCTAAGGTAATACCTCCCTCTGCTGATTTTCATCATTGTTTTTCATTTCATCTTTGTGGAAAATTTTGCCAAAGATATTTTGTAGTGCTGGTTTTCTAGCTGTAAATTCTTTTAACTTTTTTTTTTATCATGGAAGGTTTTATTCCATCATCAAATCTAAAGCTTAATTTTGCTGGATACAAGATTCTTGGTTGGCATTTTAAAAGCTTGATTTATATTGTTCCAGGATCTTCTAGTTTTCAGGGTCTATGTTGAAAAATCTGCCATTTTCCTAATTGGTTTCCCCCTATATATAATCTGATTCCTTTTTCTCATGGCTTTTAATATTCTCTCCTTATTCTGTATGTTGGGCATTTTCATTATAATGTGCCTTGATGTGTATCTGTTGTGATTTTGTACATTTGGCATCCTGTAGCTTCTTGAATTTGGTTTTCCAATTCATTCTTCATGTTTGGGAAGTTTTCTGATGTTATTTCATTGAATAGATTGTTCATTCCTTTGGTTTGGGACTTTATGCCTTCCTCTGCCGCAGCCTGGCTGGGCACAAATTCACAAGCCACCACACAGCTTGTAGATTCAAACAGCAACTCTTTATTCCCGAACTCACACCAGCCATCTACAATCACGTTCTGGGGAAATCCACGTTCTCCGCCCAAATCCACGTTCTCTCCCAAATTCACGTTCTCTCCCAAATTCACCTTCACTGGGCTTCTGTCTCCCAAAATATACTGTCTGAATCCCGTGAGAACTCAAGGGGAACTTAGGCAGCAGGATACGCCCTATTCCCAGCAGGAATAATCTTAAACCTTAAACCTGGAACCTAAACTGGGAACGCCCTAAACCCGATTATGTTAAACCGGGAACACCCTAATCTGCCCTGGTCCTTGAGCAAGGTCAACTACATTCAATGTCACTGCAAAATGTCAGCAACATGGGGTACGCTGGCAAGGAAATTGTCATACCTACTTGGCTAATGGCTCCCAGCATCTCCCCCCTTCTGATTAATTAAACAACAAGCAATGTGGCTTAAGGACCGTGCCTGGTAGGTTGTCCAATTCAACATATGGTTCTTACCCGTCATCGGAAAACTGACCTTTAGGCGTCAGCCTCCTGTCTTAGGTTGATACCACTGCAATTGGATCATACCCGTCACTGACTACCGGTCCAGCATACAGCCATTGGCCCCCAAATTTTAGACCATCACTAGCAGAAGGGAGGAGGATACAGAAATGCCACGACACCAAGCCAATTGACGGCTCCTTGGGAAAAATTGCATCACTGGTGACACCATCAGCAAAGATATGCCAGCACTACCACAATTAACATGGGGTGCGCTGGCAAGGAAATAAAAATTGCATCACTAGTGACACCATCAGCAAAGATATGCCAGCATTACCACAATTCGCTGCACCAAACGATAGTTACATAGTCCAGGCAAGTTCTGCAAGCAGTTCAAAGCGGAGGAATCTATCAATATGTCCATTTCCTCCCAAAATCCGTTTCCTCCCAAAGTAAGTTAACTCCTTGATTGAGCATTACTTGTTGAGTTATATTCATTGATGCATCAGTTTATACAGTTTACTGTGATAGCTATCATAGAAGCTGTAGTCTGGTTTTATCTTTGTCTTCACCGGCACTGGGATGAAGATAGGAATTCTGGCAATGATGCTAAAAAGACATTATCCTGAAAAGAATTATTAAATATAATGAAAAGGAAAGGTGAAAGTAAACAAACAGATCTGTTAACCTCCTTTAAAAACAATCCTTAACAGCTGTTTACCTAATTTAAATTAAACCATTTAAATCACGTGAATAAAAAAAAATAATAATAATTCGGATCCATTTTTTCATGAGCGCTCCTCATATAAGAAATATGGACATACGCACATACAGACATACAACACAAAACACAAGAGTGTACACAAACGTACAACACATAAGAAAATAGTAAAGGCCTTGTAGCTTTACCTGGGTGAAATCTCCATTGCAATGTTTAAAAACTCCACAGTCAAAAAATAAAACTGATCAGAAAAACATTAACCTAGGTTTGTATGAGCTCAAAAAATAAAAATAGAACCTTATGATGTGGAAAAATGCAATAATAAAATAGCTATTGAAAAAAGCATCCTGGTTAATCACTGTCGCAGATGTAAGAATGGCCAAGCTGGAGTTCTGGATATCAGCTGTTATGGATTTGAGTCAAATCATCTTCTTTTCGATCTGTAGAAACTGTTTTAGTTAATCTCTCTGGAATCCAAATGGGCTGCTGTTCTCCCTGTGGAAAAACACAAACAGACCCCCGACTCCAGACAATCACTGGGTCAGGACCTTTCCATTGTCCTGTTAGAATATCTTTCCAAAGTACTTTAGGCTTATGTACATTTTTTGGATACATATGCCTTTCCGCAGCACTAAGTCCTGATGAATCCAAATTTAAAAAGTTTAGAGTAAAAAGGGTTATTTTAAGTTTATCTTTGGGGGATATATACCCCTTTCCAATTCCCTCTTTTTGCTTTAATAAGTATGTCTGTATCTAATAGTTGTCTTAGCTTTTTGCATTTTCTATCTGTGTAATACCTTACTTGACATTTTCAACCATTTTCTATCTTATTTCTATCTTCTAGTTTTTTTTTTTTTTTTTTTTCCTAAGGTTTGTATTTTTACCCTTAGTTGCTTATTTTCCTCCTTTTTTTTTTTTTTCCTATTTTGTGGGTTTAAAATTCTTGTCTTCCTACATCTTTTCTATCTTTCTACATCTTCTTTATCTTTTTTCTTTTTAACTTTCTATACTTCTGTCTTTAAAGTTTTTCACTTTAAATTTTTAATCTTCTTTATCTAAATATCTTTTATCCTATTATCTTCCCATTTTTTAAGTAATGCCTTTAAGATTAACTAGGCTTCGAATGATGCAATAAAGCAATCTTTTTTCCGCCATGAAGGTATCTCGACCACCTTCAATTTAACCTTTTAAAGCCTTTTAATTATCATCTATACTGTACTTTTAAATGTACTTTTTCACCACCTACAACTTCACTCTTTTAAACGAGGCTTAGATTCTGTTTAAATCGCTTTAATGTTAGTTTACATGGCTGCCCTTCAACCAAAGGCTTTTTTTTTTTTTAACTCCATTGAGAAGCTTTGTCTCAATCTGCCATGTACAAATATCTTTTTCTTCTTTCTTCCTTTCTCAAGCTTTTAAAGTAAGTCTAGTTTCCTCAAAATCTTTTTAAATGGCATTTTACAACTTTTTACTTTACCACACAGAGATTATCTCATCTAGAAACATTTCTTTTTCCTTTAACCTTTTATATTAAAATATATTTCCACATCTTGAATCTTTTTCTCTCTTTTTTAACCGTTAACCCTTTTTATAAATTCACATTTTGAAACAACTCTTATAAAATTTCTGATTTAGACAAATTACTCCACTTTAATAAGATGAAAGACTTTCATGTTTTTTATGATACTATAATACTATAATTGAAACCCAACTGAAAATTCTTATACTCTTTGTATATAAATTACACATGATAGAATCTTAACACTTAGTAACCTTGTTTTAGCAAAGACACAGACACAAAGCAATATTAAACATTTTTCCATTTACCAATTTATGAAAACACACATAATGTTTAAATATATTACCTTATGGAACTTAATAAGTAAAGAGTACTTGATTTTATATTTAGTGGTTGATATTTTAACACTTTAGCTTTGTAAATTAATCAGATGTCTGTAAAAACCAAGATCTTAGACAAATATAGTAAACAGAACTAGCCATCTCTTTCTTGTTGAAGAAAAATCCTTCTACAGGATACCATGATGGTCCCATTGATATACTTAATAACTCGTCTTTAAAAAGCCATGGGCTACATTTTTGTATTGTATCAACATACGTCCTAATTGTTCTTGGTCTCACTGGGGTGCCTCCTTCCTCTAACAATTTCTCTTGCTCGGAGGCGAACAACTTCAAACCTTGAGTCAACCATTTTCCCCAGTTTGCCTGAGAAAGTTCTAGGAACAGGCAACTTGAAATAAAAACAAAATAAATCAAAACAATAACACATTGTTTTTTGAATTGGTCACCCATTCTTTCGCTCTTCCTCAGGGGTGAGAAATTTCACTTACCTTCAAGCTTCAGAAGTTCCCCATACGGGCCACCAAATGCCGCAGCCTGGCTGGGCACAAATTCACAAGCCACCACACAGCTTGTAGATTCAAACAGCAACTCTTTATTCCCGAACTCACACCAGCCATCTACAATCACGTTCTGGGGAAATCCACGTTCTCCGCCCAAATCCACGTTCTCTCCCAAATTCACCTTCACTGGGCTTCTGTCTCCCAAAATATACTGTCTGAATCCCGTGAGAACTCAAGGGGAACTTAGGCAGCAGGATACGCCCTATTCCCAGCAGGAATAATCTTAAACCTTAAACCTGGAACCTAAACTGGGAACGCCCTAAACCCGATTATGTTAAACCGGGAACACCCTAATCTGCCCTGGTCCTTGAGCAAGGTCAACTACATTCAATGTCACTGCAAAATGTCAGCAACATGGGGTACGCTGGCAAGGAAATTGTCATACCTACTTGGCTAATGGCTCCCAGCATTCCTCTATCCCAATAAGGCTTAAATTTGGTCTTTTTATGCTATCTCATATTTTTTGAATGTTCTGGTCATTGTTTCTTACCATTTTCACTGTGTTGTCTACATTATTTTCAATATTATATATTTTTCTACATTGTATGATGTTCTGTCTTCCAAGCAGTCTATTCTGTTGGTGATGCTTTCAATTGAACTTTTAATTTGATTTATTATTTCTTTCATTTCAAGGATTTCTGTTTGATTTTTTTTGTTTTGTTTTGTTTTAAGAACCTATGTATTTTTTTATGTAGCTTCCTGTATTTTTTTATGTAGCTCTTTGTAGAAATGATCTTTTGTTGCCTGTATTTGCTCTCTTATATCATTCTTTAATTCACAGAACATTTTAATCATATATATCCTGAACTCCTTCTCTGTCATTTCTTCTGCTGTGCTAGCCATGGATACTAACAATGTGGTGTCTTGATTTGTTTGGGGTACTTTCTTCCCTTGTCTTTACATGTTGCTCGTGTATCTTCCCTTCTAGCGCTGTGGGTCTGAGGTGTTATTATTTTTACCCTATAGGCTTATTGTGCTCCTGTATGGTTCGAATATCTCTCTTTTGTGGGGAAGGACAATGTTAACAGATCCCAATATCAGCAATATGCCAGTGAATTGTTTATAGCAATTCACTGCTATTAAGATGTTCACAGTTTGGCCACAATGTTCAGAAATGTTGAATTTGATTATTATCTATAGAGTAATCAGTAGGTTTATAAAAGGGTTTACAGTTTCTAATGGTGGACAATGAACTGGGGGTGAGGCATAGGATGATATGCTGAGGAGGCAGGATGTGAGGATAGAGAGTTAATATATCTTAGGAAGTGTGAAAGAGAAATCTAATGAAGAGGGTTAGTAGCAAGAGAATAGACAGAAAGTAATTTTTGGTAGACAAGCATGTGGAAAGACAGTAGAGGACATAAAACAAACACACATATGTATTCAGAAAAATAAAGGATATTAAAATAGTAAAAATTGATGGGATCAAAGAAAAAAAGGCATATAAAACATTCCTCTAATATATTATTCAGATGTTCCAGTCCTCAAAATCCTAATGTATACCAAATACTTGGTTTCACATATGTTGGGGATGTGAGGGCAGGAAGATGGGTGGGGGGAGAAAAAGAGAAAAAAAAAGTCTCAAAGGAAAAAAAAACAAGATTGTTGATTATTTTGGAGATCAGTTTCTTTCCTGCTTCCCTTCTCATCCAATAGGTGGGGTTGTCTGTTGTTAGCTGGTACCTCCACCCTCAGGATGGTGAAGATAACCATGGTGGGAAGACTGGTCCTGGTTCAGGGTACCTGGAAGTTAAGTGTGGTACCTGCCAGTCCCTGCAGGGAGACTGCACTTCAATGGTCTCTTTTGGAGTCCATTCATATCACTTAAGCACCTGGTCCTAGCTCCCTATCTTGCCTGAAGATTTCCCTTTCCTGATCTCTCTGTTAGTCTCCAAACTTTTGCACCATCTCACTCTCCCTTAGCAGTTCCCCATTAAAGGGCCTCTCTCACCAAGGATCCCATGGGCGGTGCCCTAGTCACACTGCTCACCTGTCCCACTGCTCTGTGTTGGGCAGTTATGGTGCCGGGTTACCACTGCTGGGGAGAGGGGGAAGTTGGAAACTGGGTACCTGGCTAGCTGGAGTTTCAATCTGGGAGCTGCCCCCACCAGTATGGTGAGAAAGGTGAGCCAAGACTGAGGCGAGCCGATTCCAGCGCTGGGGTGTTGGGTGGGGTGGAAGTAGCCAAGCAATGGTGCTATGAGTTGTGTTCAGAGATGATCTCTGTGACATTCAGTACTGCAGCTTTTAGCTGTCTTCAGAGCCTGTCCAGGGCCAGGGTGTTAGGTGGGGTGGGGGTAGCCAAGCAATGGTGTTATGAGTTGTGTTCAGAGATGATCTCTGTGACATTCAGTACTGCAGCTCTTGGCTGTTTTCAGAGCCTGTGAGATGTCCCCAGATGCAGTCAGGTTACAGCATAGGGGACTAAAGCTGTAGCTGCCCAGTAGAGTCACAAGATGGAGGCAATGGAGGGAGCCTCTCATTGGTAGATGGGGTTCCACAGAGGAGTGGCAACCAGAGTTCTTGTAGGTAGGTAGCAGCTGAGTGTCCTGTGTGGGAGCGAAGCAGTGACTAGGGGTTCTGCCTATACCTTTGGTTTATTTCTTCCATTCTACCTCAGTGTAAGACTATATGTTAAGAAAAGTCTATAGCTCCCTAAAAATTCAGTCTAGTGTTTGATGTGGGATGCAGTCTGATAATTTTTCTACCCATTCAGATTATCCACCTTAGAAATGGAGATAGAAACAATCACTGCATTATTCACAGACACAAAATAAAATTCAAGATTTATTTTCTTATTTTAATTTGTGAAAAAAGTAGGAATTTTTAACAAAGCCAAACTAAGAGACAATTTGTTCAACCGAAATTAGAAATCAGTGTGATATACTTGAGGCTAGAGTAACAATCTAAGAATCAGAGATTTCACAGTTCAGTTCTAGCTTTGTAGAAAACATAATTTATGACCTGAGAGCAAAAACTAAGTTTGGGGGTTTGGCTTTCTTATTTGTAATTTGAGTTAATGTTTGAATTTAAAAGCACTACAGTCACTATTTAAGTCCTTATATTATTCAGGGTTCAGAGAAACCCGTGTGTGTGTGTGTGTGTGTGTGTACATATATATGAATATTTATTATAATATATATTTATGAAGAGAGAGAGATTTATGATGGAAATTGGCTCATGAGATATGGAGGCTGAGACATCTCACTATCTACAAATTAAAGAACTAGAAAATCTGAAGATGTCATTTAATAAGTGTCCAAAAGCCTGAAAAGCAGCTATCTGATGGTGTAAGTCATTATTCAAAGGCCTGAGAATTGGCAGGATGAAGGAAGGGGTCAAAGAGTAAAGTTTCTGATCAGGTCTGGAGGCCCTAGAACCAGGAGCACTGATGTCTAAGGAGAAGATTGATGTCCCAGTCCTCAGTTCAAACAAAGAGAGCAATTTTGTCCTTTTGCCTTTTTCTTCTGTTCAGGCCTTTAACAAATTTTATGATGCCTTCTAACATTGATAAAGGTGATCTTTTCTCAGACTACCTATTCAAGTGCTAATCTCTTAAGGAAGCACCTTCCCAGACAGACACCCCCAAAAGCAATGTTTTGCCAGGTATATGGGTATACTGAAACATAGGCAAGTTGAGACATGACATTAACCACTATAATTTCAAATCATCCAAGTTTCCTTTTTTTTAGTGGTGCATATTAATAACACAGAATACTGAATTTAATTGTGGCATATCATACATGCATATAGTATAATTTGATCATTTTTACTAGCCAGGACCTCCCCTTGCCCACTCTTTCTCCTTCCTCCAATCCCCTTCCTCTACCCTTGTGGTGGTCCTTGTATTTTCATGAGATCTTTTTCCCTTTTTCTCACCAGGTTTCATATGTAAGAAAACATATGGTACTTGTCTGAGTTTGACTTTTTTTTTGCTTAACATAATGCACTCCAGTTCCATCCATTTTCCTGCAAATGACATAATTTCATTCTTCTTATAGCTGAATAAAATCCTATTATGTGTACACGCCACAGTTTCTCTATTTATTCATCTGTTGACAAACACCTAGGCTGGTTCTATAAATTAGCCATTGTGAATTATGCTGTTGTAAACATGAGTGTGCATTCTTCACTATAGTATACTCTAGTCTTTAACTTTGGGATAGATACTGAGAAATGATATAGCTGGATCCTATGGCAGTTCCATTTTTAGTTTTCTGAGGCAACTCCATACTGATTTTCATAGTGGCTACACTGATTTACAATCCCACCAACAGTGCATAACAGTTCCTTTTTTTCCCCATATCCTCTCCAGCATTTATTGTTATTTGTATTCTTGTTGATTGCCATTCTGCCTGGAGTGAGATGAAGTCTTTCACACAAAACAGGAGTGAAAAGATTTAACAGGAGATCAACTTGAGGAATCCAGAGAAACTGGTAATTTTATAGAGATGAGGACAACCTAGTATTTCCTTCTGTTAAGATACCCAATTGAAACTCAGCTACCTTGAGAAGTAATAAAAGTTGGGTACACAGCAGTGCCCAATGGAAACTAAACTCTTCATTGGTAATCCTTATGTATAGAGAAAAGGAGACATTTTTGTGGGCTTCATGGTGAATTAGTAGGTGACAAATTTTGAAGAACATATTTTTTATTGCTTGCTACCTTTTAAAAAATATGTCTGTTCTTTATCCACTAAATACTCTGGTCTCAAGGTCATTGTTTCCGTTTGCTCCAAACTGACAAAAACAATTTGCCAGACACTTCAAGTTACTTTCCTGAGAGCTTTCCTAAGAAGAAGTACCTTTCATTTAGCCTGGTTTTGAGTCATAAGCATGGTATGCCTTGGTATCTGTACTCTCTGGTTAGTAATGATGTTCAACTTCTTGTAGCTCTCTGCCAAGATTAGCTTGAAGGTCCATCACATTTTCAACTTTTTGCAGTTTATTATCAAGACATTTCATCACTGGTTTTCAAAATAGAGAATCTCTCTATTTTTACCTTTAAGATAGGGGCAAAATAGCAGTAATAAACATGAAAATAGGTAATATAACACACAAAAAAATGAAAATAACAGTGAGGATTTCTAGAGATAACCCTTACATAATGAAAGATAAAGCACTCTTTTATTCTCTAAGTATGGTGCCTAGGATTCTTTTTCTCTGTAGCTCACAAATAAGGGTACAGAGTGAGCCCAGTTCTTCAGATTATACAGGTATTCTGGGTAACTCAAATTTGCTGCTTAAGGTCATATTGAGTAGAAAGTCTACGGGAATTATGATTGAGATAAGAAGAGAAGTGAAATAGGCTCTGGAAAGCTCTTTCCTCTGCCCTTCAGAGAGTTTAGAAATTGAACAAATTAATGTATGCAGTACTTATTTTTCTTCAGCCTATTGATGGCCCTTAAATAAACCAAAATACAATCTTGAATGTATTTCTAGTGCATAGAAAATTAGACTATGGCTTCCACAAAAAGAATAGCAGATAAATTGAATGAGCATGTGGTGCTTAGCTTTCATAATACAGAATAGTTAGCATACTACAATGAGCCATGTAATGAAACAGAACCATTGTTTTAATCCAGTGTGTTATCAGAAAATCTCTGGATAGTAGAAGCTAACTGAAACTGGACAACTGGAGGACAAAGGAAGTAAAAGCATGTCAATTTAGGAGAAGAAAGAAATTATCCATTAGCTATTTGTCCATTAGTCCAAATAGTCCATTAGCAGGGCTACAGAACCCAGAAGCAGAGGGCATTTCAGAAATAGGAGAGATAAACATTTCTAATTTTTAAATCAGAGAGGCTTAAAAAAATTTTTAAAAATCAAGAAAAAAAATATATGTGTGTGTATATACATATATATATATGTGTGTGTGTGTGTATATATATAATCTGATATATATAAAATCTGATATATATATAATCTGAAGACTATTGGCCAAAATGGCCAATATTTATTTTTCTTTCTGGGTGGTAAAGTTAACTATTAACACTGAAACCTTAACTCTTCATGAAGGTTCTAATTTTTTTCCCATTGTGTAAAGAAAAAAAAAATCTGATTAAAACATAAGGAAAAAGATAGAAAAACTGCACAGAAAGAGAAGTAAAGAAAAAGTCCTGCTCTTTATTAAAACGTGTATTTGGTTGATAACATTTCCACAGAAATAACTGTATTCCATTTAGTGTGGTTCTGGGAGGGGCTGTGCCTTCCAATTCATATAAACTAGAAGGAGAAGTATAACAAACAAAATATTGACTATCCTTTCAAATAGCTCAATTGGGAAATAATGATTAGTGTCAGACATAATATCACAAGGTCAATAACCTTTCATCCCACAGTGCAATATTTTACTGTGTCTGCCCCAAAAATCAGTTACAATAGACTCTACCATTTGTCATGTACATCATCTGGAATTTCTGAATGTATGAATAGTTGACCTTAACCATTCTACAACTACTAGGAGTTGAAGGTCATGCCATATGTCATTGAAAAGAGAATTTCCTCTGAATTGGCAATAAACTCTTGACTTTGACCTGTGACATTAATGTCATGAAGTAAAATGTTTTCTGTCTTTGTAATTTACATAGAAAAACAAACATACTTATTCTAGTGGACTGTTATTTTACATGTTACAAAAATCCTGTTCATTTAAAGGAACTATTCAAGCTGTAAGATTTAATAACTGCTAAAATTAACTTTTTAAAAGAGAATACAGTTCTTGAGAGATTTCTCTTATTTTCTCCACTTCATGTTTGCTAGACAATCTAACTATTCATACATTCACTTAGATATCAATAACATGAAAAATCTGAGAAGCCACAAATATAATATAGTTGAGAATTGAATTTTTTTTATATTTAAGACCCACCTTTCAAAATCTCTGTATCTATCAATTGTTAATTTTTTCTCTGCCTGTGATTTTTTGGGGTGAAAAAAAATGAAGGATTTTAGTTAAATACTTGCTACATTTAATATAGTTAACATCTCATATAATACTGTTTCAATATGCAATTTATAAGCCAGATTTTATCTGCCAAATTTTCTATAAGAAAAATATAATTTCTTCATATACAAATAAACTTAAAATTTTATTTTGTTTCATTCAAACACATCTTCCAGGCTTTTCATTTAACTTGCTTTCCTATCATACACACCAAGTAAATGCCTGATTTGTGTTCCTGAGTGGAAAAGAAAGCAGACTTTTTCTAAAAGCTAAGCACTTAGAGAGAAACCAAGGCACTGTGATTCTCTGTTCTATCAACTTATATTTAAAACTTGTGGGAAGATAGTGAGCACAAAGGTAAGAAGAGAATGTGATTTTTCCTACATGAAACTTCTACTACTTATACGTAATAGTGATTCCTATCACAAGAGATTACTACTGCAACATTTTAACTTTATTTCTTTCTATATTTGTCCTCTCCCATATACATGTATAGATTTATGTGTATTATATATATGTCCATATGCATATATTTACACATATAAGAATGACAATAATTTCATTCACTCATATATTTCTTATCCTCTCTTCTCCCATGTGGTAATGATCTTCCCCTGGGCAAAAATGCATTATAGTCATCTTTATGTATTGATGTATTAATATCTGTTATATGTTGAAAACTAGGTAAATGTATTTGGTGGAAAGAAAGGAAAAATAAAACTCTAAATGTTAAAGCTCTATTAATTGTGAAGTATTTCTTTTTAGTTTTTCAAAACTTTATCTTTCCGATTGCAAGTCACTATATTTCAGTGTGCTGCTTTTATGTTTGAAACAGCTCTTACAGATTATGAAAATTTGCACAGATATTTAATTAAATATTTGTGCCTTGGTTTTCACATGTGTAAAATATATATAATAACTCAACCACATAGGGGTTTTATGAGTATGATACAGAATAATATAGGGAAAGTGCTTTTAAGAGTACCCATCTGTACTAAGTTAAATTTACTTTAAAATAGAAATAATAATACCAAGTTTACATGGTTGTAGCACTAATAAAATTTCAAATAAAGGTAAGCAACATATATAACTTTCAAGAAGATTAGAGTTGGGCTATAAGAAAGCCGAGTCAGTGATTGAAGGCTTTTCTCCTGGGCAGCTAGAAGCAAGGAAATGCCATTTTCTGAGATGGAGAAAACTTTGATAGACCATCTTCAAAGGGACCAAATCAGGATACCAATGTTAAGAATATAAAATTGAAAACTTTATCAAATACCTGAACATAGATTTTCTTAGTCAACAAATGAATACAGAACAAAAAAGATACAAATCAATAATTTTGAGTTCCTTGTATATTCTGGATATTAGGGCTCTATCTGAAGTGTGAGGAGTAAAAATTTGTTCCCAGGATGTAGGTTCCCTGTTTACCTCTCTTATTGTTTCTCTTGCTGAGAAAAAACTTTTTAGTTTAAGTCCCATTTGTTTATTCTTGTATTTAACTCTTGGGCTATGGGCGTCCTATTAAGGAATTTGGAGCCCAACCCCACAATATGTAGATCGGAGACAACTTTTTCTTCTATCAGGTGCAGAGTCTCTGATTTGATATCAAGCTCTTTGATCCATTTTGAATTAACTTTTGTGCATGGCGAGAGAAAGGGGTTCAGCTTCATTTTGTTGCATATGGATTTCCAGTTTTCCCAGCACCATTTGTTGAAGATGCTCTCCTTTCTCCATTGCATGCTTTTAGCCCCTTTATCAAATATAAGAAAGTTGTAATTTTGTGGATTGGTCTCTGTGTCCTCTATTCTGTACCATTGGTCCACCCGCCTGTTTTGGTACCAGTACCATGCTGTTTTTGTTACTATTGCTCTGTAGTATAGTTTGAAGTTTGGTATCGCTATACCACCTGATTCACACTTCCTGCTTAGCATTGTTTTTGCTATTCTGGGTCTTTTATTTTTCCATATGAATTTCATGATTGCTTTCTCTATTTCTACAAGAAATGTCGTTGGGATTTAGATTGGCATTGCGTTTGACCTGTAGAGAACTTTGGGTAATATCGCCATTTTGATTATGTTGGTTCTGCCTATCCATGAACAGGGTACATTTTTCCATCTTCTAAGATCTTCTTCTATCTCTCTCTTTAGGGTTCTGTAGTTTTCATTGTATAAATCTTTCACCTCTTTTGTTAGGTTGATTCCAAGTATTTTATTTTTTTGAAGATATTCTGAATGGAGTGGTTGTCCTCATTTCCATTTCACAGGATTTATCCTGATATACAGGGAATGCCTTTGATTTATGCGTGTTGATTTTATATCCTGCCACTTTGCTGAATTCATTTATTAGCTCTAATAGTTTCTTTGTAGAGCCTTTTGGGTCTGCTAGGTATAGAATCATATCATCTGCAAATAGTGATAATTTAAGTTCTTCTTT
>NW_026000026.1:50744154-50750583 GCF_001458135.2 Marmota marmota marmota | reverse complement strand
CAACCTAGATGCCCTTCAATAGATGAATGGATAAAAAAATGTGGCATTTATACACAATGGAGTATTACGCAGCACTAAAAAAAGACAAAATCATGGAATTTGCAGGGAAATGGATGGCATTAGAGCAGATTATGCTAAGTGAAGCTAGCCAATCCTTAAAAAACAAATGCCAAATGTCTTCTTTGATATAAAGAGAGCAACTAAGAACAGAATAGGGAGGAAGAGCATGAGGAAAAGATTAACATTAAACAGAGATGAGTGGGGGGAGAGAAAGGGAGAGAGAAGGGAAACTGTATGGAAATGGAAGGAGACCCTCATTGTTACACAAAATTACATATAAGAGTTTGTGAGGGAAAAGGGGAAAAAAAACAAGGGAGAGAATTGAATAACAGCAGATGGGGTAGAGAGGGAAGATGGGAGGGAAGGGGAGGGGGGATAGTAGGGGATAGGAAAGGTAGCAGAATACAACAGTCACTAATAGGGCATTATGTAAAAATGTGGATGTGTAACCGATGTGATTCTGCAACTTGTATTTGGGGTAAAAATGGGAGTTCATAACCCACTTGAATCAAATGTATGAAAGATGATATATCATGAGCTTTGTAATGTTTTGAACAACCAATAAAAAAAAGAGGGAAAAAAAAGAATAGAGACTATATCTACCTTACTCATCAGTATAGCCCTAGTACCTAGAAGATTGTTAAGTGGTTAAAAAAAGACTGTTGATGGAAATGTTGGTTGTTTCAGTATTGTGCACAGTGTTTAATAAATGCTTGTTAAATGAAAAAAAAAATTATTACTACTCCCTTGAGCCTATGTTGAGTTAATTGAACCAATTACATATATCAGTGGCTTCAAATTTATTAGATATTTGGGACCTTTTCAGAAGCTGATAATAGACACAAGAACATATATTCGTAAAATATATAGAGAGATTTAATTTTTAAAAAACCATAAAGACAATACTGACAAAATTATCCTCTTGTTCTAATTTTTCATGCAAAATAACACTCATTTCCTGGAAAAATTTATTAAATTTCAAAAATAAAACCAAATATAAACTTTATTTCTACATAAAATTTAATCTCAATAGACTGTTGCTCTAATGTTATGTGATAAGCTGAAAATACACAGAAGATACTCAACTTATTTATATATTTAATGATTTAGGTCTTTTATTTTGATGGTAGCAAGGTTTTAATACCACAACCCACATAAATACATGTTTAAAAATTTCAGTGCTCACATAGTTCATTTCACAAAGTCCTTTCAGAATTCTATTCAAGATGCAACTTTCCAAGAACCTGAGGTGAATTTCCACAGTTTCTTTGTCCTCAAAGCCATGAAGACATCTGGTTAAATCTGCACTAACCCTCACAAAAACATATTCCAGCCCTGAAAATGTGTATATAGTTATCTATCTCTAATGTCTTCTGCCAAAATAGTGGCTTCACCAAAACACTCCTAATTTCAGCAGTATTAATAATCATGGTAGCTACAAGAACTTGAATGAATGTAATTTTCCCATTTCTTAGTCCAGATTTATTATATAAATTACCTGAACAACAAATAAATCTATTCCTATAAAAATGTCCTACATCAACTATAGCAGTGAAAAAATAGAAAAATAAATTATAAACACAATTTTATTTACAATAGCATCAAAGGGACAAAACACTTGGGAATAAATTTTTAACAAAAGAAGTGTGAAATCTTTAAGTGAAAACTACAAATATTTCTGAGAGAATTAAAGACTTAAATAAATGGAAAGACATCTCATGTTCTTGGGTGAAAAGATTCAACATTATTGAGACAGGACTTTCAAATGAATCTATATATTCAAAGCAGGTCCCAGCAAAATCCCTATCAGCCTTTCTGCAGAAATTGACAAAGTAATCCTAAAACTCATATAAATGCCAGCGACTCCAAATATCTGAAGTGATAAACACAATTTTATAATTATTGCTTTGTGGAGTTATTTTTCAAATCATTCTGGAGAAGAAAAGATTTACAAAATTAGTGTATGCTGTCTTTTACACTTACCTTTACTGTTATTCTATGTGCATTGAAGTGTCTAGCACCCTTTTATTTAGTTGAAGGATTTTATTTAGTTGAAGGAGCAGGTCTTCTAATATCAAATTCTATTAGTTTTTGTTTATTTGGGATTGTTTTAATTTCTCCAATTTTTGAAAGACAGTTTTACAAGATGCAGATTTCCTGGTTGGCAATCTTTTTCATTTACCACCTTTTTCAGGTTGCTTCACTGTTGTTTTATTAGTTATTTCACTGCTATAACTAAAGGACCCAACCAGAAAAACTGTAGAGGAGAAAAGTTTATTTGAAGGCTCACTGTTTCAGAGGTCTTAGTCCATAGAAGGCTGGCTCCATTCCTTAGGACTTGAGCAAGGCTGAACATCATGGAAGGTGAGTGTGGCAGAGGGAAGCAGCTCACATAGTGATCAGAGAGCAGAGAGAGTCTAGAGAGTTCGCTCGCCAGGCCAGACACAAATATATACCCAAAGCCATGCCCCAATTCCAACTCCTTCAGCCTCACCCTACCACTTCAGTAACCACTCAGTTAATCCCTATCAGGATTGGGTTAAGACTCTCACAATCCAATCATTTCTCCTCTGAATCTTCTTGCACTGTCTCACATGAGCTTTTGAGGGACACCTCACATCCATACCATAAAACCTGTCTTCTGGTTTACATGGCTTCTGATGAGAATATGTGTTAATCTTGAGGATACCTTCAAGTAATGAATCTTTGTTCTCATGCTACATTCAAGATCTTCTCTTTAGTTTTGACAGATCAATTAGGATGTGTTTAGGTATGAATTCTTGGAATTTATCCCACTTGAAGCAAGCCACTAGCCTTCATTGGATTATTGATTAAAGTTTTTAAGCAAACTTGGGGAATTGTTTACCCTTTCCACTTCAAATATTCCTCTTGACCCTTTCACTCGGTTTCCAGAACTCCCATTGTGTACATATCAGGATGTTTGATGGTATCCTAAAATCTCTGAATCTTGGGTAATTTTTCTCTTTTTTGTGATATATTTTTTAGTTCTAGATGGACACAATACTTTATTTTACTTATTTATTTTTATGTGGTTTCAAGGATCAAACCCACTGCCTCACATATGCTAGGCAAATGCTCTACCACTAAACTACAGCTCCAGCCCCTCTCCTTTTTTTTTTTTTTTTAAATTTCACACTTGATCATTTCAGCTGGCCTGACAGAATCTTTTCTCTGCTAACTCAATTCCATTCTTTAGCCATTTCTGTGAATTTTTCATTTGAGGTGTTTTAATTTTCAACTTAGGATTTCTATTGGTTATTTTACTATTTCTACCCCTTAAATGACATTTTATGCTTCTGGAAATGGTTTCTTTTTCATTGTTTTTTATAACATATTTATATCAGGTGAAACATATTTTTAATGTCCAATATCTGGATTTCCTCAGAAACAATTTCTATTGACTACTATTTTTTCCCCTAACTATGGGTCTTACTCGATTTTTTTGTGCATCTTGTACATTTTGTTGGAAACTAAGCATTTTAAATACCATAATGTAGAAACTGTAAATGTAATCTAACATTCTGGTAAACCCTTCTCCAGGGTTTATTACTGCTATTTGTTTGTTTGTTTGTGACTATTCTGGACTAATTCTTCAATTATGTATTCTTTGTCTTATGTGGTCACTGAAGTTTCTGCCTGGTTAGCTTAGTGGTTACTAATTATTTGACAGATATTTCCTTAAATCATTTAAATCAGTAAGTCTTCTAGTTTTGCCAGGGATCTTTTTGGGTATTTCAGGCTACACTTGTAGTCCTTTGGCAGGAAGATTACAACTCGGCCTTAGCCTTTACCTTCTGCTAACGCATAGCCTCTGAACCAATAGAAGGGGAGGTCAGAACTTTCTCAGGCCTGCCTTGGGCACATCCATAGTCCTGTACATTTTAGTGGTCTTCCAGATTTCTTGGAATATGCAGAAACTTTATAAAGCTTTTGTAAATATTTCATTCTTCCATATTTCTCCTAGATTTTTTTTATCAGTTATTTATTGGCTCCAACTGATATTGCTGCCTCAAGTGGCTGTGATGCTTAACAATTGGTACTAATTTTTGTTTGTTTGCTTTTAACAAATTCTTTGGGGATAGGGCTACACACAGAGAGGAAATTATGAATAAGATCAAATAAAAACAAACTTTAAGTGTTGAACTGCCAGACAAATTGAATAGTGGAAATTCCCTGAAGATAGGATTTTGCAGAATTCCATACATTTCTCTTCCCTTACGTAACTGCCAAGCTCCAGGTTTTCACAAGTTCTGTAGTTGTGAGACTGCTGGTTTATGAGACTGTAATGCAGTTAGAGGAAGGAGTGAGAGTAGGGAATCCATAGCTCACTGGTCTTACTGAAACTCAGCTTGTGTGCTTTATTTTTATTTATTTTTTCATTAGTGCATTATAGTTATACATAATACTGGGGCTCATTTTGACATAATTACACAATTATGGAATTTAATTTGTTCCAATTCAGTTCCCAGCACATCCCCTTTTTAACCCTTATCCCACTTCCTATTCACTTTCCTTTATTCTACAGGTCTTTCTTCTATTTATTTATAGTCTTTTTAAAATAGTGTGTTCTAGTTGTACATAAAGGTAAAATTCATTGTGGTATATTCAGGAAAGTTTGGTCAGATTCATTTTACCATTCCTCCCTTTTCTCACCCCTCCCACCCCCTCAATTTCCTTCCTCTACTGTACTGATTTCTATTTTCATGAGATTTTCTGTCCCCCCTCCTTTTTTCCCCTTATTTTGGACTAGGTTCCATGTATGAGGGAAAAAAAATCAACCCTTGACTTTCTGGATCTGGTTTATTTCACTTAGCATGATGTTCTGCATTCCCATCCATTTACCAGAAAATGCCAAAATTTCATTCTTAGTAAAGCCTGAGTAAAACTCCACTGTGTATATATAACACATTTTCTTTTTCCATTCATCTGTTGATGAGCAACTGGAGTGGTTACATAACTTGACTAATGTAAATTGTGCTGGTGTAAACATTGATGTAACTGTATCACTATAATATGCTAATTTTAATACTTTTTGGTAAACACCAAGGAGTGTGATAGCTGGGTCATATGATGGTTCCATTTCTAGTTTTTGAGGACTTTCCATAGTGCTTTACACAGTGGTTGTACTAATTTGCAGTCTCACAACAATATATTAGTGTACATTTTTGCCTACATCCTCACCTGCTTTTGATATTATTTGTATTCTTGATAATTTCCATTCTGACTGCAGTGAGATGAAATCTCAATGTAGCTTTAATTTGCTTTTCCCTGATTGCTAGAGAATTTGAATATTTTTTTCACATATTTGTTGGCCATTTATGCTTTTTTTTCTTTAAGAAGTATCTGTTTAGCCCATTTATTAATTGGGTAATTTTTTAAGTTGGTGTATATCTTCTATATTAATCCCCTGTCTGAGGAGCAGTAGGCAAAGATCTTTTCCCGTTCTGTAGGCTCTTTCTTGATGCTTTTGCTTCCTTCAATGTGCAAAAGCTTCCTAATTTGATGATGTCCCATTTACTGATTCTTGCTTTTGTTTCTTTTTTTGTGAAATTCTGTATTTTTTTTAATTTTTATTGTTGGTTGTTCAAAACATTACATAGTTCTTGATATATCATATTTCACACTTTGATTCAAGTGGGTTATGAACTCCCATTTTTACCCCATATACAGATTGCAGAATCACATCAGTTACACATCCACTGATTTACATATTGCCATACTAGTGTCTGTTGTATTCTGCTGCCTTTCCTATCCTCTACTATCCCCCCTCCCCTCCCCTCCCTTCCCCTCTTCTCTCTCTGCCCCCTCTACTGTCATTCATTTCTCCCCCTTGTATTATTTTTCCCTTTCCCCTCACTTCCTCTTGTATGTAGTTTTGTATAACCCTGAGGGTCTGCTTCCATTTCCATGCAATTTCCCTTCTCTCTCCCTTTCCCTCCCACTTCTCATCCCTGTTTAATGTTAATCTTCTTCTCATGCTCTTCGTCCCTACTCTGTTCTTAGTTATTCTCCTTATATCAAAGAAGACATTTGGCATTTGTTTTTTAGGGATTGGCTAGCTTCACTTAGCATTATCTGCTCTAATGCCATCCATTTCCCAGTAAATTCTATGATTTTTTCATTTTTTAATGCAGAGTAATACTCCATTGTGTATAAATGCCACATTTTTTTAATTCATTCGTCTATTGAAGGGCATCTAGGTTGGTTCCACAGTCTTGCTATTGTGAATTGTGCTGCTATGAACATCGATGTAGCAGTGTCCCTGTAGCATGCTCTTTTTAGGTCTTTAGGGAATAGACTGAGAAGGGGAATAGCTGGGTCAAATGGTGGTTCCATTCCCAGCTTTCC
>NW_026000026.1:50730757-50740875 GCF_001458135.2 Marmota marmota marmota | reverse complement strand
TGTTGTGTTTTTGAAATTTTCCCCCTATATATTTATATTGCTCTTGTATAGTTGAAAAGTCTCCCTTGCAGGGGCGGGCGGCGGCTGTGCTCCTCCTCCAATTGGGGTGATCTGTCTACCACGCTGACGGGCCGCTGGGCCTGTTCTGCCGGTTGGTCGCAGGTCTG
This sequence comes from Marmota marmota marmota, assembly GCF_001458135.2. NCBI lineage: Eukaryota > Metazoa > Chordata > Mammalia > Rodentia > Sciuridae > Marmota > Marmota marmota. Next base: position 50,740,708 of record NW_026000026.1, on the reverse strand, counting down.
CCTACCTTGCAGGCACGGGCGGCGGCTCTGCTCTGCCCTTACTCCAATTGGGGTGACGTGTCTACCATGCCGGTGGGTCGCTGGGCCTGTTCCAGGCGCAGGCGGCAGATCTGCTCTGCTCCTACTCCAATTGGGGTGATGTGACTACCACGCCGGTGGGCCACTGGGCCTGTTCCGGGCGCGGGTGGCACCTCTGCTCTGCCCCTACTCTAATTGGGGTGACGTGTCTACCATGCCAGCAGGCCCCTGGGCCTGTTCCGCCGGTCGGTCGCAGGTCTGCCTACCTTGCAGTCACGGGCGGCGGCTCTGCTCTGTCCCTACCCCAATTGGTGTGTCGTGACTACCACGTCGGCAGGTCGCTGGGCCTGTTCCGGGCGCGGGCGAAGCTCTGCTCTGCCCCTACTCCAATTGGGGTGACGTGTGTACCATGCCGGCAGGCCGCTGGGCCTGTTCCGCCGGTTGGTTGCAGGTCTGCCTACCTTGCGGGCGCGGGTGGCGGCTCTGCTCTGCCCCTACTCCAATTGGGGTGACGTGATTTTTGTAGCTGGAAACCAGGAAGGCCAAGTTTCTATAGTTCTCTAGCTTCACATCTCTATATAAATTTTTCTGAGCAGGCTGAAGGCATTCCCACTCCTCTTCAGTAAAATCAATGGCTATATCCATAAATGTTAACAGTTCCTTTCACCGATTGCGGCTTCACCTACTTCCGCCTGGACACGTCTGGGGCTCAGGGCGCTCCGTCGCCCTCCACGGCGGGCTTCCCCCACCGCCCCCCGCCGCTCTGGGTAGCCCTTCTCCACTTTCTCAGCCTGCTTCTTGGAAATTTTTTTTTCAGCCGGATCAGCGGCTGCGGGGAGCGGATTGCAGGTCGGGGCAGCGGGAGGCCCAGGGGGCATGCCGGGGCCCTGCCTGTTGCAATGAGGCAACTGGGGGCTCCCGGTCCCAGTGGTCTCGGGGGAGTCCCTTGCTTTTTTTTCTTGCACATTAGAAGACTAGTTAAGGAAGTTAGCCTGTGTCAAGACATTGGAGTGGAGGGACTACATTTTCTACTAACAGTTCTATCTTAAAAAAAATATATTCCCTCAAATTATTGCAAACATTTTATTAATTTATATAATTTGAAAATGTTAGTTTTAAGAATTTTTGGCATTGTTTTTCTTACTTTTTATGAAACAGATTGTTGAATATTCTAATCCCCCATTACAGAAGTGGTTCTTGTCAGATTGTTTGAGCAATCTATCAGAATGATTAGTCAAAGACTATAAGGAGTCCAGAATGTGCACACCTCAGTCACCAGAGACTTGAAATTAAACAATTCTAGTGTTGTGTTATCTCAATTTTAGCATTTTAATATTTTTTAATTGTGGATGGACACAATACTTTTATTTTTTTTATTTATTTGTATGTTGTGCTGAGGATCAAACATAGTGCCTCACACATGCTAGGCAAGTGCTCTACCACTGAACTATAACCCAGCCCTCAATCTTAGCATTTTAATTCTTTGTCTTACTGTTACTTTAGATTTCATCCTTTGTGACTTTTTTAAAGCTCTTTGGATAGTGGACAAAAAGAAGTATACATGGAAGAGAAATAACAGAAGATGGTTACATACTATAGGTATGGAAATTTAGAAGCCTTATTTCCATAGCAATAGCCCTTGCACAACACACACACACACACACACACACACACCCCTCTTTGATGTTGTAATGCTTCCCAGTCTCCCTTAAAAGGACTTCAAACTTTAGATCTCCAAAATCTTAACCTCAACCACATGGGAGAATCATAGCATAGGCATTCTCAAGTACAAATTCTTTACCTGATGATAATAACCCAAAATAATGAAGAAATGGTACAATCCAAGATCTCAAAATATGACAGAAATATTTTTCAAGTACTTTAAAGCACAAAATTTATAAAGACTGTCAGCTGAATAGTTCAGTGTGTAATAAATGTAAAAAGTTAGTTTTAAAAGCTAAAAATATAGAGTAAAGCAGGAACAAACCTGTAGTCTAGGTGAACAGTTAAATATTTTGAATATACTCAAAGGATTAAATCAAACTACAAATGATGATTGGTATTTAGGATAAAAACTTCCTAAATGCCAAATGTTTGTAATAAATTATTTGTATAGAAAGTTTTTAAATGGGGATGATGTGTATTTTTATTTACGTTGCTTTTTTTCATTTCAAGCATTTATTATCATCATGGAGTGCTTTCTTACCTTTTATAGGGGCAATATTTAAGCTTATAGTCTTCATTCTTTTTTCAACAGAATATTTTTTTAAATTAAGTATTTATAAATGCATTACAATTATACATAATAGTAGGATTCATTGTAATATTTAAAATATTTTAAAATATCTCATTAATTTTTTTAAAAAATAAGATGCTTATCTTATTTAACTACATTTCTATTTGTAAAATATTATGAGCTTTTCATTTTAAAATAAAAACATCCACTTGTTTTTTCCAAATTTTATCACCCACCCACTATAAAATAGCAAAAACTTTCTTGGAAAAAAAATAGTAACAAATCACAACAAAAGATGACTTAGTAATTGTGTTTAAGGTTACAAAAAACAAGCTAATGAGATTTAGGGATGTAGCTCAGTGGTAGAGTACTTCACTAGCAGGCGCACAGCCTTGGGTTCCATTTCCAGTACTATAAAACACAAACACAAAAAAATGAAGTAACGCAAATATATCTCATTAATTCAAGATGTTAATAATATTGGTTGCTGAAGGATTTAGGGTTGAAGAACTTACTAAAATGCTATACATTCCACCCAATATTTCCATAAAGCTAAATATTAACAAATGAAGTTCATTAACTTTTTTATATTTATTGGTTCTTTTTAGTTGTACGTGATAATAGAATTCATTATATTCATAATTATAAAAGCATGAAATTTAATTTGTTCTTATTCAGTCCCCAGCACCTCCCCCTTCCCTTCCTTTCTCCCATCCTCTGTTCCTTTCCATCTATTCTTACTGATCATTCTTCTATTTACTTATAGCTTTTTTTAAAAAAATTAGTGTCTTGTGGATGTACATGATGGTGATATTCACTGTGGTATATTCATACATGTACATGAAAGTTAGATCAGATTCATTCCACTGTCTTTCCCTATCTCAGCCCTAGTTTCTTCCCTTCATTCCCTTTGTCTACTCCACTGATCTTTCGTCTATAAACTCATTAATTTTTAAAATGGGGGGTAACATATTCTTGATAGCTCTTTCACCAAAACAACAAACATCTATAGAAAGGAAATAATATATAATTTATATCTTCAAAGAAAGGCAATAACTTTAAGAAAGTAAAATTTTTGTCCCCTAAAAACATTATTTTTCAATCTCTAAAAGACTCTTCTACAGCAATCCATTTCATGAATCGTTCTTTACAATTCAGTTAAAAGTAGGATCTTAAATACATTTCTGCCAACGCCTCATACAATGTGAAGAATGGATGCAGAGTAGAGACCTTTACCAGGGAACTATATTTTTATACATACTCTGAATTACCCTCTAATTCTGCACATCAATTTCACATCATTCTGCATGTCAGTTATTGCAAGAGATCACAATAAATACTCAACAAACTGTATGATTATTTTAAAAATAGATGCCCCTAAAGCATTCTATCAGAATATCACAAGCCATATTAAAATAGTATAATAAAGAATAGGGACAAAAATCCTTATTATATTTGAATATGGATTCAAAAACACTAAAGAAAACATCAAGTCACTGAATACAACAGTGTAATGATCTAACAATATCCCTTAATCTCCTGAAGTTTATGTGGGAGATAAAAGGATAATCTCAGCATTTAGAAATCTAATGCAATATATTGTCAGATCAAGAGAAGAGAAATATTATAATTTGGTAATAACAGAAAACAGATGATGAAATTCAAAATAAATTCCTGATTAAAATATTAAAATAATCTACTGGAATACAAGAAAACTATAAAGACGTGAAAAGCAAATATACTAATGGTAGCACATTAGAAATGTTCCCACTGACGTCTACAGACGTTGCTTTCAACCTAACACTGCTAACACATGATTTTGTTCCATCTTGGCCAATGCAAGAAAATATGTAAGAAGGGTCCAAAAACAAAGGCACATATCAAAACTATTACTATTCATAAACAAAAAATGCTAACAGAAAAATTTAAAAATAAAACAAATACACATACATATACAGAGAAATTTTTTCCATTAAAAACAATATCAACCCCACTTATAAATCTGTAGTATCCTATTCAGAACAAAATAATAAAAGCATATAAAGGTAGAACTATTAAACAGGAAATCTACAAGATTATTCAATGGGAAACCTTAATATTATAACTCTAACATAGTCTGTGTATTTGTAGTAGACAATTTCTCGTGGCCCCTAACAATGCCCATCTGCTGTTTTTTATGGCCCTAGTCATTCATTTCTAACAAGTAAGATAAACAAAAGTGATGGGTTATTACTTCTGAAACTAGGTTACAGAAAGACTGACTTATCTCTCACATCCTTTCCCACTCTCTGTGCTGGGTTGAGGGTTCATGTAATAAACTAATTTACAGAGGGACACATGCAGCAAGGAACAGGGTAGCCTGTGGCCAACACCCAAAAAGAAAATAAGTCCTTGAGAAAATGATTCCTGACACCAACCACAAGAGTGAGCTTAGAAGAAAAGTCTACCCTATTGAACACTGAGTTGACTACAGCCCCAGCTGACATCTTCAGGCAGCCTTCTGAAATACCTAGAAATAGAGGTTCTCAGAAAAGTAATATTAGGACTCAAGACAAACTCTGAGACAGTTTCTTTTTTTATTTAAAAATTTAGTAGAGGAGTTGCTTTTAGCTGCCAACTAAATTTTAGAATAATTTGTTACATAAAGATAGATAACTAGTATAGAGTTCAAGACAAATGTGAGAGTTTTATGAAATTTTAAAGGTTAATATTAAAGTACATCTTGAAAATGCTATCAAAGTATCATGACAGTTTTTTAGTAGAAAGACCTCAAGGAGAGACATTTTTTCTATCATGTATTGTGAAGTACATCCCATTAAAATAGTATGTCTTTTGATTTAGGAATAGACACATATATCAAAAAATGAAAAAAGGTCCAAAAACAAAGCATATTTGAACAATAGAGCATTCAAAATCAGGGAAAATGATAAATAGTTCAATGACTTTGAAACAACTGAATATTTCTTGGGGAAAAAGATGAGTAGAAAAGCCAATCTAATGAAATTCCCTCACCCTTTTATTTTATTTTTCTTTTTCTCATTATTATTTTTTTGTACACCCTGCCTCCTATATTTTGAATTAGCTTTGGCAGAGAAAACATTCAATTTTTGACTTTTGGGGGCTGGTTTATTTCACTTAGCATGATAGTCTTCTATACCACCCATTTACTGACAAATGACATAATATTATTATTCTTTGTGGCTGAATCTCACATTTTCTTTATCCGTTCATCTGTTGAAGGGCACCTAGGTTGTAGAGAAAGGAGATTGAGGAGGAGAAAGAAGAGAGGGGAAAAGGAAAAATTATTAGTAGAGCAGCCTCATGCAAATTACTTAGTCCTTCTGAATATCATTTTCTCTTTTGCAAAATAAATACAATAGAATTTACCAGGATGATTTGTACTTTGGTATTTAAGATTATAATAAATGAGAGACTATATATATGAGCATGTGTACATATAATATGTGTATACTTCCTGTAGGAGCTATAGGTCAGTATTTGCTAATTCAGTGTGTTGGTATCCACTTCATAGAACATAACTACCAGAAATAAAAAGAATGAAATCTGTGTCAGGAGAGGGTGTATGTGCAATAATTTAAAATTATCATCCTTACTGATAATAATAGAAATGCATACTAAAATTATGATTATTTAAATTACTAGATTGACAGAAATTAAAGACTGATTATATAATATAAAGTACTAATAAAAGCCAAGAATGTAAGAGAAAGATTACTCTTATCAATTGTTGGTGGGAGTCAAGATTCAAACTAGAACAAATTTGTTAGAGATAATCTTACAATATTTATCAAGTCTAAGCAATTACTTAGAAATCTGCTTCATAAATATGAAAAGGATTTATTTAATTTTTATACAAAAATTAAAATAAACCAAATATCTATCATTAGAAAAATGGTTTAAAATACTCACATGTATACTCAAAAATAGTCTAAAAAATAAGAAAAATAAAAGACATACATATAAAGTATGGATGTCCATTTTATTGCAAAGTTAAAATGAATTGCTTATATTTAAATATATACACATATAGCCAGGAATGGTGATAAACCCCTTAATCTCAGCTATTAAAGAATCTAAGGCAAGAGGATCACAAATCAAGGCCAGCCTCACCAACTTAGCAAGATTGTGCCTCATAATTAAGAAAATAAAAGGGGTGGGATGTAGTTCAGTGTTAGAGTGCCCCTGGGGTTAAGCCTCAGTGAAAGAGAGAGAGAGAGAGAGAGAGAGAGAGAGAGAGAGAGAGAAAGAGAGAAAGCAATATGTAGTTTCTTTATGTACATATGACACACATGCATCCAATGTATAGATATAAAATATAGTTATATAAATATATATCTTACCAATTGTTAATGATAGTTACAGTAAAAATGTTGAAACTTTGTGCAGGGAGAGGAGGGTTGTAATCAAGGATTTTTGTCATTGTTCTTGATTTAGTATTATTATTCTTGAATATTTCCACTTATTTAGAAGGAACATCCATTCTTATATTACTTTCATAGTTACAGTATTATCTGTCACTTTCAATTCAAAATTTCAACCACTTAAGTATGGCATAATTTTTAGTTTTGTTTATACCCTCAATCCAGGAAAAAATATTTTCCCACTATTAACCTCATTGCCCATTTATTATAAAAATGTCTGGCTACATCTCATTGATGGTGAATTGATTTTTACTATAAAGAAAATACTATAAAAATGTGTAAAAAAATACCCATTAACTAGTCCAAAACTTCCTAAAGAGATATATTTCTCTCTTACAAAAACTTAGAGGAACTTGTTTGTTGGTTTAGAAATATTTAGGCACTTGACGACTCAGCTAAAATTTAAGAAATACTTAGAGTTTACTCTCAGGATATAAATTGTACCATTAGAAATAGTACTGACTTTATTTTTCCCTATGAAACATCATATCATACGTGGCAACACAAAATCTGCTATATTGCAAACCTCAAAGTAACTGTTACATGTGTCCTAAAGATCATTTAATTTATTTTTAATGATTTGCATCCTTTCTCAGGGTTAAAGGCATCTTTTACATCAACTTGCTTTCACAAATTAACGTTTTTAAGGAAACAGTAAAAGTCAAGTTGCTTAGGAGTACATTAAATTATATGCTAGTTAATAGTGTTAGAGAGATGCCTTAAAAATAAATTGCCCATAATACATTTTAATAAAGGAGCTAAATGCACTTTTTTATTCTTTGTTAAAAGCAGATGCCTATTTGGCACTGTTTGGAATCCCATTTGCCATGTATATTTTGATTAATATTATGCCGGGTAATCTGTACTACGTGGTCTAGGTTCAGTAACCTCACTGTAAAATAATGAGCCTTCAAGAATAAAAAATATGCTCACTATAAAGTTGCATATTCTGAGAAGCAGTGAACGTATTCAAATGAAATGAAAAAATGAGGTTTTCACCCAGTAAATTTGCTCGAAGTGAAACTTACATTTCTCAATTTGTATTTAGCTGTCAGTCTCTGCACTAAAAACTGGACGAGCTATCAACCTTTTGCATATGTTTTCTATAAATACCTATTCTTCTCTGATTCAACTGCCACAGGACTCTGTAGAAGTACTGGTCTTAAGGGAGCTTCAAGCTACCGGGATGCAGCCAATGGCAGCAAGTTCACACACTAAGTGGCATCTTCAGAAAAGGACCAGCTCTCATATTTTATGAAATATGTAACATGATTTACCCAGGGTTGTCAGAAGAGATGAATTTCAGCCAATGCAAGGTAATAAATAGTAATATGTGCTGCATATATTTGACTTATAACCCTTGGCATTTCGAAACAAAATTCTTTTGAAGAATTCATTTTATACGTCATAAACTTTTCTATTGTTTTTCCTGTTTGGGCTGTCTTTGTCATCACAATTCTTATGAAAGTATTATTCAAAATTGTAAATGAAGCAATATTTTTGAGAATATTCACCCAGGACTTTCTTTCCAGGCACCACTTGAAATAGAAAAGTTAGCAGTGTAGAAAATGGTTCATTTCATTAAATCAGAACCTAGGGAAGGGGGGGAAAAAACAATAAGTTGTTAGTCCGTGATTACAGAAAATTTGTTATTAAAGTTTAATGCTATTTGCTCTCATGAAGCACTTTACAGTTTTATAGAAACGTAGAAAAATGCTTTTGCTGCTATATTTTAATTTTACATATTTGGAATGAAATTTGAAGACTCAGCTAATGCACTGATGAGTTTTTATTCAAGGCAGAATATTTTGCATTAAATATAAATGTAGTTTACATCCCAGATTATCTTATTTTGATCTAGCAGACACTATGCTTTAATGACCATAGTTCAAGACCTAATAATGGCTTTCTTTGCTTCTGTCCAACAGGCAATTGTTACAAAATCATTTGGATGATCATATATAACTTTAAATTTTCTGTTTTTTTTTTAATTTTTTTAAATTTTCTGTTTATATTTCCTTCTTTGTTTTTCTCCAAATATGTAAACAGAGATATTTTTGAGATTCCCAAGTACCTACTTATGCATAGTACCATACTATAACAACATCAAACAAATAATTTTAAAATCTGCCACTCCCATTTTTTGTAAAGGATTACAGATTTCCACATAACAACCATATAGAGATTTCTATATTTGATTTTCACAAAACAGGTGAAGGAACACCCTGTTTCCTTACCTCACACATGCACTGTTTTGCTAAACACATATACACTTTCCATGTGATATGGACACTTCCTCCAAAACTGTGCTTGCTTTTTCACTAGTGATTCTATTCTGATGTTTCTCCTGGCATATCCTTTTGTGCTCACAAAGGAAACTTGGAGCTAGCCCCTGTAACAAGGCCCCGGAGACTTTGCATCTGCAGGAGCTCCTTACATCTCAATAATAGAAAACAAGACATGGGAATAGATATATCTTCTCCATCTCAGGAGGAGTGTGAAGGCTACTACTTGAATTATTCATGGAACAGGGAATAGGAAGATTATGTGACCACAGCCCACCTTTGCAACTGAACATTTTAACATCATTATAAAAAACGTGTATTATGCATCTCTTATGGTACTGAGTTAGGCACTGTATAAACTGAATTTGTGAGAATTGTCCTCTATAAATCCCAGGTAAGACATATTGAGTATCTGTAAGATAGATAATGAACATCTATTTATGTAAATTATATAAATATATCCATAAATATGTAAGCCAGAGGTAAAACTGTATATTCTACATTTAATTAAACAAGATTTGAGGTTTTATTTGTTTTTTACACTAGCGTTTCTAGGCCAGGAAACAATAAGATAAAGATTTTTTTAATCAAGAGAGAAATCAGAGCAAAGAATAAATTTCTGTAATTTCTTATGTTAATCAATTTCCAAGTCCAAAATTCTTTAATTTAACAAATTTAACAAATTCCAAAATTGTTACTTTGAAAAGGTTTTGATATAGGTCAGCATTTAGTTTTCCTGATTTAAAATAAATTAAGAAGAAAATTAAGGAGATCATTTTTATGTTGACATTCAAGTTGGTTAATGATTTTGCTTTTTCTATTTAGCTAAGTTATTAAATGCTGTTCTTACAATTACAGGAGATATACAGTAGGCACACTCAATTTTTGTTTTCATGATTTAATAAGGCATTTACTTAAAGTTTTGTAATTAAACCAAATCTCTCTCTCTCTCTCTCTCTCTCTCTCTCTC
>NW_026000026.1:50665149-50728793 GCF_001458135.2 Marmota marmota marmota | reverse complement strand
TATATATATATATATATATATATATATATATATATATATATATATATATATATATGGAGTGAGAATTAATATATATATATTGAAGATTCTTAATATATATATAAAGAATCTTCAATATTTGCAACCAAAGATTTGAAAAAATAGAGATATATTGTTATCCTAAATCCTCCATTTATTTAAATGACCTCTTCAATTCCTGAATTGTTCCCTAATCCTCTGCAATAAACAGGCAGACAAGTTTGCAAGAATACTACCTTCTACTTTAGAAAAAATCCTCGCCTGAATTCCATCATTTGTTCCTGTTTGCTAATAATTAGAAGAGAAACTAGATCACCTATCAGACTGAATAATGAGTGAATGTGAGAGGGCCATCTTCAGTGGGAGCATTTCAGTTCTACCGAAATGATTTTTAGAAAAGTCTTAAAAGTATCTAGATGTTCTCAAGGTCAGATTATAAGAGAATATTGGTATCCAGTATACCTTTTTGACTACTGCTTGAATGTAAAAGTCTGCTTGAGAATTAATGCATCAGTGAACTATTGTGAAAAGGCTCTCAGGAGGAACAAAGATGCAACATTCTCTTTGGCTAACCTACATTGTGCCCTTAGTTATTTGTACTTTGAGTAAGGAATTTTAACTTATTTATAGAACAGTTGATTAGGAATGTAGTGTTCATTTTCTTTAAATCTATAAAAATAAAAAAACTAACATTAGGGATGAGAAGAAAATAACCAATAAAAAGATCAAACCTAGGGGCTGGGGTTATAGCTCAGCGGTAGAATACTTGGTTTGCGCATGTGAGGCACTGGGTTTGATCCTCAGCATCACATAAAATAAATAAAATAAATAAAGATACTGTGTCCATCTTAAGGAAAAAAAAAGGTCAAACCTAATACTTTAGCAAATAATTACTAAGAATCTTCTGTGGATAGGAAGCCGGAAGCCATGTTACTGTGTTCCCCCAGGAGTGGAACATAAGGTGTGCTAACCTCAAGTGAAATTGAGAAGCCTAAGCCACTCTCATCTCTTTTCTTTATTTTTTCATTTACTTGAAATGCATGATTAGATACAAAAGTTTAAAAGCCCATCAAAATCAACTTAACGTAAAATTAATCACCTGAAAAATCTGAAGAAATTATATAAAATTCAACATGGAGAAAATTTGATTACGGAAGGGCAGTTATTAACATATGAAAAGAATAGAATTTCAAAATATATTTTAAAATTCTAGTAAAAGAGAATTTCTAATGAAGGAAAATATGTAGAATGTTGGAACAATGATAAGAATTTTTCAGAAAGACATAAATTCAAAATATGTGAAATACATTAATCCTCAATCAGTATAAATAAAAGTATGACAATTCCTAGACTCATCAGTCAAAATGTGTAGAATGTTAAAAGACAAAGAGAATATTTTTGAAAAAAATCAAAGAATTACCCTAGAAGGTAGACTGAAATCTGACTAACAGCAATGGTGAAAGCTACAAGTCTGTGATGGAAAATTAATTAAGTGATAAGATGTAATAAACTAGTATGTAATTGAGTACTTTGCAAAATTATCTTTCAATACCAGAGCAAAGAATGTTTTTAGATAAAGTTTAGATAAAGAAAAATTGTCAAAATTTGCTAACACCAAAGTTAAAAAAAATTAACATGTATTTTAGGAAAAAGAAAATCAACCTAGAAAAAAAAAATGGTGAACATGTGAGTAAATCTAAAATGATATTGCTGCCATAAGTAAAATAATAATAATATCTAACTTTGGAAGTTAGAATGAGAAAAAGGATTAATCAACATAGTGCAAAGCTCTAAGACAAAAATACCATAAGAGAGGGAGGATGATTGGAATCAGCTTATCCTGAAGTCTCCTTATATTGTTGGATTGGATAGAACAAAATCCTATTATACGTTGTTTATAAGAAGCACTTGTAACCATGGCATCAAAAGGTAAAAAGTAAAAGGGTATGGGAATATATATGAAAAAAAATAGTAACCATAAAAAACTGACACAAGCAGTAAATTTCAGAAAACATAAACTGAGGGCAAAAGAATCAGTAACAGTAAAGAACAATTACATACATTGATGTATTTAATTCACCAACAAAAATCTAACAACTCCAAATTTACGTGCATTATGTTTATTAGCTATAAAATATTCAAAGAGAATATGGATGACTACAAGAATAAATTGACAAGTCCATGACCAGAGAAGATTTTAACACAACTCTCTTTAAAGAAAGCTGCAAGTAGTTTCATATGGACATTCTATCAGTCAAAGAATAAATCATTTCAATCCCATACAAATTCTTCCATAGAATAAGAAAAAGTAGGGGGATTATCAAATTCATTCTATGAGGATAATCCAAAATCAGATCTTCATTACAAAATTAAAGACCATTCTCACAAATAAAAATTGATTATAAAACTTGAAAATGTAGCATTGTTCAAAATAGTGAAAAAATATATGAACAATGCAAATATCCATATTTGGATAATAGATAATTTACTATTATCTCTATCTAGCGAATAGATAATTTCTAAAAATTAATATGATGGAGTCTAGAGATATATAATCATAAATCTGTAAAAGAAAAGAGAGGTACTACTAGTAAGCACAAATTTCAAGATTATGTAACCTTGGTGAAGGAAGGGGAGACTGATAGGATAAGGCATTGAGTTTCTATTGTTACTATTTTATTATGTTTTATTTCATTTTTGTTTCTTAAGTCAAGTGGTTAGTATATACATATGCATTTTATGTATTCTATATAGAATATATTAATTATCACATATGAAAATTTAAATGTATATAGTCTCTATCCATGCTATAAAGTGAAATACATTATTATCTGTAACAATATTATACACTTCTTTTTTAACATTCATTAATTTCATCAACCCTCATGTCCTGCACTGAAGTATGAGCCTGCATTGGCTGGTTCAGTTACTAGTTGTGAATGTCCTCAATGAATAAGCATTAACTGATTTACTACTTACTAATCAGTAACAATATTAAAGATACAATTTTCTCAGCTAAATATCTAAATCATTTAACCAAACTTCACACTCTTAAATTTTTAACCCTCTAGTTAAAGTGCTTAGGACAGAGTATGAGAAGAATCTAGATATATTTAAGGTGCTCACAGTGGTCATAATATGTCTGGGATAGCCTCACCAAGTCATTTGATAACTTTATGTATTTTTCCTTAAAAACTAATTTAAAATAAATTTGCCTTTTTATAACAAAACACACTATATACTCAGAAAAATAATTATTTCAGAGTACCATGATACACATGTTTGCTGAATTTATTTTTGTTTGTAAACACTGAATATTGGATTTTCTGGTTTTATTGATCATTTATCTTTTACTAATAATTTTTATGTGTTTTGATCATGCTAACGATTAGAAAATTGTTTATAGTATAATTGTGCTTTCTAATATCTGATGCATAGTATGCAATAAAAAGCAGTAGGATTTTAACTTCTTATTAAGAAGGATAATTACCTTCTTATTTGATTTAGCATAAATGCCATGCAGATTTTTTTCTTAAGTTGCATCCCCTCCTTCCTCCAAGATCTGATTGGTGCATCTTAAACTTATGTCTGTGCCTTAAACAGAATACATTGGTCATAAATGAGTACCAGTTCTCTACTCAGTTCCACAATAAAGCTTTTCAACTCACAAATTTGATTCAAGAAAAGTATTATTTTTGTAGATGAAACATAGGTCTAGGAGCTTATAATAGAGTTGTGTTAAACATAATGTCATTACGGTTACCATCGATTGGCCAGTTTTCATTCCCACAATAAGTAAGCTAACTATTAAACACACTCATGAAGAGAAACACACTAACACCCATTTGCCTACACTCACATTATATGCACGCATACATGCAGGTTGAAGGGAGCACTCTGTGGTAGTTTCATGGAAGTTTGCTACGGCAGTTCCTAATGTGCAGAGACAGGTATTATGTCTGAATAACGTGTTCCTCTGTTTGGTGGTCAGTGTGTATAGTTTGAAGCTAATCAGAAAAAGAGTTCTAGTCATGACATGGGCCAATTAATTTCATGATGGTCATGATAAAGACTACAATAAGCTATTTCAAAAATGCATGCCCTATTTTGTTTAAAAACACAACAGTTAAAAGATGTAGGTCTTCATTTAAATCAAGGAAGTTTCCTCTGACTCATTAGTCTAGGATAAGACTACCTCACCGCCAAGCTTTGTATTCCTCACCTTTCATAGCATAATTTTACTGACTTGTTTTATCTTAGATTGGATTCTTTATAAACAGAACCTGAGAGTGTATTCACCAGATAAGTAACTTATTAAGAAGAAGTTCTCAGATTTCTTTATGAAAGTAGAAAGAGTAAGAAGTTAAACAGAGGTACGGCTGATGTAAAATTCAGTTTTTCAGCCTATCCAACAGAGAAACCTTGGAACAAAATTATTCCACAGAGTATATCCTGCCTTGAAGGAGGGTCATTGCATCTGGGTACACAGCATCATTCAGCCATTATGCAGATTGCTTTAAGGCAGTGATAGGGCAGGCTTAATTCCCAGGCAACCTCAAGCAAGATGACTTCACTATCCTAAGAGCAAAACTCCAGAAAATGTTACAGATATGTATCATTACAGCAAAATTCCAGGAATAAAACTGTTCTCAGAAAATCTAGCAGAGTACCAATGAGTCTGTGGCAATTGCCTCTCTTTTTAAAAATATACAAATTCAATAATGACAGGGCAGTTTCAGTCTTGTGTGGGGACTGAACAATCTCTGACATATGCTAGAGACATAGAAATATATATGATAGAAATGAATAAATAAATTCATGAAATTATCCAGAGGTTAGCAAATCATAATTTTATCTTTAAGTTCTTTAGCATCTTAAAAAGAATTGACTGATATCATGTATAATTTTGGAGTGTAAAGAAAAGTCTACCAGAGTAAAATATTCTTCCAGGATTGTTACTATAATTTTCAACCTAATTATAATTTTTCAGAATCTTTTCACTCAGTTTTTAGGTCAGCACATTATTTTGTAATGTAGTCAGGGCATAAGTGATACCTATTTATTTGGTAGAAACTTTAGGTAAATAAAAAGACTTCTACTTTTGGTATATTGCCAAAGCACTGAAGTCAAGATCTCAAGAGATATTTGTACAAATATGCTCATTGTAACATTATTTGCAAAAACCAAAATGTATAAACAACCTATATGTCCATGGACAAATGTGAAAAGAAAATATGGCCTATACATACAATGGAATGCTTTTTTAACTTAAAAAAAAAAAAGCAAGAAAATAACAACACAGATGACCCTACAGAGCATGCTGGGTAAAACAAGTCAGTCACAAAAGGACAAATAGTGCTTGATTTGTTGTGCACTTAAAATTCTACTAAGAAGATAGATCTCAAGTCACTTGTTCTTACCATAACAAAAAAGAGAGGGGAAAATTTTTTGTGAAATTATAATTGACAATAGATGAAACCACCAAGAATATTTGCAAGTAATCATACATGAAATTACCAATGATGAACACAAAGAGAGAGCCCTTTGGAGGTAGAGTACCATTTTCCTTGCTCTTATTAAAAATAAACAAAAGAATTATTTTGGAATCGGGTATTTCATTTATAATTTTCTTATTATAACTCATTGCATACTTACAAAATTAGTTGAAGTAGTTCATTTTTATATGGCAAATTATTTGGTTCTTACTTGTATGGAAACTTAATTATATATTCATCCTTTAATATTTCAAAATGCAGAAATCAAAAAATTCTGGAATCCTGAAAATTGTGTGACAGTACTTTTCGGCCCTTGCAACTAAAATGTTCCTCCTCTTGTCACTGGGTTAATCTAATCCAACTTTGTAATGTATTTTAATGCAAAACCTTTTTGGACTCTTGTCTGCAGGAAGAATTTGTTCCCCTGCCCACTCTCAACTACATCTTTGTTTCTTATAGATATATGAAATATATAGGCTTAAGAGTGTAAAACAGAAACCAAAGTCCCTAATCTCCTAGTTACTAGTACGTAAAACTGAACCTTTCTCCTAAACGATTTTTCACCTCAGTTCTGTCACTTGCTAAAAGTCTCTTATAGTGTTGAATTGTCTTCAATGAAAAAAATGTGTTAAATCTCAACAAAATTTGTTCGTTTTCACTATCTTTTGATACTGACAATATCTGTGTTTAGCATAAAATGTTTGTCCTGCTGTAATTTTCTGTTAGACAACTTGAGGTCAGGGTATGAGTATATTTTACTCATTTCTTGTGCCTTATGTTTGGCTCAGTGAATCTGGGAAATCAGTCAACGTGCTCCAACCTCTGGGAATCAAAAACTACTTGTCCAATTAATTTGTAAAATTCGTTGTTTATGTCTTTCTCAAGAGTCCTTCCTATAGTATTTATACTTATAGTGCAATATCCCTGATGCCTAGGCATTAATTCCTCACTAAGTGTTCTTTGATGATGTTTGGGGAAAAAAAATAGATTTTATTGCCTGACTCCAATTTGGAAAATAGGTAAGGAATTTTTTATAAACTGATCAAGTTTCTATTTTTTATGACGATGTCTGTTTAGTTTTGATAATGGCTCACAATTTTGTGTAACTTGGAGAAATCACCAGACACCTATATTATTGGCACATTTGGAGGAAACTGCAATGCACAGATGAAAAGTTTTAAATGAAATGACTTTCGCTAGAGAAAATAGGGTCCTTGGAGAGCAAATCCTGGGGTATAAACCCATATAGGGTGGTTACCCCTGTAAGGTCCGGACTACAGCTGCTCCTATAGGTCTTGTCTTAATTTTTCCCTTACCTACTTCCCATTTTCTTACATTTATCATAGCCCCGCTATTCTAGGTTCAAAGTACTTTGCTGAGGTAAACAAAGAAAAATATTTCTTGGCTTTATTCTGGATTTGGCTAGATTTGGGTTGAAGAGATATGCATAATTTGATATTATAGATTTTTAGTCATGGTATAGAATTGGGGGGAAATAAATAACTTGTATATAGCAGTTAGCATTTTTTTGGATGAAGATGGTAATCCCCGGGAGGAGAGGTAGGGAAGGAATGACTATAATAACTGTTTCTCTGATTATTTGCAATGGCAATCAAAGCAAGAACTTAAAACATATTAAAAATTATATGGAAAATCATGCTCCTGTGCCTGTTTTTTCTGCATTCCTTAAAGTCAATCTGTTGTTACAATCACCATCATTTAGCTGTTTTTCTGTTTGCTTGTTTTGCTTATAGCTTGCAGAAGTCACACCATGCTTTCCCACAAATAAAAATATTTCTAAATACCCAAAATATGGGGCAAGTAGGCCAAGAAGTTTGCCTCAGAAGGGATCAGTATGTTTCTTGCTCTCCTCCCTCTCTCTATCCCCCCAACACAGACTTTCCCTCATACGTACCCATGGATGTTTTCCTTTTTCTTTTCCTAAAGGAAAAATTACAAGTATTAAACATGGATTGACTACATTTGTAAACAAGGGCACTGGAAATTGATTTACAAGTCTAAAATATATTTTGATTATACCTAGAATTGTTGACACTATTTCTAAAAGGATAATGTTCCACGAGCATATGAAAATTTATTATCTTTTTAAAATATTGTATCACATAATTTATGTCAAAATATATTAAATGTTTTTATTTGTATTATTATTATTAATATTCTGTAGCATAATTGTTTAGTAGGGATATCATTTAGTATTCCAGTTGCTAAGTAAAGGATATAATGATTTAATTACCAAAGTAAAGGCTAACCACATGAATTATGTAGTCCTTAATTATGTTTTAAAATATTGGTATCAATTCCTGGTAGAAAGTACATTTTCTGCATTTGATAAATTGACTAAATAATGTTAAGTAGTTGTCAGTAATTTTTTACACTCAAATAAGTAACCAACTATACAGACCAATGAGTATGTATGGGAGGTTCCCTTAAAAAATAGTCCTATAAGGCTAACGTAGAAGCAAAGTAGAAGACTGCACAATTCAATGGTTACTCAACTTGACTTGGGAAATATGAACTATTCACATTATCAGTAGGAAAATTCATTATAGGAATTAAGCTAGTAGATGCTAAATTGGACCAACGAGATGCCATCTCTGGTAAAACTAAATAATCAAAAAACGGTAATCATTGTCCAGTGAACAAATACGTAGTTCATTGTCCTTTTTTCTCTTTTTGTGTTTCTTTTTTTTTTAACCTTTCATTTAATATTTAGAGTCACACTGATGAAATTTTCATAAAATGTACCTGCAATCTCAGCAATTCACAAGGCTGAGGCAGGAGAATTACAATTTCCAGGCCAACCTCAGCAACTTAGTGAGACCTCATCTCAAAATAAAAATTAAGCTGGGCTCAATCTCCAGTGCTAAAACAGAAAGAAATTTTTATAAAACATACCAATAGAAGTCATAGTTACACACAAGTCAATCCAAAAGAGCTCCTCAGAGTCAAAGCTAAAACAAGTTCAACAGATAAGTAAGTAAATAAATAAATATAGTATTGGATTTTAGCAAAGTGTATGTGATTTTTTTGAGTCCATATTGATGTCACTTTTTATTTTTATTTTTAGAATTATAATACAATATGACTTTTTTCTTTTGATGTACAGTTCAAAGAATTTTAACATATATATGGATTTGTGTACTTACCACCACAATAAAGATACAAAGCAGCTCCATAACAAAGAACTCACTTGTGCTACCTTTTCTTAGTTACTTCCTCCTTACATTCACCTCTGACAACCACTGTTCTTCTCTAAAACCATATTGGGATTAACTGGGTGGCAACTATAAGCAGGTATGGTGTGGCTAGAGGAGGTGTGTCCCTGGCGTGTGCTTTTGGGGTATATATTTTGTCCTGGGTAAGTGGAACATACTCCCTCTGCTTCATGGTACCATGTTCCAAGCTGATTTCCTTCACCCACATTCTTCCACCATGACATTCTGCCTCACCTCCCAGCCTAGAGCAAGAGTTGGCCAACTACAAACTAAGAACTCTGAAACCTTGAGCCCCAAATAAACTTTTCTTCCTCTAATTATTCTTGTTCGATCTTTGGTCATAGTAGCAAAAAAGCTCTTATGCCAAGGTCATGAAAGACAAGGGCAGACTGAAGGACTGTCACAAAGTTCAGTGGACTACAAACATAATGACAAAAATCTATACAGTACTCTGCATTAAATCAGAAACTCAAAAACCAGGGAAAACTTGTGAAGACCAAAGTCTGAAATTTGGTTAACATTATTATACCAATGCTAACTTCTTAGTTTTGATACATATGCCTGGTTAGGTTAGTTCACATTTGAGGAAGATTGTGAAGGATATAGTGTGTACTCTCACAATATGTGCTTATTGCTAATGTCAATGTTTTCCCAGTTTTCTTTTCCTTCAATAAAAACACCCTAAATTTCCTTGAGGAATCCCTCTTTCCAACCTTATTTTTTTTTGGATTTGAATAATGCGTTTTCAGGGATGCATATGAAGTTTGAAGAGCTCCATATGTCTGGTCCTAATGGTGGATTCTAAGATCAGTTTTGGTGGTTCAGTCAGGACTAATCCTGGGACTTTTTTAAGTGTCTGAAAAAACAGCATTTCTCATTGTGCTGCACAGTTAGAGTTGACATAACCTTAATCATGGAGTTATTTGGAGACATAAACAGGAGTCAAGGGATGAAAGTAACACAGTAGAAAGCAGATGCAAGAAATGAAATGAGTGAGAAGAAAACACCAGGTCTGGGTGACATTTTTAAGCCACTTTATTTAGCTATGTCA
This sequence comes from Marmota marmota marmota, assembly GCF_001458135.2. Classification (NCBI taxonomy): domain Eukaryota; kingdom Metazoa; phylum Chordata; class Mammalia; order Rodentia; family Sciuridae; genus Marmota; species Marmota marmota. The sequence goes on along the minus strand of NW_026000026.1, from coordinate 50,718,993 downwards.
TAAGATTGTCAGCTCCTGGAAAATGACTCCAGACTTTTCAGTTTTATGAGACAATAAATTCTTTAATTCCCCTTTCAAAACGTTTTTTGGGATTGGCGTTAAGTCATATGCAATTTACATCAGAAAATGTCCTTTAAATTATCAATGTAGTATAAAATAAATCTGAGGTACTTCTGTTCATTTTAGACAAGAGATAAAGCAATAATAATTTATTTTGAACCCTAGTGATTTATTTCATGTCCATTTCATTTAACAATGAAATATAGAAGGACAACCCATCCTCTTTAAAGTTGTACTCAACACAGAAGATATTACAGGAAAGCCCATAACATGTATACTAGTGAAAAAATGCAATCAATCAGTGCTATAAAAGTAATAGATAATTACATGTGCAATATTCAGTAACAAAAGAGAATGCATTGGGTAATGTAGAGAGGTAAACCCCAAAAGATTTACAGGGTCAATGCCAAAAATCTCTACAATCTCATATAGGATATAAACAAGACTTTTTCCTATTTCTAGAAACAAATTAAAGAATAAGACATAGAAAAAAAAAAGGTTTTGCAGAAACAAGACTTAAACTAGTAAAATCATGTCCCTGCAGTTGTACCTCCTCCCAGCTATAGAACAGAGAAACTGCATGGATTAAGAAGAATCTGCTGGGTGTTGTGGCTCACACCTGTAATTCCTGTAGTTGGGAAGGCTGAGACAGAAGGATCTAGAGTTCAAAGCCAGCCTCGGCAATAGTGAGGTACTAAGAAACTCAGTGAGACCCTGACTCTAAATAAAATACAAAAAGGGTTGGGGATGTGGCTCAGAGGTTGAGTGTCCCTGAATTTATCCTTGGTAAAGAAGAAGAAGAAGAAGAAGGAGAAGAGAAGGAGAAGGAGAAGAAGAAGAAGAAGAAGGTGCAGAAAACTCTATATTCCTTCTTATGCAAACCATGCCTTTGGTTTCATGCAATTTTCTCAGTTAGTCTGAAATGCCACATTAAATCTATAACTCATAATTTAGAGTATAAAAAAATGGCTGGATTTATTTATTTGTTTGTTTGTTTTGCAGTATTGGGTATTGAACCCAGGGCCTTGTGCATGCTAAAGAACAATACTTATATGTTGAGTCATTGTGTGATGTAAACAAAAACAAAAAGTGCTAGTCATTTAAATTGAGCATATACTATTAGTGGAGTTCTTACACTAAAAAGCATATCAGGTATAATAGGATTATATCTATAGCATGCCAGGGATATAATTTAAAATCAACACCCACTGGATTTCTTTTCAAATAATCAATTTAGTATTCCTTAAATTTCTTACTCTTGACAAACCCCTTCCATTCTTCAACCCTAATTTATCCAAACGGTTCACAAATTGAGTTGCATAACTCTACATGGAAGATTTACAAGGGTGTGATAAGAGGACTGGCAGATGTTCTTCAGTTCACTCTGAGAGGGAAGGGCATGTGGAAATGGCACTGGTTTGAATGACATTTGGAGTAATGGCCTGCCATTCTGCTGGCACTTTTAGTGTTAAGCAAGTGATCTGCAAAGTAAAGTGGATTCACAGTTAGAGTCAGCACCGGTGCACAGGTCGCCCGTAAAAATAGAAGATTCCATTATTCTTCAGGCTCCCTAGAGGGAGCAAGGTCTCTAGCATCATTACCAGGACTAAATCTGACTTTTCTACCTCCCCTAATTTCCTCCTAGTAATTATAGGTCAAGCACTCTTTTGTAAATTATAAAACCTTTGTTCTTATCAAAAATGAATAGCTGAGGAAAAAATTATAAAAAGAGTCCAAGGAAAAAAATTTCAATTAGAAAACCAAGCTAATTTGGTATGACCAAAGACTGTCAGGCATACTGACAGTGCTCTATTATGCAGTCATTTGGGCTCTTTCAAATTAGTTATGTTAATGTCCTGTGAGTGAATGTAACACTTGGATGGGACAAGATTTCTGCAATTAATTTCTGCAGTCAGTGGAGAGACAAGCAAATTTATTTTCTCCCTCTCTGGGAATTGGTAGTGGAGGGTGTGAGGTAGCAAAAGTGCATTTAGGAACAGAGTACAAGCTAAACACAAGCCCTAAATAAAGCAGAAACAATGGGAGCCAATGCCTCCTCATTCATTCAATTGACAATGTTTTGCAGCTTAAACCTGTTTTATTAATTATGTTTGACATTTCCTTAATTAGTTTCATTTACACCAAATCAATCCCTACTGCTGTATGGCATCATTTATCATTTTGAAAAATTTGCATACTGAGTGCTGACTTTTCCTACTTAATTATACATTAAAAGTGTCAAGCGCGCTTGCTGCCTGGCATTATCTGCGGCAGAAAGGTTTGTGGCTGGACGGTGATGGTATTAATCATTAAGAGCCCCAAAGTGCTGCTGGGTAATATCTGGGGAGTAGAGTGGCTCTCATTTTAACGCTAGAGAGCAGAAGTGCTTTTGTAAAATGACCCAGAGCAAAAACAAAATAAATGACCTAAAACATCCGGTGTACTGTAATGCTTTGCTCTTTCAATAAAAATATGCTTTGGTGGGAAGGTTTCATATTAACTATTCATTTTCTGTAAATTTAAGCACTATGAATCCTCTAATAGTAAATTTGTGGTCTCTGCTTGGACTTGAAAACAAGATATTTCGTTTGAATATATAATAGTGGCTTGGTAGTGTACATTCCAATATATGCCAACTCAAATGTGTTACTTTACAAATGAAAGCTAGAAAATATAGCATACCATTAATACAGTGATTGATGCTGCTCATTTCTTTTCTACTTATAACTTTCAATGAATAAGCAACAATTTTTCACTGAACAACATGAAATACAACTAAACATAGAATATGGCTAACAAATTTAATACTATAATGGAACTTTATTTGTATACAGTCAAAATTTATAAAATAGAATTTTCAGTGATGAAAAAAATATGAGCCTCAAGAAATTTTGGAGCATGAAGCATAATTGTGACCAATAGTAATGAAAGAGTTAACAGGAACCTATTTGTAAATTGTGTATCAACTATGCCTTCCTTCATGTCAGAACCCAAACTTACTGCATTTAATATTCAAATTCATTTTCAAATGCTTGCCCATTAACATAATATATGCCACTTTGCAAGCCTGGTCAGAGAAATCTGTAACTAAATAATTTTCAAGTTTCCTTCATATCAGATGCATTATATGCAGTGTGAAATTATTTCCCCACTCTGTCCCTTTGCTCAACAGCAGAAAAGTAACACAATATAGTTGATATCACTGTAAGTGCACTTCATTCTTTAGGAGCCATGGTATATGCAATAAAGTCTATAACTGCTAATTTTAGATGAACTTTTAATTGTATAGATTTTGTATGATTGCAAAGTTAAAAGGCAACTGCAATAAAGCATGACTTAAAAACCAAACAGCAATGTACATGGCACAAACACATTTATGCAAATATTATAAATAACCCACTTTATTCAGTTAAATAATATGTTTTTAATAATGCCATTATTAAATATACCTCTCTTTTCCACGTTAAATTAATTAATAAAAACTTATCTAATTTAAATATATTTTAGAAAAAAACAAAATGATCCAGGTATCTAGCAATAATTCAGTTTAATTTTAAAAACGGTGTTAAAGCTATAATACAGTTTTTATATACCTTGTGTCTCCTAAATTTTGTAACTTCAAATCTATATTTATATTCTTTCTTGCCCTTTAAAACCATAGTCCTTAATTCCAATTGCAGTTCTAAAAAGAGAAAATGTTTAATTGGAACAGAATAAAATATAAATAATGATAATAACGATAATAAGAAATGGTGTATCTTAACATTTACTGCATCCCAGTCACCTTTATGAATGCTTTATATTTATTATCTTACTCTTTAATCAATGGGACAAATACATAATTAGTTCACTAAGCCTCACCATCTTAAGTACTATAAAGTACCAAAGTTCCATGTCACAAAGATTGCCCAACCAAAGTCCATGTTCCCAGGTATTTTGCTGAACTACATATGTTTATAATATTTCACAAGCCTCTAGATGCACATGTGCTACAATTGGAAAAAAATATATATATATATGCTCTTTGAATCAGACTGATGCACTTAAATCCAAGACTATTGTTGACTAGTGATATGATTTTCAGCAATTTATTTAAATTTCCTGGAGTCCTTGCTCATTCATAAATAAGCACTAGTGTACCTATTTAATATAGTTGTTGAAAAGTGCAGGTATTGGTCACATCATAGTAAATAAGTGTTAAGGTGACTTTCCTTGTAAGATATAAAGCACCTTTTTAAATTGGATCCTTCACTGGGCGCACTCTAGGACCTTACACTTCTCTTTGAATGAGTCCTTGCAAGGGAAGTGTTTGATCATGTTGAGTATGGCAACTGATCTCCTCTCTTGCTGTTTAATAGTCTTCCTCACCCTCATCCTCATAATCTATCTAGAATCTGTATTTGTTCAGGTAAAAACTATCTGCTCATTTCATGTCTGCTGCCACTCCACTGAGTTCTTATTCTACGTCCAGGGCCAAGGCCTTTCTTCTAACTCTCCCCAACCACAAATAGCAAAAGGTGATTGATGTTGGCAATCGAATTGGAGTTAACTTGAAAATTCAAACTCAAAGATTAAAACCAGACTTGACGGCAATTCCTCACAAATAGCATATTCAATAGCATGTAGTTATGTAACAGTTGATAACCTGATCTGAAGACAAAAACAAAATTTACCTAGGAAAACTAATTTTTAATTCAAATATTTTGGAGGATATTTAAAATTGAGAGTGTTACAAATTATCCAAATAGATTCTTGTTGGCATTGGATTTCATTGCATATAGTTGAAAGTGAAGATCTTCAATGTGTGAATTGAAAATAATTGTACATTGAAATAAATGTATGCATGCTGGAGTCATGTAAACAAAGTTAGTTTATATGCACACTTTACTTTTTTTTAAGTATGGAGTTTCTCCAGATACTTATGGTCTTTCAAGGAAGAACACACACACACACACACACACACATACACACACACACACAATATCTATATAGATAGATAGAGGAATATATGCGTATTTTACAATTTAGAATCTCTACATGTTAAAAAAAATTAGCAAAACTCATTTACTTGGTTCTTACAGGATTCATTAACCTTTGTCTTCTTTGAAGAAGCTAGGAACTATTCTAAAACTGACATTGTCATTAAAAACCAATAGGAAGTCACCATTTTTAAATTAAATTCATTAGATAAGTTTTTCAAGAGTTAAAAAAAGATTAGAAAAAATTCAAATGAGAAAAATAATTTTGCTTTGGGTGTAAAAAGACCCCAAGAGGAATTTCCCAAGTTTTCTTACAAAGAACTCTTACGTGATCAGAAAATCTCTATGAAATTTCAACCCAGAGTGTTTTTAAGAACTTAACTCCTTCATACTTTAAACTGAAATGACTCTTCAATAATAATTATACAACTAGTGTTTTGCACAAAAATGGAAAAATGAATATCACACAATATGATTAAAATATTTTCCAGCAACAGTTCTAAGAAATATCTGAATATGTCATGATATTTTAAACTTTTATTATCTCTTGATTATATGTTAGTATAATAATTGTACTCCCAATATCACCAAAGAAGCTAATATTCTTGAAACTCTAGCCAGAGCAATTAGAAAGAAATTAAAGGGATACAAATAGGAAAAAAAGAACTCAAACTATCATTATTTGCTGACAACATGATTCTATATTTAGAGGATCCAAAAAACTCCACCAGAAAACTTTAAGAATTAATTAATGAATTCAGCAAAATAGCAGGATATAAAACCAATATTCATAAATCAAATGCATTTCTTATACATTAGTGAAAAATCCTCTGAAAGAGAAATTAGGAAAACTACCCCATTAACAATAGCCTCAAAGAAAAAATAAAATAAAATACAACTTAACAAAATTGGTGAAAGACCTCTACAATGAAAACTACAAAACACTAAAAAAAGAAATTGAAGAAGAAGATTACCATTAAACAGGGACGAGAGGTGGGAGGGAATGGAAGAGAGAAGGGGAATTGCATGGAAGGTGGAAGGAGACCCTCATTGGTATACAAAATTATATATAAGATGGTGTGAGGGGGAAGGAAAAAAAGAGAGAGAGAAATGATATATAGTAGATGGGGTAGAGAGAGGTGATGGGAGGGAAGGGGAGGGGAAGGGGGATAGGAAGGGCAGCAGAATACAACAGATACTAGTATGGCCCTATGTATAAACGTGGCTGTATAACCAATATGATCCTGCAATCTGTACACGTGGAAAAACAAGAATTCATACCCCATTTGAATCAAATGTATGATATGTCAAGATCATTGTAATGTTTTGAGCAACCAATAAAAAAAATAAATTGAAGAAGAGCTTCTTGCCTTGTTTTTTAATAATTTAAATCCTTAATCAAATAAACTAACAGTCCTTCATATGTTAACTAGTATCTTTTTCCATTGTTCCATCAACAACATATTTATTCTGGCACTGTGGGAGACAGCCACCCATACCATGACTTTTTACCGAGAGGAATGGCACATTTAAGTGATGACCACTTAAACCTAAGAGTATTGAAATTAATAAAAATTTGAAGAGCGTGAAGTTGACTCCAGCTATAGTTTCATTGCCACCATTCTAAAACACACTAAATTTGGTAAAATTGGACATAAATGTATAATATAATATCCACTATTTCTCTTTTATATGTAGTTAGCCAGAGAAACACATAAACTCTAGCATCCTAATAATGCTTACACCATTAATTGCCTGTATTCCTCTCATATTACCCTTGTTCCTTTTCATTTTATTATCCCTTAATGTTACTAAAATAGTTTTCAAAGAAAACATCCTGCATCTTAGCAATTTCTCTCCATTTGTATATCCAGAACCAGTTTTATTTTTTTTTAAATGTCACTCCCATTCTGCAACTTTCCATCTCAGAAACACTCCAACTTGCCATGTTTGTTGCCAATTGTTTTATGCTCCAGTCAGCTAAAACTACTATCCCTGAAATATCTCTTCTGGGTTGTTACACCTCTGAGGTTTTTAAAATGCCTTTGCTCCAATTTAGAATATTTTGAAACTCGCTACCAGGATGTCCAAATTTACTAATTGTATTCTCATCAACTGAAAGCAACATCTCTTTTCTCTGGTTTCCTATACAGCATTATCTTCTGACATTGTTTGTTATAGCTTACTATTTATATGTGTCCTTTATTAAATTACATTGTACATTATAATCTTCTTGAAAGATGACACTATGATTTCTTTTTTTCAGATACACAAAAATGCCATGGACACTGTAATTGATATTTATTATTCTCTAATCCTCTCATTTATACTGTGAGCTCCTTAAAGGATATTACAATGCTCAGTAAAATTCCTATTTCACAACTGGCTTGAAAGACATTCTGAATATTAAATTAAAACTTCCCTTTTGACTTATTACTGTTTGACAAGAACATAAAGTCATCATGTATATAAATTAAAAAGTATTATAAAATATGTAGTCTTTCAGATAACCTGCCATTTCAGTACATCCTTAAGAAATTTTATTTGGAATTTAAATGACTACATTTTAATTTCTTCATGTAATTATTGTTATGTAATTTTACTATTTACACCCACATTCAACTCTCAATTAAATATTTTATCCATAAGAGAAAACATGGAATGACTCTTTTTAGCAGGGGTGACTTGGAATGTTTATAAATATATACTGCTTTAATATTGAGATAAAATCAGACATTTCCAAATGCAATAGTTACAAAGGACACAATAGAAATCAAGAATATGTACAATATCTCACAACTGGGCATCTTTTGAAATAATCAAACATCAAATTGTTGACTCAGATATTTCAAATGTCATAATTACAGGTGATTTAATATAACTCAATCTGTTTCTAAATTTCTTAGCTGGCAAAAAGTACACATGAACTATGTCTCTAAAGGTAAGAATCACCAATGAATAAATGCTACCATATCCAGCCTCAGGCAAATAATGCTTTCTTAGAAAAGCAAGCAGCAGGCCAGCATCAACACCAAAGAGAGAGGAAAGAAAACAATTTTGACTGTGTTCCTTTTTCCACTTGAATGTATAGCTTGCTAAAATTCAAATATATTTCTAAATTTGCTGATGAAGACACAGGTTGAAGAGAGAGAAAAGAAAGGAGAAAAAGATGATACCATTCCAATTTTACTACACTTAATTAAAAAAGTATCACTGGCATCAGTAATATTAAGACAAAACCTACAGATAAAACAAGTTTTTTAGTAAATAATCAGAACGGACTTTCAAATTGAAAATTCAAACATTCCTTTAAATGAACATTACTGAAGTTTATTTTTAGCTTCCCAAACCATTTCTTCCTTTTAGTCAGAACTCTTGTTTGCAGATTTAAAAAAAAAAATGTCCAACTCAGTTAGCTTAAACTAAAAAGGGAAAGATCAATGTTTATAACCAAAACATTTTCAAGTAGATCAGAACACCTGGAACTCAGTCTACAGTGAGTGTATTCCTTGGTATCATTTCCTATGAGATGACTAATGTGGGCAACTGTGGCTCTAATGGACTGAATAGTACTCCCAATGGCTCAAATAAAACTTACAAAGTTTTGAGTGTCACAGGAGGTGTCACATATATAGTTCTGTACCGAAAAACATGGTAGGCAGAAATGGAGTAGTGTCTATTGGGCAGGCCTGAGAAACATTTCAATATAAAGACAGAGACTGGATCAGCTTCATTACAATCACATGGAATCAGTTTGATCCACCAAAGTAAACGCCAATAACATGAAATTATAAAGAGCAGGATAGTTTCATGCCATAAAGAGAAAAATAAAAATAATCTTAAAGATTTAGATACATACCCCCCTATGTTGGGAAGCCTGAATTCTCAAACGTTATCATTGATGTTTTACTTCAAATTTGGTTTTTAATTTTAAAATTTAATTGACATGTAGTAGTTGTACATAGTTAAGGGATACAGTGTTATAATTATATACATGAATACAATGTATAATGACCAATCAGAGTAATTAGTGTCTCTTTAAACATGTATCATACATTTGTGTTGAGAACCTTGGAAATCTCTCTTCTAGTTCTTTATAAAATATATAGTAAGTTGGAATTTGTAACTTTCTCCTGTTACTCATGAATATAAATATGTTGTGGATAGATGGATTCTCTCTATATATTTATGATTATATAAAAACATATAGTTGTTTAATAAGAACATATATTATAACATTTCATAAAATACCTAAGACTCCAGTTACTTTTCCAAATATAATAAGCATATTAATAGTATCTATATTTCCATATTACATTTTGGCTCAGACATTTGCTAAGTTCTAAATATAATCAAGAATTTTGATCAAATAAAAGTACGGTTGAGTCTGTCACTTGACATAGCTAAGAAATAAAGAATTCTAAAACAACATTTAACTTTTTATATGTTTGGGTGGTGACATGTGCTCAGCTTGACTCATTGCCCTCTCTCTTGACTCATTGCTCTCTCTCAATCCACTTTTAGGATTGGTCATTCAACTAGGTTTAGTTGATAGATGGGCAAAATTTGTGTTCAAGTTTACATAAGAGAACCCAGGGAAATAATTTAAATTGTGTCCATTCTGGGGTTGGCTACACCTAGGCATGCCTGGTAAATCTGGGATGAATGGAGGAAAAACATATGGAGCCAGAAATGATGAACTTAAGTCAGCATCATATCTTCAGTCTTTTCAGGTGAGAAGAGTCCTGATGATCCATTTTGCCAGTCTCTGCATACATTACCACATCTTAAGGTAAAAAAATAAAAATAAAAAATAAAATACAACTGGAAACCTATAACATACTGTGAACACTGAGGATCCCTAACAGCGTCATTTGTGAAAACTACAGAGAAAACTGTTTAGTCAGTGTTCTCTGGAGGAACAGAACCAGAATGTGTGTGTGTGTGTGTGTGTGTGTGTGTGTGTGTGATTATTAAAAGGATGTTTATTTTATTGGCTTATAGAATCAGAAGTTGGATGGTCCCACAATGACTTCTGCAGGCTGCAGAGCCAGAGGAACAATTAGCTGCACATTCCAAGAAGCCTTAGCATCAGAAGAAGGGCCAATGATGCAATCCTCCTCCAAGAATGAAGGTCTAGAAACTCCTTGGAGAATCAGTGGTCAAAGTCCACTTTGGAAGAGTGAAGGAGCTAGAGTTTATCTTCAGGTGATTGCAACAGTAATTGACGCACTCCATTCAACAAGAATCAAGCTTGATTTTGCCTTGGCTTCCTCCTTCTTTCACTTCCCTCCAGGTCCCCAACCCATTGCACTGCACTACCCACATTCAGAGCCAGTCTCCCCGTTCAGGTTGCTGTCCCATATGCCAATCATTTCTGAAAACACAATCACTGATACACTCAGAAGTCTCTTAGTCTTCATTTCAATCAAGTTGATAATCTAGATTAGCCATCACACCCTCCCAATTCCACCATACATCATCTCCCAGTTTGGGCTCAAGTTATTTACCAGTTTATTTTGTGAGTGCCCCAATGCAGCAGAGGAATAGTAGAGGTGTCCACTATGCCATGTAGCATAGCTCTAGAGAAGCAGCAGGGTTCTTGAGAGATACAAAATAAAAAACGGAGCTGCTGTTAACTTGTGGGGTATGGTAAATACATGGAGATCTGAGGAGCTAACCCCTTTCTGAGTCACATTTTTAAGATGTGAGATTTATCTGGGGATGTACAGAAACACTGGAGGAGCATTTGCCCTTCTGCCACTTACATTGTGCAAATGAGGCATATTATTTGTTTTAACTTTCCCCTCTGCAAAATAGAGATAATAATATTATTGTTAATGTATTGAGTTAATATGCTTATCAGAGGCCTTACCTATTTTCTATTATTACTGCCATAACTGCTGTTTAGATTATTTTCCTGAGAAGGAACCCAAGGTCTCACAGAACTTTTTAGAGATACAGAAATATAGTAGAAAGAGCATGGACATGGGAGTTAAGAACTCTGATACTAGCTATGTGAAATGGAAAACTTGCATAAAATATTTTAGTCTTTGATTCCTTGTCTAAAAATAAGATCTGAGGTGTTGACCCATTTCTGAGTCACACTCTAAAATGTTTGTTTTCTTATCTACAAAATAATTTAAAAAGTTTTTTTTTTCTCCCAGACTACTAGGAAAAGTCATGATAAATTCATTCAACATTTACTATACACCCATTATTGGTCTAAGGGGTTTAAGGTATTAACTCGTTTTAGTCCTTTCTCATGGGAACACCACAAAATAGTTACTATTGTTGTTTCTGTTTCACAGAAAAGATAACTTAAGTACAAATACCCTAACCAAGTCTCAAATCAGAAGTATTAGTTGAGTAGAGCTTCCAGATAAAAAGTAAACAGTCTTAAACATCAAATACCACTTCTCAGTGTCTAGAAAAGTATAGGGTTTCATAAGTGGCAGCTTTTCTTATCACTTGAGTCATCACAAGTATTTATACTCTAAATGTTCAGAAATACTGATGACTAAGTATAAGGTATTGAATAAGAATAAAGTGTCATGTGCGATAGGCCAATTTATTGTGTATATATTTAGAATCTTGAATTAATAGTTATGTTTAAAATTGTGATGATATTTAAGAACATTGAATTTTTCCTGAGGTTTTTGTACAACAATTTCAATACTATTGCTCAGAATCTTTTTTTTAGATTTTAGTCAGTCTGTTTTTTATTCAGGCACTATAACAATGTAACATAAACTGGGTGGTTTACGAACAAAAAATCATTACCGTCTGGAGACTAGAAAGTTCAAGATCAAGGTGCCATTAGACATGGTGACCTGGTCCGGTGAGGGCCATTTCTTTTGTGCATACATGGTGCTTTCTCCCTGTGCTCTCACATGGTAGAAGGGGGCAAGGAGTTCCCTTGAGCCTATGCTTTGAGGGCACCAAATTCATTACTGAGGGCTCTGACCTCCTGACTTAATCACCTTCCCACAGGCCCAGTCCCCTCAGACTTTCATCTTGGGGTTAGGATTCCAACATAAGAATTTTGAGGGAACATCAGGAGAAATTATTTTAAAAAAATAGAAGTAGTTGTCTTAGGGTGTAAGCACTCTGTTTACTCAACCATGTCTTAAGAAAAATAACATCTCTATCTTGTGTTCATTTCTGTCTGAAATCATGATTCGGAGTGACACTGATTTCATAGAAATTATATTTCAAAATAATCAGTAGATAAAGTTGATTTTGTATGTTTAACTTACAGAGATTCTAATTAATTGTTACTTTGTAACCATATATTATTTTGAACTATTTTTCTTTAAGTTATAAAGAAATAAAACTTATGCCTAAGGCATATAAGGATGTTCTAGCTGTCAAAATTAAGCACTACATAGGTATATGCTTTCATGCTAAATGAAGATCAATTATAATAATGACTTAAAACTTTTGAGCTTTAATTTGATTTTAAGAATTATGACTGTTATTGAGGATACTTTGTTGTTCATTTAATACTTAAGAAAATGATGCACAAACCAACTAAGGAGACCATTATTTGTTTCAACTCAAACAAATATATATAAATTGTCTGCTAAAATGTTAAATTTGGACCTTCAGGGCTTTTATAATATATTTTATATTTGTATAAAAACTTGGTTGAAAAATTATCCCCAAAATGGAAAATATTGATCAAGGCATAATTTAGTATATTTAATTTTATATGATTTATATTCATAGAGATCAGAATCCACCTAAAGTAAAGTTAACCATACATTGGTCTAGGGTAGTCCATAAAATAATCTTAATCCTCATTGACTTTAAGTTTTTCCTTGCTAATTGGGAACAACATTTATTATAACAAAATTCTCCTTAGGATAAAGAAGAAAATGAGCTTCTTAATATTTATTCTAATCTAATTTGGACAACATTCTTTCTCATAGCCTTCTCTTTTTTTACTCAGAAACACATAGAAATTCTTCCTATCTTAATTTTTGTCCTAGAGAGAATTACTTATCAATTATTTAAGTATAAAAACTTAATATAGTAAATTTCATATTTTTAAAGTGTTTTTTTCTAACTGCTTTGTTGGCACTAAAGTTAAAGATGCTAATGCACAACTCTCCATTTTAAAGCAGTTTGTGCAGATTGCCATTTTTCCTATTTGAATTTAATTTTTATACTGAGGAAGATGTTATTAAAAATCAAAATTAATTAATACTAGTCGCTTGGAATGCAATTTGAAGCCCAAAATGCCCCACTCTCCAACCACCACCACCCTGAGTGATCCTGCAGCTGACTGTGGAATACATTTACCAGATCCCATACACAGGCCTGGCGTTCTGTCGTAATCATTCTTTTCATAGCACAATTTGTGGGTCTCTGTGAAATGCAGCTATTGGTAGTTCTGCCTGTACTCAAATGAAGTGATATTGAATTTCTATTATGCATGTGCCTTGGAAACCTCACAGCTCTCCATAAAGATTTTATTCACACAGCAGATTTGTTGTGACTTAGATAGTTTCAGACAATTTTAGATTTGAATGGACATGGCAGGATCTGACAGTATAAAAGAAATATCAGGAGAAAGAAACATGTAGAACCAAATGATATATTAAGCAACCTACAGAACAAAGCAAAGAGAAAGGCTGTGATTGTAGTAAACAAAACCAGAAAGCATGTCTTTGAAGGACCTCTCATGGGGGCTAATCTTTTTATATTGCATATATCAGTTGGCAATGGAACTTGGCAACTCCTTTCATCCTACAAATTAAGTTTTGATAAAGCCCTGTTCCTATATAACCTTCATATTTTGAAATAAATTGGTCATAATAGTGCATATTCTAGTTTTCAAATATTTTCCCCATGGTCTAGGTCACAAATACAAAATGAAAAAATAAACACAAATATTCATTCTTCTGCTAGAATTTAGAAGATTTCATCAGAAAAGAAAGAAGAATAATTTTTATTGGAAATATATAAAGTCTAGAAATCAAATAATGGTGAAATTAATTCATGGTAAAAGAGAAAATATGATTTAAATATTTTGTTTGCAAATGAATTTAATTTGACATTTCTTCATTATAGAGAGTGCACTGATCACCAGACATAAATTAGGCACTGCAGAAATAATACCTTACAATGTAGACAATATCCACTGTTTCATGGAGCTCATTTGCTAATGGAGGGAAACAATTAATAAAGAAGTAAACAAAGAATTCTAATGATAATAAATGCTATGATAAATGTAAAATAGAGTCGTGGGACCATATCTATCTGTGGTGGTGGCAGAGTATGAGGGGACAGCCACTTTTCTCTGGTGGCCAGAGAAACCTCACAAAAGAGATGATGTGAGCTGATGACAGGAAAAAGGCAGCCATTGGAAGGCCTGTAGGCAGAGCACTCCAGATGGACAGCAGAGCACTCTGGATGGACGTCACAGCACATGAAACGTTTCCATCAGATGGGATCTCTTCATATCACACATCTATGTTACTTTTAAAACATTTCACATGTAGAAGAAAAGTTATATAGAGCTAAAAGGAGCTAGAGGAATGGGTTAGAAAGGAAAAGAGCTAATAGCTATATTAGGAGAATCAACATATGTTTGTCCTGATAGATATCCAATTAGATGTACCCAAGGAAAAATAAAAGTAAATAGTACATTTAATTGTGCACTTTTGGAAATTTTATATCTGAGCCCAAATAAGTCAGCCTTTTTGTTTGTTTGTTCATTTGTTTTGTTTTAAATACAGCCATTCTCTATCTTCACAAGTAATGTTACTATGTTTGATTTCTATAGCATCCCTTTTATTTGAATTATTTAACATAAACCTAACAACAGTTACTAGCTCTGCAGAAATCTCCCAAGAGCCAACTCTCAGCCTTCTCCATCATTCCCTCTACTGTTTCTAGCCAATCTTTCCAAATCTCCTATGATACCCAGCCTGTCATGTTCAGAGGACTGTATGCTGTATTATTTAATACTAAGATGTTAGTGATTTGTCATATTTGAAAAGAAAGTATGAGAAAAGGTAATTGTCAATACAAAGTAACATATGTCTATGTATGGTACTTCAATCATTCAATAACTCAAGTGGAGAAGATAATTCTAAGTAAAATGCCATGTTATTGCCCTTCAAATCACGCTATTACTCAGCTTCCATGTAAGCCTGACTTCGGACATAAATTTGCCATGAGTTCTGTTCCAGAAAGTTTCAAATAAGCATCACCAGCCTGGAGGAATTTTGGAATGCTCAAATTTATTGATAAATTCAAGTGCAAATTAAATGAACCTACAATGTATATTTGAAGCTTTCTTTAAAGTTGCCTTTACATTCAACAAATAATTATAATGTTAATAATTTGTAAACTCTGTGAGAACAAAATCAACACTTATCCCAATTATGTCTTATATTCCCCACTAACATAGGATTTGAAATTGTCAAAGAAAAAAATTGCACAGAAATTCAATGTAAATAAGCAAGGAAAAGTTTAGTGAAGACTACTGCAGGAAAATAAGACAAAATACAACTCTGCAGAAATAATAGGTGGGAGAGAATTTAAGCACTAGAATCAGTTACTAGAAGAATAGTGGAGAAAATAGGAATGAGGATGGTCAATGTGTTAATTTGTACCTACGGAGCTAAACCCCTATACTCCCTTGCAGACTTAAGGGCAGGGCCTTATCATTCTTGATGATTACATTTCAACTGCCTGGCACCTATGTCCTTCAAAAAGATATTTCTAGGTTATAAAACCAGAATAAGATTGGGAGAAGATTTATATATCAAAGAAGCAGACAAAAGGTTTGCAATTGCAAGTTTTCTAAAGTAAATTCTCAAGAAAAAATGGAGGTCTGGGACTTATGGGCCTGAAAGAAATCTGCCTACAGTTTGGTCAAGCTGAGATGAACTTTGAAGCATCTAAGTCAGAAATAGTAGTTGCTTAAGATACTATTTGCTGAATAGGTCAGTATACACCTACCAAAAATTTTAAGAGTCTAGCCAAACTGAAAAATTTCAGCCCAAACATACTTGCATAAAGCATAAAATAAAAGTTCCTTGGATGACTAATTCCATAAAATCTAAATCATGTAATTTTATTTCTATTATAAAACTCAGGATATAGTATATACTATTGTTAATTTATAGCTAAAGTGTGTACATCATACTAGAAGCCCAAATCTTTGGGGTTTCTCCTAAATGCTTGGCTACATATCCGCTTCATTTTTTCCCTTGTCTCGTTGCTAATTTTATTCCATTTTTTCTTTTTTAGTAAGATATTCAATTATGAGATGTTTTAGGAACAGGATGATTTTGACTCATATCTGAAATGAATTTTTTCAACAAACATTAATGGAAAGGATGAAACTCATTTTATTGAAGTGACCACTCAAAGCAGGTATTTTATTTGCCCTTCTCCACTGAGAACTATGCCCAATTACTTAAATTAATCGTAAAATTATAAAATAGAGTGAACTCTTCAAGGTTGATACAATCAAAAACATGGAAATATTTTGTATTTTCTGCTCAAAATTCAAAGACTATTTATTTAGCCATGTTAACACTACCCTCACCATCTGAATTCATTGTTTTTTAGAATGAAACAAATATTCAATGGCAGATCAGGGAAAGCAACTTAAAAATTCTCTGCCTGATTTACATAGAGAAGAACAGTATACCAGGTTCTTCAAGTTCTACTTTCCAGTAGTGCATCTGAGAAGAAATTATGATAATCTCAAAATCCTGGTGATGCTCAAAGATGTTTTGCCAGCTGGGGAAAAGAGAGAGAGAGAGTAAAATGCAGAAAAATTATTTTGTTGCTGTTGCTATTTAGAGGAACTTAGGTCTGCATGCTAGTCCTCATATGGAGAGTTTTCTGGTGATAGGGACTTCAAAGCCCAACAATCACTTTCAGTGGGTTAATCATTTAATGTGAAAGTGGGTAAGTGGAATTACTACCAGTCAAGCTCAGCTTATTCTGTTCTTAAAGAGCAAGAAAATGCCCATTTTTAGTTTCCAACAGTACTCCAGTTGAACACAACTCTGCTTCCAAGTTATTTCATGTAAATGAATTATGAAATAAAAACAAAGTCCAAATGGTGCAAGAGGCAGTTGACATCCATTTAATTCAAGAGGCATCATCACCCTGTAGCAAACATGAGCATTAAAATGCAGCTGTTCAACACATAAAATTTTACAAAAAAAATAAAGAAATAAAAATTAAAAAGCAGCAAGATTATATAATGTTGGATTTTTTAAAAAGTTGAATTTTATGACTGCAAAAATAATCTAAGAAAGAGGTTTGATTACTGATTAAAGTTCTTTAAAATTAGTAGAAGTCATCTAGAATACCTAGAAACTAGTAGGAGAGTGGATTCTATTTCCATCAAAAAACTAGAGAACTAAAAAAATGAATAAAACTTAATTCAGTGGCTTAAGTAAGAAAAAAATGGTTATTTATCTTATGTAACAGTAAGATGTAAGTAGCACTGAATAGCTTCATGTTTTTTTCTCCATGAGGTCATTCAGGGGTTCAGGTTCCTTTCATCTTATGGCTTCACCTGTCTCAGATGTTGCCCTTATTTGAATATTAAAAGCTGAGCCCACATCTGTCTTCCAGCCTGAGAAGGGAAAAGTGGCAATCCAGCATACTCTGCCTTGTATTTTAGGAAATTACTTATGAACTATACATATCACTTCTGCTTATACCCATTAATGCAAACTCAGTGTCATGGACTCACCCAGTACATGAGTTTACTAGAGCCTTCATAATAAGCACCACAGACTGGGTGCCTTCCATAACAGAAATGTATTATATCACAATTCTGGAAGCTAGAAGTCTGAGATCAGTGTCCAGCTGGTTGATTTCTTTTGAGTTCTCTGTGCTTTGCTTATAGATGATTGTCTTCTCCCTCCATCTTCACATCGTGCTTCTTCCATGTATGTCTATATGCTAATCTCCTCCTCTCATAAGGACACTGTTATATTGTGTTAGGGATTAAATTATGCTAAAGAACTCACTCACCTTAATTGACCCATGAGAGACCTATCTCCAAATAAATTCACATTCCAAAGTATTTGGAGTTAGGACCTCAACATGTGAACTTCAGAGAGGATTCAGCCCATAAAACCCAGCTTCAAAGGAAGCTGAGAAACAGAGTTTGCTGATGGATGGCCATTTGCTACCAGGTAAAACTTCAGCTCTTATTACCAAAACGAAGGAAAGGAGAATAAATACTGTAGAATAATTAACAACAGCTGCCATATTACCCTAGAATTAATAGTACAAGGCAAAGTCTTTCCTGTAAAAACTCACCAGGAAGGATAATGAAACTCAAAAGCAATTGAGCCCTAACAAAGAAGTCAAGTTTCAGGACAAAGACCTGTTTAAAATGAACTCAATTCCAGGGTAGTGAGACCATGTCAAGTATAAAGTGTAACTTGATATGATAACCTGTATAGACTTCTTAAGCACCCAGAAGCACAAATTCCTCAGGATAGTACAGACAGTTGATGTTTGAGCCATTCATAAAGATAATTTATCAGTTCTACGATTTTCTTTTTAAATAAACATTTAGTCACACATATTTAAGATATTCTGTTAACCTAGAAATAACAAAAATTAAAGCACTTTGCTATCTAAAGACCTTTGATATGTGTAAACTTACTAAATTAGAAAGCTATAAGGATATGTTGCTTACAAAAATTATAAGAGGAAGGAAGACAATAAATAAGTTCCTAAATTATTAAGTAGAATATTTTCTGACTACATTTTGGTATTTTGCTTTTGTTTATTAATAAATGCTCATAATGTTCAATGGATTTTTCAAAATTCCTCTGCAAGGATAAGTCTAAAGTGTAATTCAGAAACCTGCATATAACCTTCAATTCTTTTTCCCAATTCCCATGGCAATTCTATACTGTGAAACCATAAACATGTGAGCACAGTTACAAATTGTTAATTTATGAAATTTATTTGTGTGGATATTGACAGTTTCTTTCTGCTGTGACTCATGTTTGGGTGCATGCCAGGAGCACCCTTCGCCTTTTACTTTACACATACAGAAAGAAAATGGGAGCATAAGGCACTTTTACTAAGAAATATTGTGATTAAAAAATAGTTATACAGCAAAAAACAGTTGCAAACACATAGTATCATTCATTGCTAATGAGTTAAAAGGATACCACAGTGCACATATAAATCACTATACAGTATCTTGCAGTTTATTTAAATTCATTGTGCCTCATTATAACTGAGCTATGCACCTTTAGGTCTGAGTTGATTAGGAATGCGATAGCTCAGAATAGCTTTTAATTCAGAGAAACATGGCCTGACCTTTACCATAATCCTGTGTGAAACACACTATAGTTTAGACATTAATAATGATGCTACCTCTTTTTCATAGTGGTGAGATGCTACTTAAAATTTGGTATTATTAGTTAACAGGCCCAGGCCAATACATCAAAACCAAATTACCCTTCTGTGTATAACTGCAGTACTTAATTCTGAGTTCTTCATCTCTCATAACTATTATTTCCTCTTTAAAAATGCTAAAAACCAAAATGTAATAGTGTCATGTCACAGCAATATGTCACAGATACAAACTAAAGGCACCCTCCCTCACTCCCCATGGACTGCCATTGTGTGCTGTTAAAGATTTGTGCTTCATGATATACGTTTTAACAGCTAAGGCACTGCTTGTCTTTGACCTTTGTCTCTCAATTTAAGAATGTCATTTCTTTAAACCACCTTCTGGTAAGTCAACTAGCACAAATAACAACTTCCTTATCACGCTGATCAGATGCAGTAGAAAATGCGAATCACAGGTTTAAATATTATTATTTTTTCTTTAGAATTATTTTCTGCATTTATCACAATACAGTAAATGTAGGAAAAATAAAGTAACACATTTCTGGCATTTAATTGATCTAGAGTTCATCAAGGCTCATAATAGAAAATAACCTGTTCTGCACCACCCACTCTCATCCCTTTCTACTCTTGCTTCCCATGTAATTTACATTTTTAAACAAAGTTTATGTTGTTAAATCTCACCTCTTTAGTTTTAAATATGATATACTGACTCTTACATTTAAAGAAAAAAAAAGATATAAGCCTTTTGGGACACCATCTCTTCAAAACTTAAGATTTTCATTTTTTTTATTAGTCCTGGGGACTAATATAAAGGTATGTTCCATCTTTTACAGAATCCCTTTCTTGGGGGTAGGATTTCTTTTGTTTCTGAAAAACAGAAACATAGCACAAAAGATAAAATAAAACAGGAGATACTGTTTTGAGCAAAGAACTGTTGAGGAGTGGAATGGGAGCTCTGTTATTGGGAAACCAGGACCCTCAGATTGTGTTGCTGTGTTGGGTGTGTGCTGCCATGCTTGCTTTTCGTTGCCGGGGGCATCAGGTTAGGATAAAAGGGAGCTGCCACTCTGTGTATATATCAGAAAAGAAGGAGGAAACGTGAACTGATGCCCTTCCAAATATTTCCTGGAACATGTACTCACTGCCTCTACTTAAGTCCTGTAAGTGGTACTTAATCAAATGCCCATGCCTACCTCTAAGGAGACAGTAAGAGCAGTCTGTGATTAAGAAAGAAGTGGGAGGGGTGATATTGAGGGATGTACTGCCATACCAGATCATCTTTCTACATTATTTTAGTACAACATATATTCAAGGACCTTTTAATAAAGGGGAAACTAGAAATACATTTTTGCAGCATTACCTCTATTAAAATATCTTTATTTTTAATACTTTCTCCCTTGACTGAAAGATTGGCTGGAATTTAAAACTAGATTGTAAATGTTCTTTGTAGAATTTTGAAGGTGTTTCATTGTCTCCTAGCTTCCAGAGTTGACATTCAGATGTCTAAGTCCCTTAGGATATCTAATTATTTGTCTATGATGCTTTTTGTGCCCCCCATGAGCTTTTAGAGTAGTTTCTTTACTTCAGTATTCTAAAACATCACTTGTACTCAACTGGGGTAACCAGTAATTTGACCTCTATACTAACAGATTAATTGTTCCTACTTTTGAACAACATATAAAGAGAAGGTCATAATATCTAATCTTTCCTGTATTTCACTAAACCATGTTTATGAGAATTTTCAATGATATTGCATGTAATAATGGTTTTCTTTATTGCAGTATATTTCTTTATTGATTACATGAAAACACACTCTTTATTTGTTCATTCAACTCTTGAGACATTTAGGTTATTTCCTATTTTGAGCTGTTGTGAATCAAGGTGCTATAAACGTTGTTATACATGTCTTTTGGTGGACATATGCATTCATTTTCACTGGCTTATCATCCAGAATGAATTTCAGGGTCATAGTATGTTTAGGTATAGGAGTATTGTTGGTTTTCCAAAGCAACTGCACCAATTAAAACACCCAAGAGCAATATATGAGGATTCCAGTTGTCCCTTTTCCTCCCAACATGTTTGCTTTCTGTACCCCAGCAAATGTGTTGTGATATATCACTGTGTTGTTAAATTGCATTTTCCTAATCACCAGAGTCAGATCCATTCCATATTTTTCCCCTCTTTTATGAAGAGGATTTTCAAGGGTTTTTTTTATCCATTTTTAAAAATTTGTTCTTTAGATACTCTTATTTCTTGGTGTCCTTTCTATATTCTGTATACACATCCTTTATTGTATAATGCATTATGAATATCTTTTATTCTATGGTTTGTGTTTCCTTCTATTATGGTATCTTAATAAATAAAAATTATTAATTTTAACCAACTTCCATTTTCAATTTTTAATCGTTTAATAATTGGTTTTCTTTGTGTCCTATTTAAGAATCTTTGAAGATTCAGGTATTAATCTTCTCCTAGGATTTTTTTTCACTAAAACTCTTACATTTTATTATTTGCTTTTAGGTGTATGATTTATCTCAAATTAATTTAAGTTCAACAGGGACCAAGATTTTTTTCCATATGGGTAATTGACTGGACAGCATCATTTTACAAATCTTTTTTTTTTTTTTTCAAGTACTGGTGATTGAAACCAGAGGCACTCTACCACTGAGCTACAATACACAGCCCTTATTATTCTCATTAACTTGCCCAGTCTGGCTTCAACCTTGCAATCCTCCTATCTCAGCCTCCTGAGTAGCTGAGGTTACAGGTGTGTACTACCATAACCAAGTTAAAAAGAAAATTCTTAACAAACTGATTTGTAGTGATGCCCATTCTTTAAAAAGATGAACACAGAGACTCCAATTTTCTCTCTTTGGCCTTCATTTTCTTTCCTGTATTCTTTTTCAATAATATATTCTAATGCTTATTATTTGCACTTCTAAATCTTAAATTCTACTATCAAATTTTAAATTCTCAATGCTTTTTTTATTCTATGATTATTCTTTTTCTACTGGATACTGATTATAGATAAAGATTCATTGTATTTCTCTTATGTATAGACTTTGTATTTCTGAACATTATTTATATTTCTGCAATCTCCTGAATTAGCTCAGCCTTCTCTGAGTTCTTATTTTAGCCTCTGTCCTTTATCTAAGAGATTTTTAAAAATATCTAGTGACTGTTTGCTACCTCATTGGGTACCCATAAAGTTAACTAGAATCTCCTTCTAGGTGAGAAGGGCTCATCAGATAAGGGCCTGATTATGTAAGAGTACTGAACAGAAACCAATAGTTTAGTAGGCTTAATCTTAGTTCTACACCTTTTCCCCAAAGAAATCTTTCAGTCTTCACCATAGAAGATATAAACTCATAATGTGAGTACACACCATTTGTTCAATGAGCTCCACCATCTCTGAAACCATCTCTGGTTCTTCTAATTGGTTCTTCTAGAGGGAAACCTGAGCTGGAGCTGAGCAGACACTCATTCTGCTGGCTGCTTAGAGTGGAGCACAGTGGGGATAGAGAAAGTGTCCAGATTGCTTTTAATTACAGACTTTCAGCATTCTTCCTACTTTGGTTTAACCACTGCCATATCCCATATTCCAATATACACCTGCTGTTATCCCAAAACCTAGTGAGATGTATCAGAGTACTCATTGATTGACCCTCATCAGTAAATGTGAACTAAATTTCACATTTTTTTAGAAAAATGTGTTTTTTAAACTCATTGTCTGATTTGGATTCATTATTGGTTTTCTTTGGCACAAGATAAATTACATTCTGGAAGCAAAACAAAACAACAAACTAGTTGTTTCTCTTAAATTTAAAGTGAAAAATAATTTATCACCTTCCATAAATTTCAATGAACTCTAGCTTAACCATTTTTTTCTCTTCACATGTAGAATTCATTTTACTAGAAATCATTCAATCCAAGGTACTCTACCACTGAGCTTTACCACCAGCAGTTGTCACTTTTTATTTTGAGACAAAGTCTCACCAAGTTGCAGAGGTGGCCCTCAAACTTGTGATTTCCTACCTCAGACTCCAAGTCACTAGAATTACAAGCAGCATGTACCACCATACCAGGTTCCCTATTGCATTTTTTAAAATATTTTATTTTTTCATTTGTTTTCTTTTTCAGTTACATGTGAAAATATAGTTTGACATATTTATACAAACATGGACTATTATTCTATTCAAATTAATTAGGACCCCAGTCTTGGGGTTGTAAATGAGGTGGAGATTCACTATGGTGTACTTATATATGTATATAGGCAAGTTAAGTCAGGTCATTCCACTGTCTTTCCTATTTCCTGTTCTTCCTCCCTTTCCTTCACTTATTAACTTTTATATCCCTTTTTCCCCCATATTCTTATTGGTACATAATAATTATATGTAATGGTGGGATTCATTGTTACATATTCAAACATGCACATAATATAAGAATATAATTTGACCAATATCTGACATCTCAATAGGTGTTGTTCACTATTGGTATTTAATAAATGAACATAGATAAATTAAATATTATGAATCATTTTAAATCTGATCTTCTGAATGCAAAAATAGAGGCAGATGAATAATGTTATAGAAAAATCAGTTGAGGACTGGTATATGGTTTGACTAAAGTTAGAAAGGCATTTAATGTATTCTTACTAACATTGAACTGTTTCTCAGAATTATAAATTGGTACAAAATGTTGGTAGGAAACAATGGCTTGCCAAAAACTAAGGACACACCTACCTGGTTGTCTTTCCAGTTATATGAAATTTACCTATTTGGTACTAGAATCATTATTTTTCCTCTTCCTATCCTCTTCTTTTTTCTGTGTCTCTATATTGGCAAGTAGTCCAAACAGTAGCCTAGGACAGAAACATGAAAGTCATATTGAACTGTTTTATTTCCTTTACTCCCTATGACCAGCAAATTCTGTAGATTCTACTTCCAAAATACTTCTTGATTACCCCTACCTTCCTTAAAGTCCCTCTGTCAACTTCCATATGTTTATGATTTTATTATTGCATTATAGTTATACATAATAGTGGGGTTCATATTGACATGTTCATAAATGCATATAACATAATTGGCTTCAATTCAATCCTGATACTTCTCCTTCCCCTCCCCTCTTAACTTCCCATTTCCCTTTTCCACTAATCCATTAGTCCTCCTAATTGTTTATTATTTTTAAGGGTATATTATTGTAATACATAAAGTGGAATTTATTATTGTAGATTCAGACACGAACCCAACACAATTGATCAATTTTATTCTTCAGTTTCTTACCTTTTCCATCCCTCTTCCCCCGGCATTCCCTTCCTCTACTCACTGTTCTTTTTTCTATGTTCATGAGATTTACCCCTCCTTATCTCTCATTAGCTTTCACATATTCAACCCTTGACTTCCTGTGTTTGGCTTATTTCTCTTAGCATGATGTTCTCCATTTCTATCCTTTTGCCAGCAAATTATATAATTTAATTCTCCTTTTACTCTGCCAATTTCTTTAAAAGCTTCTAACACATTGCACCAAAATTATGCTAATACCCTTAAAACTCATTGCTTTCTTTCAAATTTTGCCTTGGTGTATAGAATGCTTTTTATAAAAGGCAAATCTGATCATGTCATTTCCCCTGATTAAAAGGCTGGAAGGGCTTTTAATATAAGCCCTAATATACTATATAAAGTCTACCTGATCCATTTATCTTTCCTTCTCCTGCCGTATTTCTTGCTATTTATGTAGTGTTTCAGAGCTATCAAACTTCTATACATATCCTAAGCCAGTCACGATTCCCCATTCTCAGGGGTTTCACCCATACAGCTGCTCTGCCTGGAATTCTTTCTTCATCTCCTTCTTTGATTAATACCTACTCACCCTTCAAGTCTCAATTTACATGCATTGTCTTTCATGAAGCTTTCTCAGACACCCATGTTGGAGATAATTGTTCCTCATAAATCCTCAGAATAAACTTGCCCTTGCATGTAACTTTTTATAATTCACTGAAATTTTCTGTTCACTTCTCATTTTCTCCCAAGTGGTCTATAATAAATATCTTATTTGAAGATATCTTTTCTATTATATTTTTCCATATACTCTATTCAAAACCTAGCATAGAAAAGAACATGTGGTAAGCAATGGACATATTTTTATTCACTATTTGAATCATCTTTAGACTTTCTAACTCATTTATTATTTTTAAAAGAATACAATAATATCAAAGAAATATATTTCACTTTCTTATATTCTCCAATTACATATTTTTGCTTCATATGTTAATGTGAGTTTAAGTTATTGATGCACATACCACATTTTATGTTCATTATTTCTTTTTGAATCTCATTCTCTTTTTCTATTTCTAGTTTTGTCTTACTATGTATCACTTGCTAGTATTTATAATGACCACCAAGGTTTTTAATAAATAATATACATATATAACAGACATGTTAGTCATACTCTCTTATTAGATGACCTATCTCAGAACAGAAGCAATTCTAGTGACAGAGGAGCAGCTTCACTTGACAAGTTTGTTCAATCATGATTCTTCCCATCCCTTGTTGGGCCAGAATTAGAGACCTGAACCAATTAGATTCTCTCTCTTTCTCTGAAGAATCTGAACTTGGACACACAAAGCCTAACAGTCAGTCAGTTGTGGGCCTAAACTGGAAGGTTATTTTCTTAGAGAATAAGATGGCTGCCATTTTTGAGTCATTTGTGCTGAAAAACTAGTTGAGAATTGGGTTTACACAGGTAATTAAGAGAACAGGGCAGAAATTAAGATAAAATCAGAGATAAGAGATTATGTTTCCTTGGAGAGAGAAAGATCAAATAGCTATTTTAGTAAGCAAATATTTTTCAGTGCCTAATTCTAGTAGCTCATAAAATCTAGCTATATGTTCTCCCTTTGGTTTCTTGACATACCCTTGTGGTTCTTTTCTCTAGACTCCTTAATTTAAACCAAACTTTCTTGCATTCAAGGATTCACAAAATAAGTGTATATTTTAGTGCATTTCCAGAGAAGAAACAGAGAGGAAGGAAAGAATGGGTGCAAAGATGGGGAGAAAAGGAAAACGGTAAGATAATAGAGAAGGGAGGAAGGGAAAGAAAAAAATCCTGAATTTAGTGGCATTATTAAAATCTTGTTGTGGAGCCAAAAATAAATGCACAGAAAAATATCGTGAGGCATGATTTATAGTTTTGAACCAGAAATGTTATAAAACTTTCATACTACTAAATATACACATTGCATTCTTCAAAGTGAGTTAGTCAATGTTTGAGGCAGAATGAAGTTAAAATCTATTTTTATATTTTGTAGTATTAAGACACATGAGTTAGAAATGTAATTGTGGCACATGAGATATCTTTATTCACTTTTTTAAAGCAGTTATGATTTTTTTTCAAGTTAATATTTCTGTAATTCTAATATTTTCTGTCAGTTAAATCTTCTCAAAAAAATGTAATATAGAGTACCAAATTAACATTATAGACAAAATATATATTTAATTCTGGAAAGTTTCCTAAGGTGTGGAATCAAAGAACTTATGTCTTTAATTACTTTTGCAGACAAAGAGAGGTGGAGACCAAAGTGCACATACAAGACAACTCAAATGTCATGTCTCGAGGGTAATTGAATTTGAAGATGTATGTGTTACTGTCAGATTGTGGAGAACACTGAAAGCTAAATTCAGGAGTTTATTTTACAAGAAGAAAACTGAAATTTGAGAGGCAGGGAAAGACAACACATAATAAAATTTATATTAAATGTGGACCAAAAATGATATAAATAGAATAAAAGAGAATTCTAAAATTATCCCACTTTAAGTTTTTTTTTTGGAAACATTCATTACCTCCTGGGGATTATGTCCTTTCCTGGCACCAACTTCAGCCCCCTGCTGCGCACTAAAGACTTCCCTAGAAAGCTTCCCTAGGTAACTCCACCTCCAGCACAGCCTGTGCTATGCTCTGCAGTTTCAGTGCTCTCCAGGTCATGGAAGACACTAGGACACATTTAATCACCTGCCTTCTCTAAACTGAAAGCTCCATGAGGACCATTATGCTCTTCACTGTAACCTCAGCATGATTTGTACTAAGTAGTTAAATTTTACTTTTCTGCGGTCAGAGATCTTGTCATTGAGCAAGGTCTGCCTTGTCCAGTGGTTGATGGATGCGGCCCATTGTGCCTGCCATAGAATCTCCTAGACCTCTGTCATGATGGTACTTTGCCTGTTTCCTTTCCTGGAATTTTTCCTCCACCAACATCCTTGATTTATGATTTAAAATGAACTGTTCTTTTAATTATTGAGCATTTGCCCAGCTTCAAAAGATTATCATGAAAAGATTATCACACTGTCACACAACTAGATAGAAAAGGGGGCACTTATTCTTCTCCCATCTCAGTCTATAGTAGTATGCAAGAGAAAAAGGTATGCCTTTTCTGAAATACAGGGTAAATTAATAGAAAGATCAAAATTTGTCCATTCAGGAAGCCACACTGAACTTTCAAGTAATCATAAACATTGAAGCAATGATTATGAAATAGTTTAGTTTCCATAAGTACTAGTGAGAAAGTTTTACAAAAATGTTTTGTTTACATTTTATACTCAGTAGACACTTTTTAATAGATATTATATTGTCTGAAATATGCCCACCATAGAACTTTTATCTGCCCTGAATATATATCAATTTAATCAAAAAGTTATTTCTAACTTATATATGTTCTAGAAAAAGTCTTCAGTTTTTCTACTCCTCTGTCCCCTTCGCACTCACACACAAAAAATACACTAGAACTTTCAAATGAAAAATGTTATTGCTCCATAAAATCAGCATTCCTGTCATGTTTTCCATTAATAAATTTAATGGAAATTTTAGCTGTGCTCAAAAATTTAATAATGTACATTTGTTAGCATGTTTTTTTGTCTGAAGTTTCATGTGACTTTTTAACTTATATTGTGCCTATTTGTACAATGTAAATGATTTGAACAATGAGGTTAACTTTCAACAAAATCAATTTAGTTTAATATACTCAAAAGAAACAAATCAATAATAAAAAAAAACTAAAATTCTTTTTAAAAATAAATAAATAAAAAGTGTTCTCAGGTCTAAAGCATATTCTACTTTTCTGAATTTGATTCTTATGAAAGATGGAATTGCATAAATTATACTTACAATTATCTCATATGTGAATGCCTGATGTATTCAAAATTACAATGGATCTTGCTCATAAAATGTGAAAATGTAAAATTGCAAGTAAAATGTGAAAACAAAGCTGAGTAACTACTGATATATCATCAACTTTTTATTCCCCATAAACAAACAGAATTTATAATGCATATAAACCATAATTACTCTTTGATTCAAATCTGAAGTTCTTATTTTTATCCAGTTTTTATGGCCTCCTTCTCCATTTTGGCCATTTCATATAAAAAAAAAACAGAATAAATATACCTAGATAATCAAGGAGTTTGAGGTTAATATATATATATATATACACATATATGTGTATATATATGTGTGTATATAATATATAGATAACAAGAAATATATATACATTATATATCCCTTATTATTTTTGAGAATTATTTATGTTGACTGACCTGAATAAAGCAGAACAAGAAGCAGAAAAAGTTTATTACTAGTCAATATTAAAAAATATCTACTATCAAGTCAGGTGTTGCCCTATTTATATTTATATTTATGCTTGACATTTTGAACTCAAGTTCAGTATTTACATTTGTCCCTCTTATATTTACATTCAATTATTTCAGCCATCATTCATCTTCC
Organism: Marmota marmota marmota; assembly: GCF_001458135.2. Taxonomy (NCBI): domain Eukaryota; kingdom Metazoa; phylum Chordata; class Mammalia; order Rodentia; family Sciuridae; genus Marmota; species Marmota marmota. Next base: position 50,689,816 of record NW_026000026.1, on the reverse strand, counting down.
TGAAATCTTAACAGCTTTAAGAGAGACTTCAGACTGTTCAAAATTCCAAATCAATACTCTCCTAGGAATTGTGAGGTAAAATCTTCCTCTTTAAAAATAACTTTTAAAGTAAAACCACAAGGCTGACTAGAGTCCAGCGAACTTAAGAGTAGTAGATACAGGTGTATACACACCCTATTCTGGTGTTTCTCCGTAAAGAAGTGATGTCTTAGAAATATTTGCCTAAATAAGGATTTCCTGAAAAACCATGATCTAAGAGTTATGATTTTTACATGATGAAGCTGCAGGGAAAGTGCAGGGAGTGGAGCGAGCATGGAGGCATGGAAAATTGATGGATTTTCGTGCATACATGAGCTTGTCGGGATGAACCCAACTACTATGTATAACCATAAAGCTCTACTAAATAAATAAATAAAATGCCAAATTATAAAAAAAAAATTACACTTTAAAATTTTGGAAGAAAAGTTGATAATCAGTGCAGCCCATGACTCTGCAAAGGAAACCAGTTAGATAAGAATAAAGACATTTTTAAAAACATATTTAAGCAAAGAAGTCATAATGAGCTTCCTGTCACCAGAGGCCTGGCACAGGTTTCCAACTTCAAATTCAGCAAACTGTTTCATCCTCACTTCCCTACAGAACTCAGTATCACTTAGACAACTGATCTTGCTATATTGGAACTACTTGTATCTGCTTATCTTTGCAGACTACATTGATGAAGGAGCTTTCATATAATTAAAGACAATAATTTTTTACATAAAAACAATTGAGACAAAAGACAAAGAATTGTGCTTCTTCATTACAAAGTAATGTGGTAGAAATATCTTTTGCTTTTGGTTAGTTAGAATGGAAAGTAAGATTGCATTATTAATGAAATTTAGAATAGCCCAAAAGCCATAGTTGATCAACTTTGGTAGAAGAGAAAGATCAATGAAGAGAATTAAAAAGTCTTAAGAAGAATAAAGTTAACTAAATATGAAAATGCATACTTTTATATATTATACATATATATGTATGTGTGTATAGTAACCTTGAATGCTATTATCCCAGTAAAAAATAACCTGTGAACTTTAATTCCATATAAGCATGAATTAGATATTATTCAGGCAAGAACAGTGCAGAATAAAATGAAAATCTCTCACTGTGGGCTCATGGAATTGATATAATTTTCCTCCTTTGTTTTGCTTCATAACTTATTTGTTCCACTTTTTAATAAGTGAATATCCCCATAGGCAAACTGAAAGCATTAGGTGGGAGCCATCCCAGTCCCTAAGCAAGTAAGAAGGTAACTTCAGCTTCAGTGTCCCACAGAAGTCTGATATCACTGTCCCAGAGAGGTACTGGATGTAGTCTCACACCATGAACTGCCCATATATGAAGCTCAGAGGTGATGAGTCTGGAAGATTGAGGATGATATGAGTGTGAGACATTGCTATGGTTTGAAAACCTTCCCTCCAAAATTCAAGTGTTACCAATATGATAGTTTTAAGAGGTGTGGCCTTTAAGACCCCTCCCTAGTAAGTGAGATTAAGAAAGTTCTTTATAAAAGAGGCTTCAGGCAGTTTGGGTCCTTCCGCCTTCTGCCATGTCAGGACTCCATGATGTGCTCCTCCCCTACAGAGGATGCAGTGTTCCAGGAGGCAGACAGCAGCCTTCAGCAGACAACAAACCTGCTAGGCCTTGACTTGGGACCCTCAACTCCACAATTGTGAGGAATAAATTTCTGTTGTTTTTCAATTGTTTGATTTAAGGTATTCTATTGTACTAGCACAAATGGACTAAGACAGGCATATAAATTATTAGCAAGGTAGACAGAACTATTGTGAACTTCTAGAATTTTGTTCAAAATGATGAAGTGTGTACTATTTGTAGGAAACTGACAGAAGAGGCTGTAGTATTATATTTGTTCATATGTGTGGATAAAATATTCTTTAGTTTAATAATAAAATATTTGAAACCCTGTTTATCGATTTACACATTTCAATGCTTTTAGAATACTAATGAGCAGAAAAGTGCCATCTTTTATGTAAACCCCTAATGCTTAAAATAATTTAAAAATACAGTTGTTATCAAGATTTCCAAAATAGTACATTACATACACAAAGAGATTCTAAAGAACAATGCCAATAATATTATTTATTGTTTTGTCTTCAGTGAACTTATGGAAACCATTTTCTTTCAGGAAGAGCATTAGGGCATTTGTTCTCTCTTGGTCCCTCTTTTTTTTTTTTCTTTCTCTTCTTGCTCCTCTGCTCTTCTCACTTGGGTCCTTCTCCCTCCTCTTAGCCTCTAACCAGACATTTAGTGATTCTGTTCCTCTCTAATTTTCATGCCTTAAAATTGCAATGAGGCAATGATCTTCAGATCCAGCCTCCAAAATCAAGGGGTGAAAGCAGCAGGCTTCCAAGCACACCCTCTAATGACATGTTTATGAGACAAACAAGTTTTTTCTCTGCTTACACTGAACCACTTCTTATGATCTAGCTCCACATACTATTTTTTTGGTTACAAACAGCTTTCTTTTCTTCTCATTTCTAAAGATTGTTTTCTCAGTATAACTCTGAGCATTACTCTGATCACAGTGTTACTGATAATTTCCTCATCTTTTCCAAGAATTTATTTTCACAATCAAGAATCCAGCAGGAAAGTCAGGATGGAGCAGGGCAGAACTCCCTTCATCAGAAACTTTACTTCCAGAAAAGTAACAATTTTATGACATGTGGATGCTTGATTCAGTTCTCTGACATATTCCTCAGAGCAATATATAGAAAACATTTTCCAGGCAGAAAAAAAGAGAGAACAAGTTGTGTATTTATACTTCAAAATTGATGTTAATTTATATATTGAATTCAAAATAGCCCATTTATATTTTCCTTGGAAAACCAATAATAATTTCCCAGTGAGAATCAAGTGAGATAAAAAGAAGTATATTTTTTTCTCCCTACCAACATTACATAGCCTTTTGATGTTCTCAACCACATCTAACTCTTAAGGATAAAAGCCAAATATAGGAGAAGGCTGTCTACCAGCTTGAATATTTAGGTGGACTAATCCATTCAGCACTTTAATGGATATTCATTCTTTTTTTTTTTTTTTGGTAACAAGAATCGAACCCTGGGGTGCTTAAACATTGAGCAACATCCCCACCACTTTTTGTAATTTTTTTTTAATTTAGAGACAGGGTTTCACTGGACTGCTTAGGGCCTTGCTAAGTTGTTGAGGCTGGCTTTGAACTCAGAATCCTCCTGCCTCAGCCTCCCCAGCTGATGGGGTTACAGGCATGTGCCACTGTGCCTGACTTATTCATTTTGTTTTAATGTTAAGTACTTTTCTATATATATTCCTCTCTTCCCTGTCCTCAAATGATTATCCAAGAAGCATGTTTGTTTCTTATCATACCATAACAAACTATTTTTAAAAAGCAACTTAAAACAACAGCCACTTACTATGGCACAGTTTCTATAGGTTGGGGTGTGGGTCCAATTTAGTGAGGTCCTCAGCCAAGTCTGACAAAGCAGAGGTGAAGGTGTCGGCCAGAGCTGCAGTCTCCTGAAACGTGGCCTTCTTTCCCAAGCTCATGTTGTTACTGGCAAAATTTTTTTCTTTGCAAACCTTGCCTTGTGGCAGCTTGCTTCTTCAAAATCAGCAACAGAGAGCATTTCTGACTTCCAGACCTTTACTTAATGGGCTTTGTGATTAAGTGGGGCTCACCCAGCATCACTTCCCTTTTGATTAAATCAAAATCAGCTAATTAGAAGAATGACAAGTATATCTGCAAAAAAGCTTTCACTTTTGCCACATGGTGAATTTTCTCAAGGGGAGATGTGGTCATGTTCACAGGACATATATGTCCTCAGGAAGAAGGGGTTAAATGGTTGTGGACTTCAGGGAATTATACGAGAATTTTGCCTCCATATACTGAAAAATCAAATCGATTTCATAATTTAGCAACAGAATTCTAGCACAATCAGTTAGTCATATTTCACATAAGTGAATATGAATTTCACATAAGTGAGCCATATTTCCTCACTCTGAAATTAAGAATGAGTTATTCCATTCTTCAATTTTAGCGTAACCTCTCTCTTTTCCCCTTCTCCTCCATCACTGTCACTGCTCTCCATCAAGCCATCAGTGTCACTCATTTTCCCTTGCTGTGATCTCGAGCTGCAGAAATCATCTCCAGAGAGGGCAGGAACACTGGTGTTTCCACGATCTGGCAACATGCCTCTGCCCTCATTAGTGAATGCAGTTGTGCATATTAAAGAAATAAATCATTCTAGTGACTGCTCCGTGTCAGAAGTACCTTCACTTAAATGATATTAGAACATGAACTTGGGATTTCTAAAGAAAAAAATAAAACTTTATTCCACTTCTGTTGGATTTTCTTACCAGCCTGCAAACATAATTTGGTATGTTTTCTTTTATTCTTATAAGACAGGTCTTTTCCAGAACTGAATAAAATAAAATTTTCTGACACATGAGGATATATTGCCCAAATCTTCTCCATTATGATTCATCACCTTTAAATTACTACTTAAAAATCATAGCTCAGATCTTCTCCAACCCTAATAATCTGTTGATCCTACTCTATCTACTTCTGACATCTTTGATATCGACAACATCTACAAAGTGAACTTCTTGAGGATCAAGACCTTGTTGCCTTGATATTCTTTATAACCTCAGATTTTTAGTGCAGCAGTAAGAGAAATTTGCTTGAAGTACATTCACAGAACAGAGTTGAATAAAATAGAATTTAGCCTGCTGTGAAGACCCTTCCGTACTCAAGCTCCTGTGTACTTCCCAAGACTGTTCAGCTCCTGCTCTTCAGTACTTCAGTCTAGCAGAGCTTTTATTATGATCTTCACTCCTACAGTGGAGGCTTCATGCCACCTTACACTGGAGGTATCCTTACAGAGCCTCACCCAGTGTAATGCCACTTGACCTGCGGTGTCTGGGCCAACTTAACTAACTTACCACCCCACCAATGGGAAGGACTGCCACCTCTCAACATTAATATTGCTTCTTCTGGCTTTTATGTTCTATCAACCATTGTAGCTCTTCATGTTGGCGTTTCAGTTGTGCTAGTTGAGTTTATGCTTCTTGAGGAGGACATTTATATCATTGACACCCACAGTAGGAACTAAGTGAATGAATACGTCTTCAAAGAATCCTTATAAGTTATAGACTATTGCTTTTATCTTCTAATTGCTGAAACTCTTTTCAGAGAAATTAACATTTAGTTACAAATCATGTTTTGAGTTTCATCACAGTAATTTTTATTTGTACTTATGCTTATCCAGTTTTTATTTCCTCTTTCCTTCTTTGCCAACATATAGAATTACAACTGAAAGAGTAAAATATTGAAAACCATTCCCTTGAAAACTAAAAATTTTGTAATTATTAGTGCATATTAATTATACAAAATACAGGATTCATCATGACAACTTTATATGTGCATATAAATTACTTTAATTTTATCCAATCTTCTTATTTCCCACTTTTCCCCTTGCTCCTTCCCTGGGGTCCCTTCCACTTCCTTCGAATTCCCCTGTTTATTTTTTTTCTAGATTTCACATATGAGAAAAAACATGTGATACTTGTCTTTCTGGGTCTGGCTAATTTCATTTAACATAATGATCTCCCATTCCAGCCACTTCTCAGTAAGGATTCTAATTCTAAACAGAAGTTGTAATGTGTAAGACTGAGGTCATTTGAGATTCCTTTGACATATAGTATTTTCACTAACATAGGAATTAAAATAAGGTTATGTTTGTTTAAAACATTATTTGAATAATACTTCTTAAGAATAAATATAATTTATGTGGCATGTCAACTACAAATGAAAGGTGATATAATAACATTTTATTTAAAATTCTTCATTTCTTAAAAAATTTTGTAATAATTTATAAAATGATTTCATTTAGAGAAAATTTATAGTATAATTTCTAGAATTTTAGCTTCTAGTACTAGAAGCCTATATTATGATCTCTGATGATTACTTTCCTTGCTTTGACCTTCCTGTATCAGATATTTAAATTTTGTTTGCCTTCTTTACAGGGAACACTTAAACATTTAGCTTATCTAAGGTGCAATGACCTGAATAATAGAAGCAGAGAAAACTGCTAATTTAGAGATTTTAAATGGATGAACCTTATAAATGGATTATGGAAATTTAAACATAACAAATCAGCTTTAATCATGTAGTTAATGAACTCCCACAATTTAACTGTGAACTTTTCAAGTGTTGGGTTATGTTTATATTCAATGTCAAATATGCACAAGCCAAGGGTACATAAGAAACTATTTAAAAATCTCTGTGACTTTTGAAGACTTTTAATATTCCCTTTGCATATATACTATTTCAGTTAACAAATTTAGTAACAAAGTTTTTCTTAAACTGTTTTCTTGACTTCCACCACAGAATAAGTTTTTTAGAGGTAGAGATTTGTGCCTGGGTATTCATTTCTCTTTCCACTCCTATGAGTTACAGATAGGGTAGTCAATAAATGTCCAGTGAATCAAATTGTGTGGTGCCTCAGAACCAAACTCCTATTTTTCAACATGATTACTACAGAGAACATATGGAGCATGAACCCTGCCCTAAAAATTCTCATCATCTCTCTCATCATTACCTGTTAAGGCATTTCATCATAGTTTGAATCCTTTATGTTAGAGGTTGGCTGAGGACTGGAATAAAGAATGAAAATGTGACAAATGGGCACTTATTGGTCATTAACTATCATGATTAGAGCAGCCTGCCTCTGAGTGAGGGTCAGCATTAAGAAGTGAAACCATCCTTTAGAATATCCTCCTGATAGGAATGAAGCTGTTCATTATCTGATCATTAGGGCCCATGCCAAATAAAACACATCTCTCACTCAACCCAAGTCCTAATTGTTCATTTAGTCATTGGCTTAAATGGAAAGCAATGAAAAAAGCAAGTAACTAAGCAATTGTACAATCTTAACATCTTTAAGTGCAGGGTGATATTTAATGCTAATAAAATAGCTCAGAGCAAATAATTGTCCCACCCAATTTGGAAAGGGCATATGTGGCACCAAGCCACACATAGAAACTACACCTTTGTGGCTAAAAATTGTAGTCATTGATTTTTAGCATGCTATATTGCCTTTTTACCAAAATAATATTAAATAACCTAAAATACTTGAAAGGAAAGTTCTTCCCAAATATTGCACTAGTAAAAACTGAGAAATTGCTATGTACAAGACTGTGAGTAGGGAAGGATAAAGATTGAAGACCCAGGTGAACACAAATCTAGAAATAATAGAAGTAGCATGAATGGTGACCACAGGGACAGATGTTTGGATGATATTAACAAACTATACAGCAAGATTCTTTATTAGGTATTTGAGAATTCTGAATTCTCATCAAATTATTCTAATTTCATTTTGTGAACTTATCAGCTAAGTCACATAATTCTCAGTTTCCTTGATAATAAAAAGTGGCCTTACTACCTACCTTAACTTATTGGGTTACTGGAAGTAAGAAACTACAGTAGAAATGTAGAACTATTTTTAGAAACAAAGGTAGGAGGAAATAGAGGTCCTCACTCCTTGCTATGACTCAGGTCCTTGCACTAATGTCAGGAAGATAAGACACATCTCCTAGTACTGAAAAGAATCTTGATTGATTTTTTTTTGGGGGGGGTGGTGTTGCATTTCTTTGTTTGGGTTTACTTGTTTGTGTGCTCAAGAGGCAGAAGTATACTTTGATCTCAAAAATGCCTTTAGTCTCAAAGGTACTCATTTAAAATATGTTTTTCCTCTTCCTTCTGTTAGGCTCTCCTCCTCCTCCTCTTTGAAGGTTGTCTGTTGATACACAGAGTTAGAAGATCCAAATAAGGTCCAGTAGTGCAATAAAAACAAAGTCAAAGGCTTAGGGTTTTCTTAAAAGTTTCCAATGATGATTAAAGAGTGCTATAGTGTCCTTTATGTCATTATGTAGTCCAATTCACAAAGGTAGACATGAGGCCATAAATTTGATGATAAATCACATCCATAAATAAAGAATGCATATTTGATTTTTAGATCTCTCTAAAATCTGAGACTGCAGGAAGAGCAACATAAACATAATAAAATTCTGGTAATGAAGGTGCAGCTATTTAATCTTAAAACCATATGTGACTAACTCCCCCCAGGTACCCACAGAACTTTTGACAATCCTGGGAACATAAAGAGAATTGAGGCCAGGTCAAAGATCATGGTAATTAGAACCAAGCCACATAAGCCAAAGTAGCAGGAAAGCAACTGGAGAAGGAAAACCAAAAAGGTGATTAAATCAAAGATATCTTGGAGCCGAGCACAGTGGTACACACCTGTAATCCCAGTGATTCATGAGGCTGAGGCAGGAGAATCACAAGTTTGTGGCCACTATGAGCAACTTGGAGAGGCCCAAGCCACTAAAGACTACCCTTTCTCAAAATAAAAAGGGTTGGGGATGTCACTCAGTGGTTAAACACCCCAGAGTTCAATTTCCAGTACTCAAAAAAAAAAAGTATCTTGGAAGTGGTTGTCAAGAAAGACACCTTTGGTTTTTGACACCACTGGACAATTTAGAAGCAGCTCATGGATCAAAAGGAATGTAAACTATTGAAGAGGGAAGAAAGACAGTTGCTCAAAGTCTACAGCAAATGAGAGAACAGAGATTTCTCAGTGGCTTTAAAAAGAGTGAAAGGTATAGTGAAGAGGCCTCCAGAATAAGCAGCCAGGCCCAACCACTTAGGGATTGACCTGCCCCATAATTTAGGGCCTGCACTTAGAAGAGCTTCGTGTTTGGCTTAATGTTCTGCTGTTGCCTCTTGAAATATTTAATAACTTTTAACAATAGATTGAATTTTTGTTTTAGGATGGGCCTAAAAATCATGCAGCCAGCCCCTCAAGGAGTCTTTTGAGGTGTCTTTTTGCTTCACATGTAAAATCTTAGAAAGCTCAGAGCTCTTTCTGGCTCTGTCACAATCAGCTCACCACAGGCTGCCACTGGGGAAAGGATATAGGTATGGGCCGATAGGAGAAGGAAGACAGAGAAATAATACCAAGAAAAAAGAGGTTTTTCAAATATCTTAATATTCTTCAACAGCAATTCCCTTCATCTATAAAATATCTCTGTACTTATTTTCACAAATATACCAGCACACAATCACTATGTAAGAGAATTTTTCAAATATTATATTTTTCTTATTAAGACAAAAAACTTCCCATAGTGTTCATGACACATTTTCATTGATGAATCATTTAAGCAGCTTTTAGATTATCAATTAAATAATTAAGTTGAAGGATAAAAAAATCATTTTTTGTCATGACTTATCAACTATTTGTCAGGGAAGAGAACTTTATTGACTTATTTTTACTCTTTTATTATGTAAATTATGAGACACCAATTGATCATGAAAAAAAATGCCTCAATTCTAATACAGCATACCAGAACACATGATTTTGTGATAAGCCCAACTTGATGGGGCCAGTTCCCTTGAGGGGCCCTTGCTTCCTGAATGCTGAAGTATAACATCAGAGAAGCACATGGCTGCCAAGGCAAGTGGAGAGTGGAAAGTAAAAACCTTTCTTGTGGTACAGCAGAAAAGACATGGGATGGGAAGGTCTCATCCCTTTTATATCTAAGGTCTTCTTCCTACATTCCTGTCCTTTATCTTGCTTATTTCCCTTTATCCTGCATATGCTGGGGGATGCTGGTGGGAAGGCTAAAAGGTGGAAAACAGGTGAGGCCATGAGGAATAGTGATCAGGCCACAAGGGCCTAAGGTGATTTGATTAGCACCTCCCTATTTGCTGGGAGCTGCTTCATTTAGGATGGACCCAGGCCTTGGGGACATTAGCATTTCATCTCTCAGGTGTAGTTTCTGATTTCTGGGACTCAGATCGTACTCCATTTTCTTTATTAGACTTGACTCCATTTTTCTCTACTAGACTCGATATCAACCGATTTACATAGCTACCCTAAATACCTATCTTTAAATATGGCTTCAGACTCTCATCAAGACACCACACACACATGTTTTCTGATAGAGTCCATAAAGATTTTTTTCTCAAGCTAACTGCAGTTCTCCATTGGTAGGTAATTCTGCCACTAATAGCATGAAAAAGAGAGTTGTTTTCTACCATAATAAGACTTCAGAGGTCCTTTTTTTTTATGAATGGTCTCCAGCATTAACTTCCATTTAGACTAGTTTATTTCGGGAAACTTTCTAATGACAAGGCTTAAATAACCTACCAAATTGTAGCAAAGGCATAAAACACCAATCCCCGGGGGTTAGCCGAAATTTCTGTACGGTTCTTTGGAAGCTGAATGACTTTGCTGGATGGTTCTAGAAACCTTGAGAAGCAGATTTGCTGTGGAGTGGACTGGTATCACTGTCATGGTTCTCGAAGAGCTGGGTCTTCACTCAAGTATACAGCAAAAGCTGCTATATTGACACATGCATGGGAAGAGGCTGTTGGCTTGCAGCAAATTTCTTGGATGTAAACTGTTAAAGGCTCAAACATTGAATCAAATTTTATTGAGTGCTGCTTTTAGAAAAGGAATAGAAAACAAAATTATTTTCTGATTTGTTTACATATGTTTTTCAAATCTAGGTTAAAAATAAATAATTAGGCACATTATCCCAAACCATAGAAACAAAATGAAGGTGTTACAGGAAGAAATCTCAACTTTGGCCTTTCTTGAATATTTCTAAATATGTTAATCATAAGAAGATGTCGGGGTGTTGTAGCTCAGCAGTAGAGCGCTTGCCTAGCACACGTAAGGCACTGGGTTCGATCTTCAACACCACATAAAAATAAATAAATAAAATAAAGGTATTGTGTCCAACTACAACTAAAAAAATACTTAAAAAAATAAGATATGGTTTCTCTCTGTCTCTCTCTCTCTCTCTCTCTCTCTCTCTATATATATATATATATATATATATATATATACAATTTTCTTGATTGTGAATACAAAGGGATGGTTTACAAAGAAAGAAAATAGCACACCTAATGTACTGAACTTTCTTAAATAACATTTTGTTAATTTAGAATTTATTCAATAATCTTCAGGTTTTCAACTAAAAGTTGCGTTTTGATTAAGTCTCACAGAAAAATCATGATTCCCAGAATATCTCATGTCATTTCTGTCCTTTCCATGACAATGTGATAGCACACAAGCACATGCTAGGCTATGAATAAAGTAAGTGTTATCATGGGCCTGAGGCAGAAACAGGAACATTTTTATATTTCTGGAGGAAGCTCAGGGTAGATAAGGCCATGACTGGTACTGTCTATTCCTTGGCAAGAAAACTCATGAAACACAGGTGCTGTTTGAAGATGTCTTTTAATGCTTCACAATTATAATGCTTACTTACATAATATGTTATGGTTATAAGCTCAACATCTCCACTTGAAAAAAAATGGTTGAATAAGTGACATTTTGCAGAGTATGCCTCTCTGCAAATAAATAAATTGATCAATAAATTGCTCTCCTAGTTTCTCTATCATCTGTATTTCTTCCTCTGTCTTTAAAGATTCATATTGTATCTACTTTTAGGAAACTCTGTCTTGATAGCAGTCCTCTCTACCACTGGCTTTGGAGAGGTAAGCATTTATGCAGTGAGCTGCCTACAGAGGGAACCTGTGGGGGCAAACAGCTGCAGGTGGTTATAGGACCTGAGGACCTCAGTCCTTTGACTTCAAGGAAGCAAATTCTGCCAATAACTGAGTGAGCCCCAACGTGGACCCTCTCCAGTCAAACTTTGTGATGAGAATACAGCCCCAACCTTGGTCACAAGCTGGTGAGACCATGAAACAGAGAACCCTGTAAGCCAGGCCAGGACTTGACCCCCAGAACTGTGATAACAATTGTGCATTTTTTTTTAATTTAAAAAAGATAAATAAAATAAAGATTCATGTGTATGTCATTAGAACAATGAAAGTACATCAAATAATATTTCCAATCAACATGAAGAAGAGCCTCATAAGGTAGTAGAAACTCATCCCAAAGGAGGTGAATTTGGGAAAAAACTAATGAAGGTCAGTCTTGATTGAGGTTTTGAAATGAATAGGATTTAAAGGCTCAACAAGAATTTTGACAGAAATAAAAGGTAAAATTTTATTAATAACAGCAAGTTGACGTGGAATGGTATGAACGGAAGAATTAAGGGTACAAAGTTTTCTTGCCACCCCCACTAATCACACTGATTTTGTATGTTGTGTGATGTTACTCGTAACCAATATTTATTAATCTCTATATTTTAAGCAAGTGATCATAGTTAACAGCAAATACATATCCTCCACTTTCAAGGATTCATAATTCAGATATTCATACAACTTAGTAATGCATCAAAAGGATGATATTTTATTGTTGTGAACATAATTTGTATCTTGAAATAAAACAGACATTATTTACCTCATAATATGATTTGGAAATAAAGTAAATATTTGCCTTTTGAAATATTTTTAAGTGACTTTTAACTGAAACAAGTAAGCAAGTGTCTATGTCATTAGATATAAACATCTAGAAGGAAGAAATTGAGAAACCACAAAGACAATCCCACTTGGAACAGCTAAGCTGGAGCAAAGAGACACTTCAAACAACTCCACCACAAGTAGGTCACCTGTGTGGAGGAGTCTGTGCTCAGCATTCTTGTTGCCACCACAGATTTTTGAAGATTTATTCAGACATCTGTGTAGATCAATTCCAACCAAATGTTGTATCAAATATGTCTTTTTATGTATCTATGAGTTAATGTCTGAGGGTTATTATTAAGTAAAATGACCAGCAAAATTTTTTAAAATCTGCAAAAATCATTTAGGAAATCATATTAATTTTATCTTCTTTCTCTTAAAATGATTCTGAAATAAATGTTATTACTTTTGCATTATAAGATGTATAACTTTTCCCTTCTGTTATAAAACTATATAATTTTTGCATGAACGTTGTAAAAATTTTGTAGTCAAAAATAACTTTTGCCATAAATATTTGGCATCAAGTCTCAGAATCTTCTATTTATTACATAGTACCCACAGATATAGGTGTACTTTCTTTTTATAAACATGATTATTTTAAAAATTTTCATTATAAAAATTTTGTAAAATAGATCAATAAACAGAGACAGAGTCTTTGAAGTTTGCCCAGCCCTCTTATTTAAGAGTCACATAGTCAATCCCAACACTATTAAAGTGATTATATCACATAATAATTACATATTCAAAACTATCAAATAGCTGTTTAGTATCCTATTGGTAGTATTAGTATCCTATGTGGCTGTACCAATGTATTTAATCTATTTCGTTGAACATCCATTTATAATCATAAATATTCAATTTTGAGTATTATAAAAAAACCCTATGACAAATATCCTCATATTTTAATACCAGGGCATATCTCCAACAATTTCTTTGAAAGTGAAATTAATAGATTAATGGCTTGGAAATTTTAAAGGATATATCAGTTCCCCCACAAATTTTATAAATATACAATCTCAACAGTAATAAATCATATTATCAACTTCACTACTTTCATAATAAATACCATATTTTTATTATGTCTTCAAAGTGGTATTTGTTGTTATTTAATTTGTACTCACTTTGAATGTTGACAATAAGCCTTTTTCTCAATTATTCATTCAGAAGTCACATAGGCTAGTACTGTTTTCAGGACCTGTAAGCCTGTTAAAGACCAGCTGACAGCAGGATGGCAGATGGGGCAGGAGAACATTTCAGGTAGTTAAGATAAAAGTTCAGGAATTAAACCTTGAATCATCCCAGCAAAATGAATGAATTTGAGGCATGTCATCGAATTCAGGTAGGTAGGATTTTGAAAACCTAGAGAATCCAAACAGGAGCTGTGAAGCCTGAGGTGCTCACTCTGATCAGCTTGGTTACTCTTGAGAACCTAGAAGACATGGTACATGTTACCACACCTGTGTATGGGCTTCTTATTGAGACTCCCACATGACAGAGTCAAGGAGTTGTTTGTTTGTTTTTAATTATTTTTTTATTTATATATGACAATATGTTGTATCAAATATGTCTTTTTATGTATCTTACATAAAAGTATATTACAATTCTTATTACACATATAGAGCACAATTTTTCATATCTCTGGTTGCATACAAAGTATATTTACACCAATTTGTGTCTTCATACATGTATTTTGGATAATAATGTCCATCACATTCCACCATCATTTCTAACCCCACGCCTCCTCCCTTCCCTTCCCACCCCTCTGCCCTATCTGTCTATTCCTGGGATGCTCCCCCTCCCTACCCCACTATGAATCAGCCTCCTTAAAGGCACAAGTCTTCATCTTGTGAAAAACAGCAGCCTTGCATTCTTGATAGAAAGTCACCTTTTTAATTTTTTTGAGCCTATGAGTAAACTTTCTGAGGGGAAAAAAAGGAGTTTCTATGCTTCTTGGAAGAAGACTTCAAATTCTAAAAGTTATTGCTGAAAGACTAATCTGATTAACTGGTCATAATTAATAAAGTTGACCCTAACTTTACAAATGATCAACTTCATTCCAAAGATAGGCATCCCATTATCTAATATAAAACTGTCATTGCATTACAATTTGCTCCTCTGTTTCTTCAAGCAGGTAAAATTATCTCTTTCTATACTTAAAAAAATGTATATGTGTATTGTGAAGCATTATTGTCTTGATATAAAATTTGACAACCTCACAATTTTTCCATTTCTTTCTTTGATGAGTTGGGTTGGCACATTACTGTTCTGCTTGTCTTTATTCGGGGCATTTTCAATTTCTCTTCTGCATAGGTAAGTGATATGATGTTCCAGGTGACTGGGTAGTTTGCCATCCTTAAACACATAATTTCCTACTTGGCTTCCTTGTGCCAAGTAGACTTGAGCACATTCAATACATCGAAGAGCAGAGAAAAGAATTTCCACTATTTGCATTTTAAATATTTCATTACCACATGTACCTCCCATAAATCTGAAAAATTTCCTCTGTCCATCTAACATAAGGTTATGCTCTCTGTAAGCCCATATAACTAAAATACAGTTTACCAAAGAGGTCAAATATGAGGCATTCAGTCTGAACTAGATGTAACCTTTAAGTAAAATAAGCCATTGAATTAGATCCTCTACTGTTTATAAAAAATCCACTTTACTACCTCAGAAACTATAGAACAAATGTGGCATTACTTTGATTTCAACATTTTATGTCGTTTTGATGAATATCTATTATTTTTACAACATAGATATAGTCAATAAAGATTTAAGTACATCTGCGAAAACATTAAAACATTTGTTGAATCAAATTAAATCTGGTATAACTTACATGAGAGGTGCCAGCTAGTGAAGAGGAAACAGATTTGGGAGGGCCTGCGGCAGCTCCATTTTTCAGTGGTCACATGCTATCCTAAGCCAAAGGCTTCTCCGTGTTGGGTTTCAAAGAGGAAAAGAGACAGAAGCCTACCCAGAACCACCACTGTGCAGTTCAGTCTTCAGGTACTATCAGGATCCTAGCCTGATAACAGAGGATTATGATGATAATCTCATTATTGGAAAATCTTGCATCCAAACATAAGTTGAAAATATACAGAGTTCAATAGAATAACAATGTCAACAAAAGATCCAATTCCCCTTAACAAAACTCTTGTTTAGCAATATATGTTCACAATAAAAATGAATTTTATTGCTAAACTTGCATGAATAACCAGCTACCTCAAAAGCACCATCTCAATTGCTAAGATCCATGTTATGTTCAAAAGAAACAATTTCTCCTTTGTTCAATGCACAAGGAAATGAGGGTATGGTATTAGAGAAGGATAAGGACCCAATATCATTAAAAAAAAGTGGGACAAGTAATTTGTTCGTTACTTTATCTTTGGGAAGAAAAGCTCCTCCATTAGTGAAAGAGATCTAACAAAAACATACATTATTTAAATTTGCTGGATATCTATAAACAGAGAGAGAAAAATCATGGAAGAAGAAGCCATCAGAAATAATCCCTGAGAAGGAGAAGTGAAACTAGACATTCGTCTTTTTATTATTCTTTTAAGAATTAAATCATTTGGTAGTACTGTGGACTACATGTTTATGTATACCCCCAAATTCCTCTGTTGAAGCCCCAGTCCTCAAGGCGATGCTAGCTATGTGGAGGTCGAATCTCTCAGAGGGGATTAACCTTCCATGTCCTGAAGTGGACCCCCATGATTGAACCAAAGCTATCACAAGAGGAAAAGACTAGAGCTTCCCCTCTCTACCTTGTGAGGATACAGCAAGAAACAGACAGGAAAATTGGCCTCACCACACATGGAGCACCCCTCTTCCCATAGGGAAGTGTTCCAAGTCTTCCAGTAGATGCCTGACACCAGGGCTGATACTCAACTTACTGTGCTTACTATTTTTCCCTATATGTACACACCTATGATAAAGTTTAATTCATAAAATAGGCATGGTATAATATTAATAACAATAATAAGAAAATAGAATAATTATAACAATATGCTGTAATATAAGTTATTTAAAGCTTATGAATTTTTTATTTCTGGGACTTTCTATTTAATGGTTTCATATCACAGTTGAACACAGGGAGCTAAAGCAATGCCTAAGGGGAGATACTGGACCTTGATCTTGGACTTTCTGGCCTCTGAAACAATAAGAATTAAGTGTTTGTTGATTGAGCCACTCAGTAGGTGGCAGTTTGTCAAAACAGCCCTAATAGACTAGGAAAAGGTGGGTTATGGCAAAAGGGAACTTAGGCATTTAAATTACTACTTACTAAATTCTTGACAAAAAGAAGAAAATCAACAGCACAAAACAATTAAAATTAGAAGCTTATTAGTTATTTCTATTTGCACAAGTTTTTTGAAAGCCATTTTAGACATTCTCATCACACTGATACCGCCAGTTATTAGTGATGAGCTCTGCTTCCTCAAATGTTGAAATTTGAACATTAGAGAAGCAGCCCAACAAATGTATTAAGCAGGTTTTATTTTTAAAATAGTAACACAGACTTTCTCAGGAGGGAGAAGAGGGCCCACAACTTGTTATTACAAGAAGTGAGAGCATCCTCCCTCTTTGATACATTTTAGACTTTGTTCTGCTTTCTTCTCCCTTATCTCTCTCCTTCCTATGCATGTGACTAGGTCCAGATAATGCCAGTGGAATGGCCAAAAAGTGACAAGCAGGTGGGCTGGAAGGGTCAAGGTGGAGTGATCAGGGAAAGAAGCAGCCCAGGAGGCATTAATTAACAACTTTTATAACTTCCTACAGGTAGGGACAATTCATGGGACAGGGTACCCTAGCAACAATTGGAACAGGGGCAGGTTATCTTGGTAAGGGTGGTGGAAAGGCTCTGAAGTCATTAACATTTCAATCCCCCAGAGGCTGTTCTCTAACTTCTGGGACCCAAACTGGCCTCTACTTTCTCTGATAGACCTGATTACTTGTCTACACTGATTTCCTGTTTTTAATTCTTGCTTCACAGCCTCTCCTACAGTCTCACAGCAATCCTGCTCCAAGACAAAACTGAGCACTTCAACAGTTGACAAGGGATGTGTCTGCGCTACTCTATGCCCAAAGACTTAATGTTATTGTGAGGCCTGTGTCTCTTCTTAACTCTACTACTATACCACAGATTTGCTGATATTTTGTTCAAAAATAAAAGTAAGTAAAAACTCTTTTTTTCTCTTATTAAACATGTCTCAAATGGAATTAACTGCCTTCTTACCATAGTCAACTCCATCATCTCAACAACCCTGACTTTGTTCATGGCAGTCACCAGGGATGGCCAGTGCCAATTCCTCACCCAAGCATCTCCTCACCCTCAGTCACTACAGTCTTACCTGAGGGCCCATCCCTCACACAAACCTTTATCTTTGATGAAGCTGTCAGGGGAACCTTCATAAGATACACAACAAGGCATTTATTCTCCTGGTTACTTCCTCAGTCTGCACACAAGTTTTCTCCAGTTGGGATCTAGTCTGTTTCCAGGTTTTAACTCTAACACTTCTGGCCTTCCAAACTACTGACCTCCCCACCCCATCAACACACCGTGGCTTCATGACACTGACTCTTCTGAGTGTCCCTCAGTTCATGTCCCACCCCTTTGCTGCTCTACCTTCTCCATTCTAAACTATAACAATATCCTGCCCACCAACTCACACCTAAATCCAATCCATGATCCTATTAAATATTGAATGCTGTTTCCATCAAATAGAATTTCAATTAAGTAGCAGTCGTTTTGTATATTCATTAAGAGTGAGAACTGAGTGACTTTGATCTCCATGACCCTATCATCACCTGAGATATGGCCCAGCCCTTAATAACTTTCCAAAGTTCCCAGTCTAAGTCCTATGACTCCGTAGATTTTTAGAGATAGATTAATGATATATTTCTATATAGCATTCATTTAAAGTGGGACATTAGTCCACAGCATTCAGAAAATGTGCAGACACTCCCAGGGTAGTTTGATCCTCTTAGATAACCTATAAAAGTGATCTTCTACATTTCTACACTAGAGAATAAAAGACAGAGAAGCTGCTGGTGCTGCAGGCCATTAAATCTCCTACATTGTGGGAATCATTAGATTTAGTATAACCTTCTTTATTCATTACAGAAGTAATATGACCTAAAAAAAATGTTTCTAACTAACGTACTTTTGCTACCCTAAATATACCATTTGTTCACCCAGCACTCAACTCTCTCACTAGCTTTCCACCCTGCCATATCTCGTATTGCCCTCTGTGGCAGGTGTGATAGCAGCTTTTTATTCTTCCTTTTCTCTCTGTCATATTCCTGGAAGTGCCAACCCCCTTGCCTCTCCCTTGTTGATAAGTAGTTCTATAGACCTGTCACATCTCATGCAAGTCTTTGCTTTGTTGAAAGAACTTGGGACTCCATCCATAGTGCTCCTGCGATAGCAGCGTCGGCTGCAAAAAGAAGCAGGAGAAGTGTCTGCCCTCTGGGAGCCTTTCCACAGAGAGCAGCAGCAGGAGGGTTCTATAGACAGGCTGGGCCAGTCAAGCAGAGCCCACGCTTGACCTGAGCAGAAATTTCCAGTGTGACTCAGCCCTATGGAAGCAGTTTTGGATTAGAGAGACACAGCTGGAAACAAGAAACCATTCTAGTATAAAAGCTTCTGTGAACTTCCAGTCTAATTGAGCTAATAGAAATAATGTGGTTAAAACCTAATTGTGTTACTTCATAATGCCTGGCTTAGAAAATATAGAATATAAGAGATTTTTTTTTCAAATAACCCTCATTTTATCATCTCTGAGATTATATGTTCCAGCTATCCTAGACACATTCACTGCTGTCAGAGTACTCTTTCTAAAATGTAAATGAGATGATATCATTCTACTGCTCAAATACTGAAGTGACCCACATATCCCTTTAGTAACACAATCTTCCTTGCTTAACTTGGACACAAGGTCCTTAACCAGCCTCCTTTCCTGCTGTACCTTCATATGTACCCTTCAACCTAGAATGCAGATCAGCCAGAATCTGATAACACCCCTGTCCTACCATGCTCCTTCTATCTCATCCCTCTGCTAGCAGACAAAATACCTAGAGTATACCACCATCATGGCATTTGCCCTCTTCTTGTCTTAGTTAACTTTGCATTAATGTGCCCAAAATACCTGATAAGAACAACTTAGAGGAGGAAATTTTTTATTTTGGCCCATGATTTCAGAGCTTTAGTCCATGCTTGGCAAATTCCATTTCTCTTGGCAGAAAGGTGGCTGCTCCTCTTGTGGAGCCCAGGAAGCAAAAGAGAGCAAGGGCAAGGGGTCACATGGAAAACAAACCCTTCCAGGGCATGATCCTAGTGACCCACCAACTTTAGCCATATCCCATGAAATTTACAATTACTATCCAGTCAGTCCATTCAAACTAGGTTGAACTGGTTAGATTACAGCTCTCATAATGTAATAATTGCACCTCTGAATATAATTGCATTAACACAGGAGCTTCTGGGAGACACTTCATATCCAAACCATAACACCTACACTCTAATGGTCTGCTTGTTGGTTGGCATCTGCCACCAGAGCATGAGTTATTTAAGGACAGAAAGAAAAAGTCTCATTTGGCTTAGCAACCATAGTAGTTGATAACATTCATTAAATGTTGGTTAAATTAATGGATGTATGATGTTGAGAAAAGATAGATCTAAGCTAACTTGTTATTTGAATATCCCACTAACTCACTTGTCACTGTGGTCAAGAACAGAATACAGTACACATCTATCTGAAGGAAATATTTTTGGATGGTTATTTTTACAAAATAGGTAAGAGAATATAACTTCTGCTCAAACAGAGCAATTTGTCCTTTAAATAATGATTCCCCTCAGGGGTCCTCCAAACAGCAAATACTTCTAGAGCATTTAAGGGTTTAAAATGATTAACTACATGACAGGAATACTAGGAGGAAGAGAAAGAGAATTTTAACAGAAAAATCCAACACCTATTGAAAATAAGTCAAATGAATAGAATAGGTAAATGGCAATAAAACATGCCTCTGAAACGTTAATCAAGGGAAATATGATTCAATTTATACGTTTGATTTGCACACATTTCAGAAAAATGTCAATTGTGTAAAACAAAGATGAATCAGTATCCAATTTCCCAGAAGAATTTTCTCATGTAAACTCTTAAAACTTAGATTTATGATGTGATACTTTTCCTTTTGTGCATATAGATTATACTGAAGTAATCTATGTTTGTGTCTGTTTTTCAAACAAGGATATAAAGATTTTAAAACCCTAGACTACATCTTATTCATGTTTGCGTCACCAGGACTTAACATAGTGCCTGGCATCTACAAGATACTCAAGTTTCTTGCATATTCTTTATTGGAATCTTATTGTTTTATTTAACAGGTCACTTCCAGTAGACAATAAGTTCCTCCCTTCAAAGGGCATGTTTTTGTACATAATGCGTATTTTGTATCTCAGAATCCAAGAGTCATGGTACGTACTTAAAAACACTCCAAATTTAGGGATATATTTTTTTCCATCTCTTCAACCCCATTTAGAATCATTCCTTCAAGTTTTGATGACTCTGAAGAGTGGGGTTATCCCATAATTTTACCCCCCGGCAAAAAAAAATCAAATTCTTGCACTTAATTGATAATGTATCATTTAAATCTAAAAACATAGATGACATACAAATGTTAAATTTATAGACAACTGTATTTTTAAAATTTCCTACTTTGAAAACTAATATGCAGTATCACCTATTAAATGCATTCACAAAGTATAGAGAATAAGCACTCCATGATGGCTGCCTCGGGGTACCAAACCATCTCTAACCCATTTCAAACTCCTACTTATAAAACTGTGGGTGGTAACAATCTGGATGCATTTTTTGTTTAAATCTTTCTTAGATAAAACATCTGTCAAACAGCCAACATGCCTAACCCAGTTGTATTGAGTAAGCCCTACAGATTATTTGTCAAACAAATTCAGTAACCCAATATTTGTTTCTTTATTTTAAAATCTAATTGGTATGCAAATAGGGCAACAAGACAGCATTTGTGCTGGATACAGTTGTCACTTCAGATTCTGGGAACGCTCATTATCGTGCTTACAGATGTTTTTCTCCTACCTAACATCTGCCAATACTACCTAAACCCCAGGAAGTCTACAAACCTGTGCAAACTTCTTCTCACTGTGGATCTCTTTCTCTGTTATCTGTTCCATGCACACTAATTTTGTGCATTGAGGCCTCTGTTTGCCAGAATTATGCCTGCTTCCTAACACTCCTGCCTCCAGAGCTTTAGATTTGAAATTGAACAGACACAGAGCCAATTTATCATAGGATGACATGTGTCATGTTCATGGTATTACCAGAGGAACCCTGGTATGCACGGTATTTATCCTTTTGTTGTCAACATAAACCAAGACAATGCAGGATACAGAAGCTGTTATGTTTTTAATAATATGATATATACTTTAAAATGGAACTTTAAATACTATTGACTTCAAAATGTAGTACTAGATCATTCTTTTTAAGACCAGAATTTCTTTGTAAATAATCGTCTGTCATTCAGGAATACATCCTATTGAAATGAAAATAGCAACAACAACAACAACAAAAAGCACTGGAATATGTTTCATCAAAGAAAAGGATAATGCTTTGCTCAAACCAACAATTTATTTCTTCTATCTATCCCATTTTCACATAAATTCTAATAATACCTAATGATGGTTTTATCATGAAAACAATATAAATTCACATCATGTGGCTTTTTTCAACAAATGTAAACATCCAAGAGCATCCTCATCCCATCTTTCATTCACTAATATATGTACTTTTAACATCTAATGATGCATCTTTTACTGTGTTCTCAACATCAAATATAAAACAAACATACACAAATAGAAATATTTCAAGCATAAACCTAATTGCTGAAAGGAAAAAGCTTTTCATTTTAACAAACTTTAATAGAAAGCCCAAAACTTGAGGCTAAACTTTCAACTGTGAAACTGGCTGATCACATAGTGACATATTCTTAACATCTCTACAAAGGTTGACCTTTTATCAAGAACAAACATTTTGCTCATGCCAAATCTGGCATAGAATTGCTGATTTTAATGTGTAACTAATTTGTATTTCCAACTTTCCTCAAATTATTATATTCATGTTGGTTTTGTAAACATGCTTCCCCAAAAGTAGATTAAACCTAAATACTAGCACTTTTTAAAATTTTGTTCATGTATAATAACCAGGTAAGTCATAAAACTCTGTACTGCATATATGCACTATTATACAAGTATAATAGCAAATTTCAGGTAATTACTTGGCTGTCTCTCCATTCTGATAGTGGCTTTGTTACTTCTAGACTGAGCACAATCCTTAAACAGTTCTTCTCAAGAAATGTTCTATGAATACTAATATTTATTAATTACCGGAAGTATTTGTCAGAATTCAAAAGTTGGACTGAGGAAATGGCTAATTCAAAATTATATTTGAATAAAGTTTAATAAAAGTACAATTTATATAGTTTTAGACAGAATTAGAAAACCAAAAATGGAGGTTGTAGGACTCAAATATCCAAAAAAATAGGGCACTGTCACCACTCCTAGCCTTAAAAGCCTAAGAAATGAGGAGAGGTGTTACCAGAAGCCTGGAGGATAGTCTCCCAACAGAAGCAATGGTCTTGGGGAAAAAATCCAGTCACTGCCACTTTTCAACTCAGCAATGGAAGAAAGAGAATAAATCAATATCTCAATTACTCTGTTCTCTCTAACAGCCAGTAGTCCACATTGTCTTCCACTGGCAAGTCCCAACTGGACATCAGAGATCAAGAGCCCAGGTAAGGCCCTGTCACGGAGGAAAGTAAAAATTGTGGAAAGCAGACCTTCAGAGGTAAATGAAAGTACATTAATTTCTCTGTGGTGTAGCTTTCATCCACTGCCAAATGATAGAACTTTAAGGACTTGAGAAAAGGAAAGAAAGAGAGAGAGAGAAATTCTTGAATTCCTTAAATCCTTTCCTAGGAGATTTCCATAAACTCCATATAAAAAGTTCGTTACTATATGTATAAGAAGTCAAAGACAAAACTATCAGTATTTCAAACATGTGTATTCTCCGTGGGGACTTCCAGAGCCCAAGGATCAATTTCTGAACTCCTGTTGGCTGAGACATGCTTGAATGTCTCCTTATCTCCAGCCAAGGAAAAATTCAGTTATTTGGCAAATTATGACTAGGGAATGCCAGTTAAAACAATGTCTAGAAGAACCCAATGAGCTCACTTCTTTTAAGACATAAAGACTATTTCTGAAGGTATTAACATGTTATTTGAGTGACTCCCAAAAGAGCTGTAAGGCAATTTTCAAGTACCATTTCTTTTACCTAAAATACAATATCATCTGGCTTCAACATCTCTTTCCTACTTCCATCTTGCATTTTAAAAACATTTTTATTAAGATCTTTTCACATACAGCATTTATTTGGGCAATTTTACATATATTACCTCAATTAATTCTCACAATGTATGTTTTTCATTTTATGTACAATCATGTGAGACTTAGAGAAATGAAGCCTCCCTGATCTCACAGAGGTATGACTAGACTGTACACTCCACATCCATGGTCTACAATCTGTTACTGTAACTAGGATGGGACAGCACCCTGGGATGGCAGGAGTCAATCTTTCTTTCGTAAATGGCCCATGTAATTTCATAACTATGAACACCTCATACTCTGACTCATAAAATATTTTCTACCTTCTTCACCTAACAGGTTTTTGACAGACATTCATAAAACAAATACTTTGAACCCATTTTATAGGAATACAACAATGAAGAATTACATAATCTCCGAAGTTCAGCAACACCCCACTAATGATGAATGCAAAATATTCTTAAACACTCTGCTCAAACTCTTCCATGAGGAACCCTCCAGCCTAAACTGAAATCCCTCTCCCATAAATCCTCAGATGATGGATATAATTGGTACTAAATGTTTTTTTTTTAATTTTTTATTGTTGGTTGTTCAAAACATTACAAATTTCTTGATATATCATATTTCACACTTTGATTCAAGTGGGTTATGAACTCCCATTTTTACCCCATATACAGATTGCAGAATTACATCAGTTACACATCCATTGATTTACATATTGCCATACTAGTGTCTGTTGTGTTCTGCTGCCTTTCCTATCCTCTACTATCCCCCCTCGCCTCCCC
>NW_026000026.1:50658079-50661362 GCF_001458135.2 Marmota marmota marmota | reverse complement strand
TAGCCCTGGGCCAGGGCAGTTCCGGGAGCCGGAACTCGGCTGCTCCGTGCTCGGTGTATGCTCTGATAAGAGCAGGCTCCAAGAAGCACTCAGGCACTGAGCCTGAGTAATCTGTCTGCAAGCTGCAGGCGAATGGCAGCCTGAAATTACCTGTTCTATGGCTGAATGAGCTGCGGTCAGTCGAAAACAGGGATGGTGACGTCAGCTCTCCAAGATGGTGGCCGCTGGCCTCCTCTGTGGTCTGACCGGTGTGGAGAACCGAAATGGACCGCTTCCTTCCCCCGTCTCGAACCCAGAATTCAGCACTGAGTACGGTGCTTGCACGGCTGGCAGAAACTGCAGCGCTGTATCCCTGCGCCACTATCTCCTCCTCGTTTCCCAGCGCACACTGCAGACTCTAGCTGCGGGGCGATTTGCTGAATAAGCAGTGTTACCCTCCATGCGACAAATCTCTCACGTTTGAGTCCCCATAGCCGATCCTCGTGCGATGGAAATCCTTCCTCCATGTTCCGGAGCACCCCACTATTGCTGGAAATTCCTAACAAGATAGCCTTTAGCCGTCCTGACTTGTCATACTCCCACACAGTGACGCAGCACACGGGGGCAATGCACTCCCCTCGCCACCATCTTCCCCTATCGGTACTAAATCTTGTGCCCTTTTTATACATTCATAATCTCAATGACCAGATTATTTTCAATTATATTTCTATATATTCCTCACAAAAACTTTCATCATTCCTCACTCAAGGTGAGCACTTTATAACATGACCTATTTAAGAAATATTTACGTAGCACCTATAAAGTCCTATGCACCATGCTAAGTTCAGAAATAACTGAGGGGAAAAACACACAATTCCTCTGAAAATTTCACAGGGATTTGGAATATATAGACCCAGAAATAGGCATTTGTAATACAGTATTATAAAATGATAACTTTAAAGAAGGTATTTCTTATTTATTTCCATAACCCCATTAAGAGGGTCAGAGAGCTTCAGGTCCTACCATCTTCAACAGGCAACTTAGAGGAAGGAGATGACAGACAGGACACAAAAAGCCAGTGGTTCAGAATCTTTAATGACCTAAATGTATTTTCTTTAATGAAATTCAACTGTATACTGTTATAAAGGGATTAAAGGTTTGTTCTTCACAGAAACCCAAAATATCATGTTTTCTATTTTTAAATAATACTATTTCTAATCAATGAAATCTATATTTTATATTTTTTATAAATTTTATATTTTTGAAATTTATATTTTAACAGATATTTCTATATTTTTGGTAGGCATTTCTTTGAAACATTGAAGTTTATGACAAGCCATGAGTTTTTCAGAAATCAAACTATCTATTCTTTCTGGGTGGCCTAGAACAATACATTAATTCAATATATGCCTAATATTAGATACATAAAGCCTAGTTAAAATGCTCACAGTCTTTCTCTTGAAAAGTCACATAAAATAGAACATTTCTGAACAATGCAAGACATAATTTACCCCCAAACTTTATATTTGCATTATAGAATATAAATAGGCCTTATTAAGCTGAGTTTAATATTAGTTCAATTCACCCAACATAGATCAACATTTGCCATATTCCTAGTTCTGAGAAATGGCTTTCATTCATTAAGCCACAAAATTACTTCTTCCTGCAAGAATGTACTGAGCCAGAAACAACAGAAATGTGTATTTGTATTATATGTGCATAAGTGCATTGACTTTGAAAGGATTAACTTGTGGATCAATAAGGGAGAAATTCATTACACCAATAAACACCAAGTAACTAGAACTAAACAAGATGCATCATTCTAAGTTGAAATGAAATTTACTTCAGTACTACTACAGCCTAAAACAAACCATAAAATGAAATCATCACATTGTACAAGGAAATTTTGCATAAACAAGCTGATAGATTCTAGCACGTTAGAGCTGCATGTACACCAGCCTCTCAGCCTGTATGAAAAATGGTGAGATCAATGGATGCTGATGAGCAATATTTAAATGAATTTCTAAATGACTATAATAAAAAATTTAGTTGACTCAACCCCTGCTGTTCTGGGCTGTAAAGTTATGAGCTCTATTTACCTGAAAGCATGTATGCCTATTAGACTTGGCAGGAGTTTCTCAACATTGGTATTAAGTAGAATATCTATTTAAAATGAACCGAGCACCAGGCTATATCAATCTGTGACTTCAGGCCAGGATAAAGCAGCATGCTAACCTCATGTACGTGGTGCAAAGAGCAGAAGAGAATAAATCTTTGCAGCTTTTCTTAACCTTCTTTGTGAACTATTTTTTTTTCATAAGATGTGCTTGAATAGGAAAAATATAGCAAGTTTACTTTCACAGCTATCAGCTACAAAATATCTAAATAAAAATTTACACAAGAAAGAGCTGGATGAATTACAAGTATGCAAATAAGGTTATTTGTTGAGTGAGCAAGGTGAAATCAGAAATGAATATTTTCTAAAATAAGAGGTTAGCGTGATTAGGTATGATCTGTAAAAGAAGGAAAGAACTGAAGAAAGGAGGAGATTTAGTAATAAGTGCCATTTGGATATGATATACCCAAAATTGGGAGAAAATAATTTAATTAAAGCTCTGAGTGGAATCAAACCATACCAATGAGCATCCTTTGAGCCAGGAGAGAAACATGGTGAAACCGGTAGCAGTCTGTGGATAGATAGCAATGACAATGATTGTTTGAAAGAAGAGGTTCATCTAAGAGCACTAGAGGATACTGAAAGTACAAATGTTTATCGGGTTATGATAAGGGCAGAGTCATTCCCATACTTAAAAGTACAAAAGAAGACCAAAATCTTTTTTAAAAAAAGGGAAAAAAGTCAAAGAGTAGAAACTACTGTACCCAATTTTGTAAGCAAAAAGCTTGCTTATAGGCCAACTTATTCCTGTGACATTGAAGAAATTACATACTGCAATTACAGGACAAGTGTAAATGGATGTGAAGTACATTTTCCCAATATATCAGAGTAAAAATTCACATTTAAAAAAAATGCATCTTTACAAAATTTTCCACACCTTTCTGCAGGCCAAGAAAAATCTGTGGAGCTAATGAAGAAAAGAGTGAAATCTGTAAGACATTAGTCTCATATTTATCATCAACAGAAATCAAACCAGGGTAGAAAAAAAGAGTTTGAAAATGATATAAAATATGGCAAAAAGAGAATTGTTTATAATGAAATTGAAGGCAAGAGTTGAAAATGCAGTGAAATTATATATATATATATATATATATATATATATATATATATATATATATATATATATAT
>NW_026000026.1:50643496-50655991 GCF_001458135.2 Marmota marmota marmota | reverse complement strand
TATTAAAATGATTTGTAAACTATATGTTGTGTGCTTATACTGAGAATGTTTGAATGTTTTAAAATAGATCAATAAATAGGAAAATGCAGCAAGAAATATATTACTCTCAAATGAATTTATTCTTTACTTTTAGTAATAAAATATTAACTTGGACACCTAGGAAATTATGTAGATTTCTTTTGTTTGTTTTTTTCAGAAAATGGATTAACAAAAGAAAAGTCCATTCAATGCTTAAAAAATTATAAACCAAAAGTAAAAAAAAAAATGGATTATCACAGCAACAATATGTTAACATATAGTTATGGGTTATCTGTTCCAAGCCTATATTCTGGTTTGTGATGTAAAAATATTTATAAACTGGAAAGGGACTGGTAATTGATGGCATAAGCCAGCTCAGCATCACTCCTGACAGTCTGGGGACTGTGCAGATAGCAGGCCTTTCACTGTTAGACCTGGTAGAGAGGATTGATAAAATGGTCAATACATGGAGAAGCTAATCAATTTCTAGGCAAAATATATTTATAAATAAATAACATCATAGAGTTAGAGAGAAACATAAGAATTGGATTACTTATTACTCTTGCCTCTCTTCCAGTATGGATATCCCTCTGCCAGTCGAAGTTACTGTCAGACAACCCTCTCTGTCTGGGTTCTGGGAACCTCCCACCCTGCTTCTCAAGCCCTCAGGCAAAGATATGCTACAGTACTTCTTTATTAGGAGCTCCAGGATGCAGCTCTCTCCTCCAGTCTCTCCATTGCACCTTTGCAAATAACCCCTTCATTAAAATCTGCAATTTCTCAATGTGAGTGGCTAATTCTTTTCAGGGCCCTGACTGATGAGTGATTTAGCAACATGTATTGTCAAGGAATTTTGGACTCTGGAAAAGCAGGAATCATTTGTATAAAATAGTGGGAAATCATTGCATAACTTCTATTATAAAGCACTATATGATGATGTAGCAGAAACCAAATCCTTAGAAGAAAAGGTGTGAACCAAATTGAAAAGCTTTAGGAAAAATTTTGTGTTCTTGAAATTTAGCATGAATTTCAAGAGAAAAAAAGATGGAAAGGATGACTCCCCAGCTAGGAGAAAAACCATTGTCAAATAACATCCAGTCCTTGGGAAGTCATGATTTAATCATTCCACAATGTATATATGTATCCTAACATCACATGGTATCCCATAAATATATACAACTAAAAATAAATAAATAAATAAATGTAAAAAGACCAAAGGAAAAAAAGATAGAAAATCATAGTTGAAAATGGAAGTGACCCTGTATCCCAGGTTGTCCAAGATAATCCCAATTCACACTTACCATAGTAGTATAATTCATTAACTGTGATTACTATATGGTAATGCTTTTGAATGCATTTTTCAGGAGAACGTATTATTCATTCCTGAATAAGAAATTATAGTAAAGAATATAATGAAACTATATATACTATAATGAATTATAGTAAAGAAGATAATGAAACAAGACTTTTTTGGGGGGAGAGGGGGTGTTGAGGGGTGGGAATGGAATGTAGGGGATTGAGATAGGAAGGGAAATTCAGAGAAAAATGGAGCCAGAAATAAGAATTGTTGAATTAATCTGAGGATACCCTAAATAAAACAATAATTGCTGAGGAAAAATAATTGTTTTCCTAAGAAAATTTTGCATGTGTTCAAAATATAACCAGTGGTTCTTTGTAATCTCAACTCTCCGTGAAATTTTATCCAGAGACATGCAATATTACAAACCAAAGAAGTTAAAAGAAATTAAATCTTTATTGATCAAATTAGCTTTACCCACTACTGGCAGTCTCTTGCCCTCTAGGTAAGATTCTCAGTCTCATGTATCATATTCCTTCTCTCAGACACAAAGAATTGCATCCTTCTTTAGTGGCCTCTGCTTCAATCCCAGAATTCATTAGTATCTAACTTACTCTTAAAGTGAAAAAATTTTAGCCTGATTTGTTGAAATTATCACATCAGAGAGATGTGTCTTCAGATGATATTTTTAAAAATGTCTTAAAATTGTTAATAAAGTGACATATGCACAAGTAAAACAATCAGCTTATTTGGAAAAGCAATTTTTTCCAACTTTTTCCTACTTCATTCCCTTTTCATTCTTGAATAAAACTTTACAGAGAAAAAATCATTTTCTTTTTGTTTTTAATTCTTCATTTGACCACTTTTAGACTTTAAAAAAATGCTGATACTATTGTGATTCTTTATTAACTTCTTATAAATCAACTGAATTACTGATGCGAAATGTAAGAATTGAACAAACTTATAATATTTACATCCCTTCTCTTTTGTCCTGCAAATATTTGATAAAAATTATATTTGATTATTTTGCTAGTTAGCTTGGTAAATTTTGTAATGCATTTGACTTCAACTATTTAAAAAATTCAGTGTCATTTGACTACTTACCATGTAAAATAGGGGTGTTAAGACTTCAATTCTTCCACACACTGCCCCTACCTTTTCCTCCTTTTGTAAGTTTTATTATTACTTTTAATTTTAAATTGCTAGTATTGTTTGTATTTACACTAAATTGTAAATCCTGATGGGTTGTCATCATTCTTGGCTTTAGGTTAATAATAAAATTTTAAAAAACAATAAACTATTTAACATAATTTTTATTCACTATAAGACCATGTGGTTTGTGAACATCATATTTCTTGGCTATTTCTGAAACATAAGGATTATTGACACCTTGAAGGATAATGCTCTTAGCATCAATGACAAATAAATGCCTTGATTTTGCATTTCTCCAGTGATTAAAATCATGCCATATGTTAGTGTATTTTATTTTGAATTGTGACTTTATTGCAGATATAGAATATTTGATAGTGATATGTTATTTTTCTCTTGGAGAAATTAATGTATCTTTAGCATATCCTCAAGAATATACAGATTCTTAATATACCGTTTCTTACATGGGAACCCAAATTTTTATGAAAACTAGTCTTCTCTAGTCTGTATGTATCTGTCAATAAAACCTCAAAAGTTTAACAGAACCTGATATCAGTCAATTCCATCATGTTTTTTCCTCCAACCATTAATACTGGGCTGGCTCCCTTTTCAATTCCTACACAGATAGTTATTCTGCTGAAGGGAATATTCCAACATGCTAATCATGGTGATATAAAAAATATTGTCTTAAAAATTTATGCCAGGTATGGAAATGTAGTTCATTTACAGATTACTTTCTGAATTCAATTCCCAGCACCACCTGGCTGCCCGCCAAAAAAATATTACACCTGAACACTCATTCCTAGTAAACATCAGCATCTTATATATGTAGCCAACCTGTTTTTCTGTCAAAAAACCTCCCATAAAACCACATAGAAATGTTTAAATAACAGTTGTTCAAAGACATTAAAGATCAACCAAGTGGTCAGAATTTGAAAATGCTATACATTATATGATGACTTTCTAACAGAGATGATGGAAGCCAAGAAACAATTGAATGATGGCTTCCTCATGTGGAAAGAAACTAATTGCTGGCACAAAGTTTTACATGCTACAAAAAATATTCATCAATAGAAAAAATAAAATTAAGACATTTTGAGACTTCAAAAACTAACAGAACTTTTCATCATAAACAAACACAAAAGCATATTTTTAATATAGATATTTATTTTTATTTCTTAAAGTTCACTTCCACACTAGAGACAGTAACAGCATTCACTCCTAATTCTCTGTCTACCCCTCTCACATTTCTTTCCTGTACATTCTGTTCTGCCCATTTAATAAATGTTTATATTTCTCCCAAATCTCTTAAGACTTGCTCTTGGTTCACTACTTTTTAACCCTTGAAAGGTTTACCAACTCAAAGTTTGAACTAGATATTGAAGATTCCTACATATATATTTTAACTTAGAATTCTTATCTGAGTTCTAAGCTAATATTCAAAGAAACTAAAATTCTTCCTTGTCCCTTCACAGAGAAAACTTTCAAAGGTTTAGGATGAAACACCTAAAGAGGCACAACTGCTTGTGAAGTTAATTGATTACAATACTTAAAGTCAGAAACTTAGAGCTCTATTATTCTTTGTTATAAATTGTCTATGACTTTGTATGAAATTGTTTAAAGGAAATAATGACTAATAATACTTTCAATTTCACTTTGAAATGATAAGAAAAGTGATAAATGCTTGAGAACCTGGGAGCTGCCATGTGGGAAAAACAGAATATAGACAGAGGGTATTTATATATTAACAAACCTTAGAAAGTTCCCTAGTGGGTACAAATTACAAGCTTGAATGCCAGTGCTAGACCTGCTATTGAAATAAATGGTTAAAAACATTCATAAAAATATTCAAGCAGAGACTTTGATTTCAACTTTTCTAGGCTGGGAGAAAGATTATACATCCTAAAATTTCCCCAAGAAATTCTAATATGCTATTGGTTTTAGAGTCACTGGATTAGAGAAGTGTTTTCCAACCCATGGAAAAAAGATCAATGAAGTAATTGCCAAGTACTATAAAAGACTAATATCTAGAGACTAAAAGAAAAACAAATGCCTTGCAAAATTTTAAAAGAATTTTTAACTGTGTTACTGAACTTACTTTAGGCTTCATCCTTACCCCCCATAATCCAAAACTAAAACTATTCTGTTTAATTGTCTATTATAGGAAAGGGTTTACGAACTTGAAAAGTTTCAAAATTTCTATCTACAACACCATTTGTCAAAGATTCTGGAAATGTGCATGCTTTGATTAGGACCTCCAGTTTTTCAACTTCACAATTATAACTTTTGTCCCCAAATGAACTGATCATAAAATGGTTATACAGTTTTTTAAAATGGAAAAGAAGTATGGAATCTATATATTGTTATATTGGGTGAATTTACAAAAAAAATCACAGAAATAATGTTGAAAAATTGAAGATGCATTACTTATGTTTTAAGAACTTTTAAAAAAATGTTTTGGGATTTTTTTCCCTTTTGTTTTACATGAACTCACAACATAATAAGATGAATGTTTATTTTCAAACAATTTGTAGAAAATGAGCATGCAATTGAGAATTTCTGTAGTCAAAAATTATTACACATTATATATTAAGTCATAACTATGCATAATTTGGACAAATGTTAATCTCTTAGAAGTAATTTATTAATTAGAAATTTGTATATATATTGCTGGATGTGATGGTATACGCCTGTAATCTCGTTGACTCAGGAGTCTGAAGCACGAGGATCTCAAGAAAAAGATTGAAGTCAATTTCCTAAATTCTTCTAATTTAAATGACAAAGCACAATATTTATGCTTTTAAAGTGAATATTATTCCTTAATTGCTAAACACTCTAATTCAAACATATTAAAAATTTAGCAGATTGAAAAGTCTTCAATGATCATGATATTTATGGTTAATTTCTTATGCATCATAATATTGATATTTAGAATGGTGCTCAGATATAGTTCATTATCAACAACAAAGCTTGCTATTAAAAGATTAGGAATGTGCATGGGACCTAGAATACATTTCAAAGTTGATTTTTCTTTTCCCTTAAGTAATCAGTGTTAGTCCCCATCCCAACCCCAGGGCAGAGTTTAGGAGGAGAGTTGAAGACACAAGCCATTTATTTGGAACATAACCCCAGGAAAGAGTGAGTGAGTGAGTGAGTGAGTGAGTGAGTGAGTGGAGTGAGACAAGGAAGGGAAGAAAGAAAATTAAGAGCATGCCAATGTGGTCATCATGGTAACCAGGGGCCCAATGTGGTAGGTACCCTCTGAGGGACAATGTAGGACTGTCCCAGAACTGCCCACTGAAGAGAGAAGAGAATGAGCTCTTCTTCCCTCTAAACTCTCTTGAATATTCCCTCTGCACAATCCCTAAGCTGAGCATGCTACTTAGATAAGAAAATGTCTTCAGGTTGAGAGATTTTGGAAGATGTAGGGATTCATAGAAAACACTTACAGCAATTCACAAGAGCTAAATTATGGAACTAACCTAGATGCCCTTCATTAGAAGAACAGATGGGGAAACTTTGGTATATATACACAATGGAACATTGCTCAGCATTAAAAGAGAATAAAATTATGGCATTTGCAGGTAAATGGATAAAGTTGGAGAATATAATGCTAAATGAAGCAAGCCAATCCCAAAAAAAACAAAAGCCGAATATTTTCTTTGATATGAGGATGGTGAACCATAATGGTGATGGGAGGGGGAAGAATAGGAGGAATGGAGGAACTTTAGATAGGGCAAAGGGAAGGGAAGAGAAAGGAGGGGTAAGGGGGTAGGAATGATGAGGAATGAGTTAGACATCATTGCCCTAAGTACATGTATGAAGACATGAATGGTGTGAAAATGCTTTGTGTACAATCAGTGACTTGAAAAATTGTGCTCTATATTTGCAATATGTAATGAATTACATTATGCCATCATGAATAACAAATTAGAATAAATAAATAATTTAGTAAAGTTAAAAAAAATAAAAGATCACATGCAGGTGACTTCTTGTGTAGCCGAAAGAATTTGAGCAAAGAGCTACCAGTGACAGATCAGTCACTGGTCACTGGCAGTCCATCCCTCTCAGCAGAGCAACCAACAGGCCCCTCCTCTCTGTGGCCTTCACTTTCCTCACAATACCATCAATCTTTTCTGTCACTGGCACCTCCATAGTGAACTCAAAGGGATGAGAAAACTACTTGGGAATTCTACAATAAATTTTAATTGACCTAAGTTTTTTGATAATTCTGAATTTTTCTCACACTAATAATAAGTATCACAGAAGACAAGAAAACATGCCATACTAATGTAAATGTATCTAGGTAAAAGTGAACCCAATAATTTCTCTGCTACTAGATTTACTCCAGCCAATTTTGCATTATCATTGCCCAAATACAACCACTTTCATGAAACTCACCTTCAAGAATTACTTTTTTTTACCTGCTCTTGTCCAGATCTCTCATTTTATCTACATTTTGTCTACCAACATGTCCTTTCCATCTAACACATAGATATAAGGTTCTTCCTAAAACATATTATTGTCCTCTGGGTCCTGTTTTCTAGACCAGAAATCTGCAACTCTTGTAATTCAGATATTTTCCTGTCTCAGTCACAATTATTAAACTAACATTGACTTCTTACATAACAGATTAATTTTGTTCTTCTAATTCTCCCCTAATTGAGAAATACATGCACCTCCACCTTTATTTTGCCTGTCTAGAACCTGCTCTCTGAAAATTATCCCTGTGCATTGCCTACTTCTGGCTTACCTGTCTTGACTACCACTCCAGTGGCACCAATGGAAATTCTGTCTGCTAATTTAATCAGTAAGTGTAAATTTAATCTCAATGTTAACAAGAAATGGCATCAGAAACTGTTGCAGGAGTTCTAACACAGCCATGGACCAAGTCCTAGTTCTTAAATGATCACAAGGTGATTGGCAAATACTCTGTTAAATTATATGTACAACCAGCAGTGGCTAGTCTCAAAGCATTCTTTAATTTTTCAGATTATCGTAAAGAATTTTTTGCCACAAAACTTTTGAAACAAACACAATGAGAAAAATATTTGACTTGCCTGTTCTGGATATTTTTTTTAAATTGAAAAACCATCATCAATTACCTTAAATTACACTTGCCCATTTTTTAAAATTATAAAATATTGTGGTTTATTATTCTTTCATTAATTTACTCATTCAACAGATATATTTTAAGTGTCTATCATGTGCTGGAACAGAAGAGATACCTGAAATTACAGAGCTAATTTTCCAAAGAGAGGAACCTGCATTATCAAGCAAATGGCATGTGATAATGTATATGAAAGAAATTAACTGCATACACTGGTACAAAACAGGTGGGTGGAGGGAAACTCTTTAGCTATAATAAACAGAGAATGCCTCCCTGGATCGTTAACTATCAAGGGGTGAGACATTTAAGATGTGGAAAATTCAAACCTAAATATACAATATGTGAAATATCCTCATATGTATTAGCAATTACTATAACACATTTGGCCTTTATTTCTCACTGTCTCCCACAGAATTCACCTTTTTCTCAAAATGTGAATAAAATTCCGAAAGTTAAAAGCAAGAAAAAATTTGAATGGGTGTGAAACAAGAACTTAGAACATAAGCACTGTTTCAACATTAATTATACTGTATATTTTGAGAAGCTATAATCAAGAATTGAATGTTGCTTTTTGTCTTAAGTTCAAAATCATGAAGCAACAATTTTACACAATGAATGTATCTTTGTGAGAAATTCTGAAACAGAAAACAATGACTTGGTTACAATTTTCTGTAAGACAAGGAGCTCAGACAAGGGATATTTCCTCTGTTTTTATTCTGGGTTTATTTTGTTGGTGCTTTTTTGTGGGGCATGGAAGGTTGAGAGGGTAAATAGACGATGATACAATAATAGAAGCATTCAGCATAAATAAATTTTAAGGATATCTTTCAGAAATATGGCTAGTTTTAGACAAGAGGCTTTAAAGCAAGATAACAAAAAATAATGGTTGACAAAGACAGTTTTCCAAAACCTCATTTTTTAATCCAGTAAATTAGCAATAAACTGCTTATTGCCACCTCTCTGTAAGTCATACTGGTACAAATAAATATGTATGTTTTTATTGTTTTATGTCATCTTAGCATTATATTTTAAAAGTAATCTCATTAGTCTTTTCATTCCATCTGACAGACACAATGTCTCAAGCACATACTATGGGATCATGAATACTATATATTAATACTCAGACACTGAAAAATATTTAATTCGAGTGACATGAAGGCATATAAAATATTCTTGCAAAAAGTATTGATACTGAATAATTATATTAAAAATAAACTACAAAGGGCCAGGGCCAGGGTTATGGCTCAGTGGTAGAGCACATGCCTAGCTGGGTTCAATTCTCAGTACCACATGTAAATAAATAAAACAAAAAAAGAAGTCACATTACTTTATTAAAAATAATAATAAATAAACTATAAAGAATGGCATGTTTTTTGTAATAAATGAGTATTTTTTTTTATTCTACCCCCTCTTCCTTCCTTTCTGATCAAATGCCACAATCCATATATTTAATAAAATGACATCTAGGTGAATCATTCAAATTTTTTCATATTTTATTATGACAAAGTAATAAAAAATGCAGAAAGAAGTAGCAGTAGTATTTGGAAGTATTTACTGACTGTTTTGTACTTAGTGGCTGTTCTGTGGACAAGCATCTATATTATTTTCAACCCCTGGATTTTGACAATAAAGTTAATATGAATATTTTGTGCTTAAGTTTTTTGTGGACAATGATTCTTTTTTATGTATAATAAATGAAAGAATTTGCAGGATCACATAAACGAGTACATTTAACTTTATAAGAAATTGCCTTTTTTTCCCAAATTTGCTCTGCAACTTTGCACATCTTCCATTGTTTATGGGAGCCTTAGTTTCTCTACATATTCTCCCACACTGATGGTGTCATCTTTTTTATTTTGCTTTACTGGTGGATGCATGATTGTATCCTATTATGGATTTAATATGCATTGTCTGATGACTAATGATGTTAAGTTATGCATCTTTTGTGTGTTTAATGCAATTTATGTATTTTCTTTTACAAAGTGTTTTTTTTAAAATATTTTGACCACTTTTAGTTGTTTGTTTTATTATTGAGCTATAAGAGCTCTTTGTATATTGTTGGATGCATGTATGTCAAACGTTTATCCATGACTTTCCTTTTAATTTTCTCAGTGGTAACTTTTGAGGAACAAAACTACTCTAATTTGAGAAAGTTCAATTTATCAATGCTTTCATTAATATTTCTTGCTTCCTCCTGGGAAATCTTTGTATGTGACAAGGACACAATGATTTTCTTCTCTGTTTTCTTTTAGGTGTTTTCTAGTTACAGATTTTACCTTTCTGTTTTTATTTTAACCAATTTTTTACATGACAGAAAGTAAGACTCAAAGTCAAAGATCATAGACTTAAATGTAATGTTAGTTTAAAAGGAAAATACATTTGTCACAAGTCATAAACTATATAGTAACATGAATGCAATTCAATATATATTCAACATAGTTTATTCAAAAGAGTATCTTTTAGTTATCTCACAAGTAGAAGCTATAAGTAAAATAAAAATCAAAAAGAACTGAAATTTCCAAAAGATGTTTTTAATCCAATAGGAAAGAACAAAATGAACACAAAGCAATCAATATGAATTTACCACAAAATATAGCTCAAATTACTAATATTTCAGTTAGTCAATTTTTTTTCCTAGGGAGAATATTGTGTAAGAATAAATAATAAATTCAAAAGAACTATAGTTAATTTATGATACCCTATTTTGTAGTCCATTCATTGCAGGTTTTATTTTCCTCATCATCTACCATATTTCTGTCATCTCCAGCTGTTAGACAGTTCTACATTTTAAGAAATATGAACATATTTTACCTAAGAAAAAATTGCTGAGTGCAGTGGCCCACAACTATAATCCCAGTGACTTGAGAGGCTAAGGCAGTAAGATTTTGAATTCAAAGCCGGCCTCAGCAACTTAGTGAGGCCTTCACCACTCAATGAGACCTTGTTTCTAAATAAAATACTAAAAAGGACTGGGGATATGGCCCAGTGGTTGTGTGTGTCTGAGTCTAGTGCTAAATACAAAAAAGAATTTTTAAAAAAAAGCACACATACACACAAAATGTGCATTACAATACTTCAAAATACTGAATAGAATTATTTACTACTCTCCTATTAGTGGATAAAGCTGAGAACTCATTCCACATCACATAGAGACTCTTTGACTTACAATGTGGTTATATCCTAAAAAAAAAAAACCCATAGTAAATTGAAAATATCACAAATTAAAATTTGTTTAATACATCTAGATTAAAGAACATTATAGTTTAGTCTAACCTATCTTAAAGATACTCAGAATACTTACCTTAGCTGACAGTTGGGCAAAATCATCTAACACAAAGCTTATTTTATAATAAAGTATTGAATACCTCATATAACTTATTGAATACTGTACTGTTAATGAAAAAAGCATATGGGAATGATTTTGAACTTGATAAAGTTGAAAAATTGCAAGTCAAGCCATCATTATTCAGCAACTATCTGTATATCATGTACTCCCTATCATTAACATTATATTTTGGTAATAATAACTATAATTTCAGTTCTTCATGTGTAATTCATATATATTGTACAAGCTAACATTTCTCATGTTATTTTTAAAAAGTTATGAACAAAATGAACAAAACTACAAAAGAGTATAAAAGCACTCATCTAATCCCTATAAAAAAATAACAAATGTCACTATTTTAACCATGCTTCAGATTAAAATAATATATAAACATTCAGATATTTATACTTGCAATTTCACTCTTTTGTTTCCTACTCACTCATCACAGGAATAATTAGTTGTTATGGTTTAGATGTGACATGTCCCCTAAAAGCTCATCTGTGAGACAATACAAGAATGTTCAGAGAAGAAATGATTGGGTTCTAGAGCATTAACCCAATCAATGCATTAATCCCCTGATGGGATTAGTTGAATGGTAACCAAAGGCATGTGGGGTGTGGCTGGAGGACGTGGGGTATTGGAGGAGTGGCTTTACAGTATATATTTTGTAAATGGTGATTAGAGTCTCTTTCTCTGTTTTCTGTTCATCACATGAGCTGCTTCCCTCCACCACTCTTTTCTGTCATGATGTTCAGCCTCACCTTGAGTTCCAAAGAATGGAGCCTGCTGTCTATGGACTCACACCTCTTAAACCTGAGCCCCCAAATAAACTTTTCTTCCCCTACAATTGTTCTGGTTGCACGCTTTAACAGCAGTCAAAAAGCTGACTAAAACATCAGTTTTATATGTTTGGTATTTGTACAAGTCTATTCATGTTTTTAGAATTAGATAAGGAGAAAGGCCAAGAAAAATAACACAAAGACCATGTAGTAATGTCTTATGATTATTACTGGTTTACTTAAATAAGATCTTCCTCTATATAAAATTCAAGAAGTTGCTTTTTACTAATAAACGTTTTTCTGTTGTTGTTAATGTCACCAAAAAGGTCCAGTTCATTTATTTTAACTGCTATATAATAATCCATTGAATGAATTTATCACAAATTACATTTTTATTCTACCTCTAATTGGCATAGAGATTGCTATCACAAATAATGTTGTAATGAACAACGTTTATAATTTTCCTTGTGCAGATGGAAATAACACTGTCCAATATAGCTTTGGGCAATGATGGAACTGCTCTGTGTTGTGGATAGTGAGCACTTAAAATATGTCCAGTCTCACTGAGGAACTGAATTTTTCATTTTATTCAATTCTTAAATTTAACCCTAGTAATCAAATTTAATTTTAATTTAACCTAGAAAACTAAAGTGGTTTTATATGACTTGTTACTACCATATTGAAAAGTCCAGCTTTAGGATATATATACTCAGAAACAGAATTGGTGGGCTCTCTGATATAACCACACACACACACACACACACACACACACCATATATATATATATGGTGTGTGTGTGTGTGTGTGTGTGTGTGTG
>NW_026000026.1:50631315-50643054 GCF_001458135.2 Marmota marmota marmota | reverse complement strand
TATATATATATATATATATATATATATATATATATATATATATATAAAAAATCAACAAATTGCTGTCCACAGTGATTGTGCTTGCTTATACTCCCATGGGCAGTTA
Source organism: Marmota marmota marmota (assembly GCF_001458135.2). Classification (NCBI taxonomy): domain Eukaryota; kingdom Metazoa; phylum Chordata; class Mammalia; order Rodentia; family Sciuridae; genus Marmota; species Marmota marmota. The sequence goes on along the minus strand of NW_026000026.1, from coordinate 50,642,948 downwards.
CCACATTTTTATATTCTAGTGAAAACAAAATTACCTGTTAGGTAATATACAGATCACAAAATTAGAATGGTAAATAAAAGTTATTTTGTCTTCATTGCTAATAGAAGTAATACAAAAATGAAATACAATTTTGAACTCTTCAGATGAGCAGGAAAAAAGAGTAGTCTGTCAAGTTAAAGTATCCAGCAGAATATAAAAATGCGGTTAACAGCATAACCCTCTCCAATGGAATCTCCTGGAATTAAGAACATTGCATCAGCCTGTTTAACCACTGTTTTATGGCATGGAGTTGGATGCAGACAAATGCTCACTACACACATCCCCCAACCTAACAGAATGTTCAACATAGAGAGGTCTTCCACCTTTGATCCAAATATGGAACACATGGTGGCTACTCTGTTCCTGGTCTTGCCATCTCAGGTGGAAATAAGAAAATAGAAAAAATCCCATTTATGTATCTTATTCATATTTCTCTGACAATGAAAGAGTGGCTCTAGAGAATGTGCTCTTTAGATTTTCTTTCAGGTGAAGATATTTATACAATAAGTCTCAAGAATGTTAGACAAATTTGGGAGTTCAGCATACTATTAAGTAAAAATATATAGGTTCATAAATAAGAAATATATTTATAAAATATGCATAATTATCTCTGAATATATTTCATTACATTTCACTGCTTCAATGTCACGAGCTGCTGGGATGGTCTCTTGGATTCTTCAGTGCAATAGCATGCATACATCCTCACCCTTAGAAGCATTCTGCAAACCAAAATATATAAGCAAAATATGTTCCTATACAGTCAGTTATACAAAGAAACATGTATGGAGCAATAATTTCACCATGTGTTATATTATGGGAAGTTTTAATATTCAGAAACCACATTTATTTATTTATTTATATTTTAGCGGGGAGCCACTCATGAGATTTCAATTTGTGGGAACTGAAGATCACTTCTACTTATTAGAATAGTAAAGTAGTAACAACAAGGTACAAGATAAGGTAGGTCTGTTCAAAGGAAAAGTGTTCAGTTTTTTAAACAAATTCTGGCGGACATAAAGCTCAGTAAAACGGAGCACCCTGCAGTGGTGACAAAAGATGTTGCCAAAACTCATGGGGCCAATATGGGACCAGCCAGAATTACAGAACTATCAATACTGTGGGAAACTTTTGAAAAGTAAGTCATTCAAAATCTTTTCTAGTAAGAAGATCCGGGATTTTCTGTGTCTCTGGCGACATAATACCTAAAAAATGGGGTCAAGGATGCAAATATGGAAAAGAAAGAGGAAAAAGTTCTGCTTTATAAAGTCAATATGGTGTTAAACTGAATGAAGCATCAGAGACCATTTCAGCCTCTTGACATAAGAACCCCAAAATTCCAAGTAGCAAATTATATCATAAAATGTTCTCTGAACTTAAAAAAGATAGATTCTACCAAATGTCTAGTTATTAGAGTAATTTTTTAAAATGCATTATCTGTTTTCTTAGTGTGCAAATGTGATTAATTTGACTAAACAGTATAGGTAACAATGAAGCCTTTCACCCCCAGTCCTGGACTCACTACTGATTTCAGTCACAATAAACTACTTTTTTCCCACTACTGTCTGTCGCTGAATAAAAATACTTTTATTATGTTGCTTTTCAAAACCTGCCAAAGAACCTGCTTTTCTAATCTTATTCAGGATTCTTATAATCTAAGAAACCCAACCACCTAGCTTTCCCCCTCTTCCACTTCCCTTCTCCATTGTCACAAATATCTGAATCTGATGAAAGTCTCCAAACACCTTTAGGAAGGTTGATTGTCTGTTTAGGGAACAGAATTCAAACGGGTGTAAAAGGGAAAAGGAATATTGTATTGCTGTTGATTATGTAAAATAAACTAGATGCTAATAAAAAAAAAGTCTATTTTATAATTTTCCTCTTGTCCACTAAGTAGTTTTTTTGCTCATCAGATTCTACAAGATGTTTTCATGAAATATTTTAAGTATTTTTTTGCAATAAAATAAAGATGAAATAGAGCAAACTCCTCATCTTCTGGATGTACTCCATCACTACCACTACATTGCTATTTTTAATGAGATGTGCCTCTTGATTCTACCTTTCTCCCAATTTTTCTCCTTTGAGACAATCATGATTAACAAGGTCCTTAATGTCTTCTGTGATACTTTGTTGTAAATATTTAAACATGTGGAATTACATGTACTGCACATACTGTTCTATGTGATTTTTTTTCCCTTTAATGCAAGCAGTATATTTCAGGAAACTTTTCATTTCAGTATATATGTGTAGTTTTACTCAATTTGCAATAGATGTATAATTACAATTTCTTAATGGTCACTTAGACTAATGGCAGCATGCAGGAGTGTGTAACAAAATATAAAATATCACAGGCACTAATCAACATATGTACCTACATATATGATCAACTCTCTCTGCTACTGTTGGCAAACAATTCATTATTTCAAGAGTACCATCAGTATTTGCAGGTGGCTAAAGGAGACATATTGCTACTTAAATAGACAAAGTGCTGAAATGGATATTGCCTTCCTTTTTCTCAAGGAAATGTAGTATTTTGTCTGCCAAGAATTTGACATTTTGCTTAAGGGTAAGATAAGAAAATATTTAGGTAGGCATTAAGGGAAAACACAGAAATTTAAGTAATGGCAAAACACCAGTAAAAGAAAAGACTGCATAAATAAATTAGCCACAGCCCTTAAAGTAAAGGTCAGAAAAATACAGAATAAACCCATCAGAATTAACACACACACACACACACACACGTATAAAAAGATGGGAAGCTTTTCGTCTATGACTATTCACAGCCAAAATATGTCTGGTTGTAGAAGAATCTGATGAAAAATTACCAGGTGGGAAAAATATTTGAGCAGATGATATATTCTTCGTGTCTGCCTCTAATGCAGAAGAACAGGCAAAATCAACAATTCAGCCTTTAATGCTGTCTAAAAACGTAAAGCAGAGTTGGTACAATTTACTAAATGCCATCCATCCACAAAGCCCACACCAAGCCAATTTCCAACAGCCAACATTTTCCATCTTATTTTCTCTATAATATTTAGCTCTTTGCTTTAATTACACTTGATATTTGTAAAGAGAAAGCTGGCGTTGTAATAATTGGATAGCTTTTTTATCTATGTTGGCAGAAACAGAAATTTTCTTATATTTGAAGAGCAATACAAAAGCAAAACTTCCTTTTCTCACAAACTCAATGCCAAAACTATCCTCTGAATCACACAGTTTCTTTAAATCATGTTGTTCTGAAAGTGGAGATGTGCTATCTTAAAGCTGCTGCCAGGATCACAATGTTCTAAGTTAGCACCAAAAAACTATTGGTGTCAATTCATCAAAATGTATAGACCTCTCCAAGACATTCTGTTTTCCTTCATTCTTCTGATATTCCAATTTTTTTTCCTCCTTTCTTCTTTCCTTCTTTTATACTTCTCCCTTTCTCTTTCCTTCCTTCCATCTTTCCTTATTTCTCCCCCACTTTTTTCGTCCTTATAGTTCCACTTTCTTTCTTTCTACCTCTCTCTCTCTCTCTCTCTCTCTCTCTCTCTCTCTCTCACACACACACACACACACACACACACACACACACACACACACATTCAGGGCTCATGAGATAAAAAAGCAATGGCAAGCTTTTAAAATCAAAGATTCAAAATAATTTTGGAGGTCCTGAAAAAGAAAAAAAAAATCTCCTTCTAGTCATATTAGTTTTTAGAAAAAGAACTCCAGACTGAGCTATTTAGCTTCAGAAACTCAACACAATACTTTCAGCTTTATAGGAAGAACATGAATCTACTAATGGGAAAATTTTTTTCTGTGTTCAATTAAATATTTTTAATATCCCCAAAGCATCTTAACTCGTGGGGATAGTGTTTCCTTTATTAAAACAATCAGATGTGAACATATTTCTAAATTTTTTATCATTAAATAAGTACTAGACTTTGCTTTATTAAATCTTGGAAAGGTATACTCTCTAGTAGGTATTATAGCATTATAAATTGACTGGGAAAATTCAGATACAAATTTGTAAGCTTTTATTTTTTTAAAAAAAGTAGGTTTCCTAAGTCCTCATTCTCTTAAGTTATTCTCAGTAGTTTCTAAATGCCAGGAAAATTTCTTAAAATTTTTCAATTCAATCTGCAAGCAAAATAGATAACTCTTCAAGCACAGTTAGCAAAATTTCCATTTACATACTCAAAATACCTGTTTTGAAAGGACAGTTACCTGTTTTCAGTCACAACTTAGGTGTAAATCTTTAAAATTTTAGCTGACAGGTTTTACTATGTAATAAAACATGTCAAATTCAAAATGACAAGTGGATTTCATTTTTGGAGGGTTTTTCCTCACACCTTTTCCCATTATAATACAAGTACTACTTAGCCATATGATTTTCTGCAATACTTAACGAAAAATGTAAAACATAATGCATGTCTCAACATCTTAACACTTACATGGAGAGTTCTGGGGGTGGGGAGAAATCTTGCTAAATTCAGAAAAGTATACTGTCTATAAATGGAGAGGCTGCCAGCTCTCATCTGTTCTTTCTCTCAGTACATACATGCCTGCCTTCCAAACCTAGAACAGGGACAATTCTCCCATCTCTTGTTGCATCTCTGAAATTCCTCAATTACTCCATTTGTGGAATTAGAATACCACATTATCCGATCAAGTTTATCTAAGCAGATGATCTCGACACAGGGAGATGTCAGTTGATGAACACAAGAACTGCTGTATTTGTAGTCTTCTTTAATGGAGACCTGGAGCAACGTAAAGTGGAATCATCCCATTAAGTGTGCTCATGCACCATTCATTTAATCAAACTGGAAATCATGGGATAAGGTATTATGTTAATTTATTTTAAGTCACAAGTAATATTGAAACTAAATACTGATATGAAAAGTTAGATAAAGAGTAAAAAGTGTTTTTATTGTGGGTGTTGACTCCAGGTTGGTGAGTGCTGAGAGATTAAGCTATAGTTCATTGAATTGTGTGGGTGTAAAATTAACTTATTCACTCACATACATAGTCATTAGCATGGGCATTAAGCAATGAGTTGGCATTCTAGTTGGGCTATAACAGAACTTATTAATTTTGTGCTGTATCTTTAAATGAAAAGCGGGATAAAATTCTATTTGCATACAAACTTTTAATTATTTAACTTTTAACCTAACAATAGATATTTACAATCTTAATTTTTTATACAATTGCCTCAACATTAAATAGAAAACGATTCTTATTTATTTTCAAATGTCGCGTAACAAAAGAAATGCTCCCTTGTTATTAAAAGTGGACCACTAGTGCCCCCTTCTGATGTAAGAAAGGAAGAGAAATTCTTAGAACTTGAAAAGACACTCCTCACTAATCCCCTAAACAGCTGTTTCCAAGTTAGATTTATGCCAATTCTTTTCTGATTTAATAATAAACCCCTCATTTTTCTCCTAAAATGTTGAATATTCTGGTGTTCTAGCTACTGTTGTAAGTTACCTCCCTAGGAAAAATGACAAAATCAGAAGCATGTTATTTTTTAAACATAATCAAATGCCTTTATTCAAATTAAGCTTTAAAATAAATTTAAGAAATCGTCGTTTTAAAAATAGTTGAGGTTTTTATCATCGTTTGTTATATGTTCAATTGTGTGAAAGCTAATAAACTTAAATCTGTATCAGGCTTAATCACATTAAATGTCATGTTGCCTCACTTTTCACCAAATTCAAGCTGATACCCACAGACACACTCATTCATTACACTCCTTTTTGACATAACATAAAGGGCAAAAGGCAGCATGATAGATTAAAAAGATATTATGGTCCAATATTAATTACAGTATCAGCACCTTTTTCTAGCTCAGACTGCATATAAATGTCTATTTTCATTTTTACATTCAGAATATACTTTGAGAGAGAATGGATTTATTGCATAGTAAATGGGAAATTTGGTCAGATATTTTAATGTCAGGATGGTACCAAGTGTGAGCATACTAGAAAATCTGGAATTTCTTTCTTTAAGCCAATTTGGGTTTTTTGTGCAATTATCATAAGAATGTAAGATTGAGAGATATTATTAAAATCATAATGTGACCAGCTACAACACTTAATGTTCTTAAAAATTCTTCTCCTTGAAACTAAAACTCTGATAATATCACCTGATTTTCCCCAAAGAATTTTTGAAATTACCAATCATTTTCAAATATTAAATATTAAAATAAATGGTACTGTATTCTTAAATTATAGTAGTTTCTCCTACTATTGGAGACATCCCCATAAGCTTATAAAATCCAAAGATCAAAACTTTTGATACCATTTAATATTAAAATGAAAATCTTTGGTATTTAGAACATATTTTATCAAAATCTGAATTTACAATGAAAATTAACCTCAGAAAAAAATTCAGCCTTAACAGGAATGTCATGCTGAACCATCAAATAAGCTTGCTAAGTATCCCTGTTTTCTGATTAGGCTCAATTCATCGTCTACTACTAAAATAGCCTTATTTCATGTACTCATTACTCATATCTTATTTCATAATTTTGCTTTTGGAAAAAATGTGATAACAGTGTATTTTTTTCAGTCTTTCCTGCTGCCCATCTCAGTATTGTTTCTTTCCCACTGATGCAGGTTAACTTTCACATGTTGAAATGATAACCGGTTCATTCTGGTGATGCAAAAGAACTGAATACATCAAGAATAATGGGACTATATGAGATGTTTGTCTGTAGTACACCCTGAATTGAAAAGTGCTGCTCTATGAAGGTATGTGGAGCCCTGGAAGAAGCACTAGAGGGTTAATTTCTAAATGGATGATTTTGCCTATCAAATTTGTGATATTCCTGTGCTCAGTCCTTGGATGAGGAAGAACAACAGTAGGGCGAGGCCTGCTTACTTTGCCAATTATTCTCCTTTTCTGGGAATCTCTGACAAAATCACTTATAGCTTCTAAAAATTTGTGGTGTGGTCCAGATGTTTCTATTCTGCTTTTTCCTTCAAATTTTCAAAAATATACAAAGAAATCTCTCTGTATTCAGAATAATAAATCAAATGGGAAAGCAATTTAAATTACAATCCATTTTTAAGAAGCAATAGTGACTGCATCATATCACAAGGAAACTAGATTTCTAGCTTTAACTCTTTGACTGCATTTCATTATAGGACTTGTTTTATTATTACTACCAACAACCATGTGTGGGGTACCTCTGAATACATTCTCTCTGACTCTCAGAAGTCAATTCTCTCTGAATGCAAACCACACACCGTACAGCTGCACAATGCTGATGCTGGTGTGTGGATACTACAGGCATGTAATTATTGCTACGTTGAATTGCATTAATAAATACCTACCTCTAAGAAAAGACAGGTATTAAATATTTAAGGCACATTAAACATTATATTCAAAAATCACCAAGTTGCTGTTTACAATTCAGAAGGGAGAGGATCCTCAATTTTTAAATTACATACGAAATAGCAATATATACAGTTTAAAAATTGCTATTATAATCAAAAGGATCCCCCAACAGAAACCAAATGTCATCACAGTAGATGGATACAAAAGCATCTTATAAAGCATGAAAAATCAGGCCCCAAATCTGATTTTAAATCCATATATACTGGTTGTCCAAATGCTTAAAATACTTGGGAAAATAACTGGGCTTTCCTATTTATAAGAATATTTATCATTTATATACCTTCCAGTTCTCCCTGTTTTATGAAATAGTCTCCAACCTATATACTAAGCTTGGTATATTTGCATAACAATTAGGAGAATTATAAAATTTTGTTCCAACAGAAAAAAATGTGAAAGGAAAAGATGCTTCAAAAAATTATCAAATACGGCTGCTATAACTGTTAATGATGAACTCCAACTATTAGATAAAGATTTTTTTCCACAGTAGATCGTGGGAGTTCGTGATAACTATAGGTATGATCATGGCTTATTTCAATGCTTTGAAATGTCAAATGAGTAATTTTATTCTCTTTTATTTTTAAACTATTTGCAGAGACAACACAAATTATATAATGTTACATTTATTTTAACCTACACTTCTTCCTTCATAAGGTTACTTGTCTAAACATTTCACTAACATTGTGCAATTTTAAACTGAGAAAAAGAACAAAGTTACAAGTGTGACAGTTTATCAGGAATAGATTAAGTGACAGCTGTAACTAGAATCAGAATTAGTAGATTATTTTAATAGTTCCAGGAAGAGTATAATTTACAAAAGTACATTTGAATGATGTTAGGGAGATATAAGAAGGAATTATTTGCTTAGTATAGGATGGTTTCTAAGTGAAACTTCAATAATATTCTCTCTGAATTTTTTAAAATATAGATGTTCTCTGAATTCAACACTTCAATGAATCAATTGATTTATTGATGTAAGAAAAAAGTATTTCCCAAAGATTTTGCTCAAGTCATGGAATCTCCTTGCAAATTTATGATTTTTTAAATTCCCTTTTGATAGATTAACTGTCCTTATTGTAATTTTAAGGAAGTTATATATGCTTTCAAAATTTTTGACATATCAAACTAGTTCCATTTTATCTTTCTCATAATCGAATTTCTAAGAAAGAATTCATATAGGCAGATCTTCATTATATCCCATTTATCATATCTCTCATATCTAGAAATCTTTCCTTTTTCCCGACACCTAAAATATTTCACTGTTTCTTCAAAATTAACCTAAAACATTACTCCTTCAGGAAATATTAACCATTTAAAAGACATTAATCCAAATTCCCCAGAAGTCCAAAATATTAAGAGTTAATATTTATTCTACTTACCAATGTAAACATCATCCTTGACTTTAACGTAAATACATATTTGATCTCTGCTTTTGTGAAGTATCTTTTATTATTTCTACTACTATGTTCTTTTGTATGTCTGTCTTTCCAATGCCATTTCTTTAGATTAAAAAAGAAAAAAAGCTGCCAGAGGAACCATCTATCCCTTCTAAAGTGGAGTATATATTTAGGTATTGATTAGATGATGATGTTAAAACTGATGGTTAAAAAAATCACTATTTTTATAAATGTTTCTTAAAATAAGAAGAACTTCAACTCGGGACTTGATCTGTATGCAAATACACCTTTCAACTTCAGATCTTGTAATTTTAAAATTTTTCTTTCCACATTGTTGTTCTTTGGAAGATGACCATTTTGACCATTATGTTGTTTGACTTTTATAAATATTATGTATTATAAGGCAGAATGTGTTTTGCAATTCAAAGTTTTAATACCCAGCATAATTAAAGCCATGACTGCAAGGGCTGTAAGGAAGAAATTGCATGACACCCTTCCCTCACAGTGATTACATTCTCTTTGAAAGCAAAACAACTTTAAAATAGAGCACAGCCTCCTTTGCATTGTGGAATGCACCACATTCATTCACCAAAAGCTATGTATTCAGTATATTTACTATGAAAAAAGTAATTTTTTTCTCCGTTTACTGATACAAATTTGTTTCCTTGATAAAGCCAAGTAGAAAGAAAAGCAAGTGGATTACAAAAATATAGATTGGACAATAGAAAGGTAAATAGATAACAAGCTAAAAATGCAAACAAATCTTAAGATTGGAACTGCCTCACATTATTGATTTTGGTTAAATGGAAAAAATGAATGCTTTTGGTATAGTATTACACATATTTATGACAATTCATTCTCCATTTTGCTTCATTTTTTGGTTTGCTAAAGAGAACAAAAATGAGTTCTTTTGTCTCTACAAAATTATTAAGGAGCTGAAACCAGCCAGCCAAACCCAACCTAATTCTGAAGAGGAATTAGAAAGTCAAAGCCTATTAAAGCTGGACTACTCATAGAATTCAGTAAATGACTATGTATAAACTCAATAAGTGACTGTGAAAAAATAAATAAATAAAAAGAAAGTGGAAGACCAACCTGTAAACTAAGGCACACAATTTATTTATAATTGAAAAAAATCAAAAAAATGCAATTTTAAAATACTTACTAATATACACATTCATGTGAACATTGAAGCTCTTGTTCTATAAATCCAAGCATCCTATACAGCAAAGCAGTTAGTCAAAAAAAAAGTTACCTTTTACCATCATCATGGATTCTCTAGAAATAAAAATCATAATTTTACACAAATCTAAGCAATGTTTTTCTAAATGAATTTTTAATAAACTCAGAAATGACATCATAGACCAATTACCAGGATCATTAAGGACACTCATTCCAAGTACATTTAGGTGTTAGCTAAGAACATTGAGGAAAGGATTTTTAATGGCAGTTCATCTCCTTAAAATGAATTTGTTTCTTGAAGCTCCTCTGTTGGAACTTGTACAGTTGGAAGCATGCAGTTGATCGTTCCTAGCATTTGCACGAATGTGTATGTGCTTGTGAGTGGCCACTATGTGTGAAGTCTAAGGGGACTGCTCCATGTTAATGAGAAACCAAGGAATTCCTCCTACAGCATCTGGCATAAGTGTGAATTACATAATTTAAAACTGCCCAAGGCAGCTCTAACTTACATGCCTTGTTTCAAATTTTAGATTCCCTTTCTTAAAAAGCACTTTAAACTCTATAATATTAAAAGGGGAAAACTGTTTTCTTCCGTGTTTCAAGGAGCAATTATGGATTGGATGTACTACCACCCTTTGTATTCTGATGGTACTGCATGAACATTGCAAGCTCATATGTCGGTTTTCAGGAAACTTGAAAAGGCAGACAGGTGCAACCCAATCTGACAGTAAGCCTTTGGTGAGCACAGTCTGCAAAGTGTAGGCAAAATTATCAGTCAACCCAGTGTTCTCTAATGCAGAACCTTGGAATATGAAAGTCCATTTGTCTTGCAGCCTGAGCTTTTTCTGTTTTACATCACCTTATGTGAAGACAATAATGTAGCTTCTTAACAAAATTTTAAGTACATGTTATCTGCAATTTTCACAAGACTTAAAACAGGAATAGTAATATGGGCTTTGAAATCAAAATGGGTCATATTTGAATTAAATCAGAAATAATTATCAGATATGAAAACTACATATTCTGTATATTTTAATGATATTAATAAATAAACCCCGTTTAAATCTTCATTTTGATAATTACATATTTTTAAATAAAATTCAGATATAAATGAATAACTTCACAACATTGAAGACAAACGTTTTCAGAGAAAACTAAATTTTACTTTATTTGATTAAAATCAATGGTTTAGGGCTGGGGTTGTGATTCAGTGGAAGAGCACTTGCCGAGCGCTGGGTTCAAAATAAGTGTATTGTGTCCACCTACAACTAAAAAACTTATTTTAAAATCAATAGTTCAATTGATTTAATGTCTTCCTACATGTGCCCTAAATCCTAACTGAAATGACTTTCATTTTTTAGAAATATTCTTTGTCTTTGGTTAAAATATTATGAAAAGGCCAAGCTATGTATAGATTCAAAAAATGATAAATTGAATATCTGAAATATATATAGTACAGTTCATTCCATGTCAAATTGATACACAAACTAGGAAATTTACAAAATTCCCAAGAATTAGGAGCTATCACTTGAAAGATTACTCATACAAAAGTCTACCAGAATTACAGTGTAGCATGCGGATCTAGAGAACTTTTAAAATGTTAATGAAACTCAGAGATCAAAAGTTTATGAAAAA
>NW_026000026.1:50586315-50626315 GCF_001458135.2 Marmota marmota marmota | reverse complement strand
ATGGCACCTTGTATACTGAGTCCTCTAGAGGGAAGGAAGATTGAATCCTCGCAAAGCATAAGGTTGAAATGGCCAAGAAAGAAGCCCACTCCTGAAATCACATTTTATAATACCATTAATCCATTCATGAGGATAGCCCCCTCGTGACATAAACACTTCCTATTTGGCCTCAACTCCCACTAGTGTCACTTTGGTAACTAAATTACAACATAAATTTAGTAATGAACAAACATTCAAATCTTAGCAGGGAGCAACATCAGGAGAAAAAAACAGTATTTTGTTGATTTTGTTCATTGATGCAATCATAAACCTACAATGTAAGAATGCCCATAAGATGCTTGCTTGAAAAGAGAGATTTGTTCAAATTCCAAACCATCATAAAGGTCTTGATAAAAATCAGTGATAATATTATTCTTTAGATCCAATTTTTGTTCTTTCAATAAATTAATGAGATAGAAATTTAGGGACTGAGATACACAAAATAGGCAAAATATTCCTTATTACCTTTATGTATTCTGCTTCTAGGATGAAATGTTCTGATCAGTTTTATAATTTTTCTTCAGGAAAATAATAACTGATTACTACAATATATAAGGAGTACACTGAGAGGACAGGTCCTTCTTTCTTCTTTAGTGATAATACTGAACGAGAAATTGGCCCAGTACTGGCAGAATTTACATGTGACCATATAAGCATATCATGTCCTACATATTATAGTACATCTGAAATGTTCTTTGAGAAAAGTTCACACTGAAGTCAGTGTGATTTACTTTAGCACAATAGACAGGATACACATTTTTAATCCCATTTGTGGCTTATACGAAAAAAAAGTACTAATTATATTGTAGATATACAGTATATGACAAAACCTACAGGCAAAGAAAATTTGTTTGACTAGTAAACTGCATTAATTATTACCAGTATAGTTCTTTAAATAAATCACATACACGCACACATGTGTGTGCACTTGCATATGCACAAACACACACAGAATGAAGTAATTTCTTTTTTCTTTAAAATAGAGCTAATACTACCAAGTTCAAAGGTCTATTTTTTAACCATTAAAGGAAACTGATTTTTTAAATATATTTTTTAACACATCATGGATGCTCATTAGAAATTTATTCCTCTTCTCTTATCCTTTCAGTTCATTTCCCAACTAAATTAAACTTGCCTCTCTTCTCTACCTTTTCAAATGACATACCTCCCAGTTCCTATCCATCAGTAGTAGTGACTTCTCCAATGGCACTTTATCTGTTTCACTTTGGGGAATTTATTTTACCATCATTGTTAGTAAGATTCGTGGAAAATTCATATTTGGATCATTTTTAATGAGTTTTCTTTCCCTTACATACAATACAGCATCCTATAAACAAGCATAAAAGTACTTAGTAAATAAATATTATCTGAACACAATTTATTGCAAACAAGGAAAACAAGAACCAGAGGACTTCATTGAAAAGTTGCAAGTCCAATGGTTTCTATTGACTAACAACAGACTCAAGCCCTGTTATCTTGTATCCGGGGATCTTGGAACCTATATTATTTGTTAAAATGATCATGAAGGGAATATGGAGTTTGCCATTTTCTTTTATTTTAAGTAAATATTGAGTTCCTAAAGCAGACAAATTGGTTAGGTCTACACTGAATATCAAAGTAGAAAATTATTCTAATTGAGTAATTAAAGTTCAAATCACTCACAAATGGTTTATCAGGCAATGCAAGACAGCAGAAGAGGAATTTTTTTAGTCTGGAATAATTCTGTAATTACCTTAATTATCCATATTAGAAAAAAATAAAAGTAGGTAGAGTCCCTTGTTCCTTGGAAGCATTAACAAAGATAAAAAGAAATCACCAAAATGGATTATATAAAGTCAATGCCACCCCTGTAACTTTGTCCATCATGTCCATCATGTGTTTCTGAGACAAGTTTTTATGTTAGATAAAATATCTCTATTAAGAAGCAGTCTTGAAATTTGCAGAGTATCCTCAGCAAAGGAATAGATTATGTAGCTAAGTAAAGTACATTTATTAGAAATGGAAAGGAACACTAACAAATGGCAGTAGCAAGTGTGTCTTAATAAGTTTATACTGCCATAGCAAATACCATAGACAGGTGGCTCAAGCAACAGCAATTTATTCTCTCATAGTTCTAAAAGCTGGAAGTCCATAACCAGAGTGCTAGCATGGTAGGGTTCTGATCAGAGTCCTCCTTCTGGCTTAAAGATGTCAACCTTCTCTCCATGTGCCCATGTGTCCTCACCTGCAGTGAGAGCACAAGACATCTTGCTGATGTCTCCTCTGATATGAGCATCCATTCCATCTTGAGGACCCTACCATATTCAATCTTAATGACTTTCCATATCACACACCTCCAAATACCATCACAGGAGGAGGTAAAGCCCTTGACAAATGAATTTTAGGGGAATATAATTTAATCCACAGCAAAGAGTGTGTTATTATTGTATAAGTGTGATTAATTTATAACTAAAAACTGATTAGAAATTCAAGATATGAGGATTTTAAAAAATCAAGGTGCTGTCCTATAGAATAATTTTTTGTTATTTCTCTAACTTACTACTGCTTTCTCTATTAATATTAGCATAAAAAATCAAGAAAAAGAAGAGAATTTAAAAGATTGAAACTATAGAGGCAAGAAAGTCAAAAGCAGGGCTGGAGATACGACTCAAAGGTAAAATGTTTGCCTAGTGCATGAAAGGCCCTGGGTTTAATCCCCAACTCAAAGGCAAGAAGGAAGGAAGGAATTAATTAAGTCATAAGTAAGAATATAGATTCTTAACACTCCAACCTAAAACATTCATGGTGAATTCAGGGATGTACTAATAAATGATTAACAACTAAATCTTCAACAAAAGAAAAGGGAAAAGACCTGATTTGTCATGTTTATGAGTATTTTTAGTTTAATAATCCTACCATGGCCAATTTCTAGCTACCAAAGTGACATCCTCCAATGCAAAGTTAGGGAAAATGCATATAGTTTTCTTTCATAATCCAATGGGAGCTGGCTCTAGAATACCACTGAGTAAAATATTTTAAATTTGCAAGTCCAATATGATATGTAATGACCTGTATCCACATGAGTACTAAAATTGGAAAAATTTGTTTCAAGTTGAATGCAATGGCTATTGCCCATAATCCTGGCTTCTTAGGAGGCTGAGGTAAGATCGCTTCAATTCAAGACCAGCCATGGCAAGATATTCAAAATCCATCTCAAAAATTTTAAAAATTGTTTTTCAATATTACAAATGAATACAATTAAAATATAAATTTAAAGAGGCAGTACTTGATTACTGTTCCTGCTGTATAAGTACCAATAATTTTATTTATTTATATCTTGCTCTGGTTGTTAATATACTTTACTGTATTATCCCTTATGAAAATAATTCATTTGGTTTACTGCTATGTAGCAATAATGTCTATCAATGAAAAAGTAGAACTAGATAATTATTGTGTTTAATCATATATATATTTCAAACCCACACTAAGAAATTTAAAACATTTACAGTGAAGAATGCCTTCACTCAGACTTTGCTCGACCTCATAGAAGATTCAATATATAAAACTGTACCTTTTCTAAGTTCAATAATGGAAGACTATAGCAGGGTTTTCATAAATATAGAGTTGAACTCAATAGAACTCCACTTAATTAATCTACATTGGAGTGATATGTACTAGAGTGTGTCCTTTGCAATTCATGATGCTATGTTAACCTGAAAGTAGTTACAAGAGACTGTATCATGTCTAAAAATAATGCTCTACTTTAAATTAAATAGTAATAAGGTATGAAACCTATCTAAATAAGCCCTATGCCAACAAATACATTACCTCTACAAACACAATAAACTTCTAGAATATTTATAAAGTACTAAACACTTACCTAATATCTGCTCTCTTCTTCTTCCTTATTAACAAAATCTAATGTTTCGGGATGTAGCAATGTGCCCAACTTTGAGAAATATGTCTACATTTTAAGCTTTTCTGGTAAAATAAAGGTGTACATGTATTCAACTCTGGTAAATAACATTTAATAGAAGTTTTTGAATTGGACTTCCAGGAAAAATCCTTGAAATCTGAATGCAAAAGGGGTAGGAGAGGGTATTAAAGATAGAACTGACACATGCCACATGTGCCTTCTACTTCTTGACCCTCTCCTTCTGCCTTCCTGGAATTTGGACATGATGGATAAAGATGTGGCAACCAGCTTGTAACCGCAGGTTACTAAATGCAAGCTGAGGATACCTTGCTGGAAAAACAGAAAGTATCTGAATCTCTGATGATATTATGGAATTTCTGAATTTCTTATTAGTTCACCATACTCACACCTGGTTTAACCTGACCTCCTCTGGTATCTGTTACATGTAGCCAAAATCAATCTTTAATTAAATATGGACTTTGATGCTTAGAGTGGCATGTTTCAAGAAAAAGAATCTAAAATGTGGAAATATAATGTAGGTATAAGAAACCAAATATGCCAGGTGACTACAAAAAATTTCTGTCATCTGCTGTACCTTAAAAACAACCTATACATGAATCATTTTTTGTAGAGAAAGAGTAAACAATGGGGTAAATTCACAATATTGATAAATGCAATCACATTCTTAATATTTTCTACAAAGACTTATAAAACAGAGACAAACTACCATCACTTTTAAGGTTAGGATTTCAACATAAGAATTTAAGAGGGACACCAGCAGCATTTAGACCACAACAAATGCTCTATTAGCTAATCAAAATAGACTGAGGTTTTGTTTCATTTTAACTTTGGAGTTGTACAAGGTTGAAAAGTGGTAATTCCTATTACTCCAAATAGAAGCAACTAAAAGTATCAGGCTTGGACTTCCAGTCACTGACTTCTTGGTTCCATCAGAGAACTGAGGGCTCACCAAAAAGTCATCAAAATCTGAAAAGACAGGAGAATCAAGAAAGTTACACAAGATCTGACTACCTATCAAAGAAGCCACTGGAATATAAACCAATGGGAATATGTAAATGGTAATTTTGATTAATTGTGGAGCTTGAGTATGAACTGTCATGATAGTCTTAACAGTGTTCCCTCCAGAATGTCTTGATTTACCTCTAGAAATCACATTGGATTGATTCTTAAGCTAAAAACCTAAGAAAAATCCTCTCACAGCTCGGTCAGAGGAGAGAATGAGCAATTATTTTGAAATATGCCCAAAGCATTATATATCACAAAGACCCACTTTCTAAGGGGAAGAAATTTTCCCAAGCCTTATTTCAGGTGGAAGGAAGAATGTTTCTCCAGTTCTAGCTCCTAATAGTCTTCCTGTCTCACCAAAGGGGTAAGAAAAAAATCTAGGTTGTTATAATTTAAAAAAAAAAAAAAAAGCTCTCATCAAACTAGGAATATAGGATGGCTTCTTTATCTTGATAATAAACATGTTTTTTTAAAACTACAGTTAATATCGTACTTAAGATGAAAATTTTGTTTACTTAATCAGAAATAACATGGATGCCACTCTTCTCCAATTCGATGTCATACTCAAAGTCCTAGGTAATGTCATAGACAAGACAGGAAATAAAAGGCATACACTTTGGGAAGGAAGAAATCTTTGTTCATAGACATAATGATTGCCTACGTAGAAAAATCTTTAAAAATAAACAAAATACTACTGGCACAAATAAGTGATTACCACAGTTATAGGATACACGATTAGTACAGAAAAGTCAAATACTTTCCTTTAAACCAGCAATAAATAATTATAATATGAAATTTAAATCCAATTTGCTGAGTCTTAATAAAAATGCAACTTCTTCAGAGAACTTTAATTCACACTATGGAGAGGCAAAAGACCTCGATTAGTCAACACTGATAAATAGCAAAGACAAAAGACTCACACTACCTGATTTCAGGATTTAAAACAAAAGTCACACTAATTACAGATTAACTTTACAAGTGTATCATAAAAATAAATGCTTTGATAGTAATCTAATAAAATATATAAAAGGTCTATATGAAAAAAAGTACAAATTTCTGATGAAAGATCAAAAATATGAATAAAGGGAAAGATGGTCCATATTCTTAAATAGAAGGGCTTATTAATTTGTCAATTCTTTTCAACTTTATCTATAGGCACAACACAATCCATATAAAAGTTCAACCAGGTTATTTGGTGAGTATTGTCAAACCAATTCCGAAGTTTTTATTATCAATATAAAGTAACAACTCTGCCTTTTGAAAATAAGAAAATAGTTTATTCTGAGCTAAATATGAGTAACCATGCCTGGGAACAGGGATTCATGTCATCCTGAATGAATTGTTCCACTACAGAAGTAGTTACATGAATTTTTGCATCTATACAACAAAAGTTCATAAATCAATGTTTACCAATTTTGTTGGTGGGTACACCAAGTAGGTGAGCTATTTACAGCAAATCAGGGAAATATCTTCTATAGGTTTTAGATGTTATAGCATTCTTAGTTTTAGGGTTGATGTAGGCTAGAAGTCTGATAAGTTTAGAGATACATTCCAAGAAGTTGATGTATTAGTCATGAGAATGTTAGGTCAGATAATTGGCTTTTAATGGTCTGGAGCTAGCCCAAAATGACTTTGACTCTTGACCTATAAACTTTCCATCTCTCCACAGTCACAATGTCCAGGTAAGCCAAGGTCAAACAGTTTGCTGAATCTTAATTAAATAAAGAAGCAACTTCTTTAGAGAACTTCAATTCTTCAAGTAAGGAAAAGGGAGAAAAAAAAACCCACAAAACTGAGTTAATCAACACAATACTTAAAAACAGCAAAGACTAAAGATTCACATTACCTGATTTCAAGGCTTTTAAAAGTCACAATAATCAAGACATATTGAAAAATAGAAATGTTGAAAAGAATAGATACAGAAATCAAAAAACAGAAAGTCCAGAAATAGACATACACAAATTTAGTCTATTGCTCTTTGAAAAAGAAGCAAAGACTATTCAAGGAAGAAATAATAGTCTTTTCATCAAATGGTTCTAGAAAAACTGAATAGCCATATGAAAAACTAAGTAAATAAATACAGACATAAATCTTACAACTATCACAAAAATAGATTCAAAATGTTCATGGAGTCAATCTAAAAATGAAAAAAACATCAAACTTCTAGAAGACCATGTAGGACAGTCTATGTGCTCTTGGGTCCAGTGATAAGTTTCTAGGTATAACTCAGAAACTCAACCCATGAAAGAAAAACTGATGTTAGGTTTTGTTAACATTAAAATCCCTGCTCAAAAAAGACACTGGTAAGAGAATTAAAAGATGAGCAACAAATTAGTTATTATTATTAACTGAGGTCCAGACTTTCTTCAGATATTTCCTTTATGTTACAAGTTTTCTTTCAAGGTAGCCCAATATACTTAGTAGTCATGTCTTTTTGGTTCTTTTTGGCTGGGACAACTTCTCAGACTTTCCTAGTTTGCATATATAGTAGGATGCATACATAAATAAATATATATATACATATATATGTATATATAATATACATACATACATATACAGACACATATATATATATATGACTTAACTATATATATGACATATATATAAATATATATGATGATTTATGTAGGTAATTTAGCCTCATAAAGGTAGAGCATAACTCCCTACTCCTTAAACATGAGCTCTGCATGGTAACTTCTTTCCAAATAATGCAGAATTTTTTTTAAAGTCAGAAAGCACAACAAAGAAATTCCATTGGTTTTTGTGTAAAATCTTTAGTGAGGAGGTTAGTTGGCAGTATCTGATTGGCAGTGTATAGATTTTATTCCACTGTTTACACTGGGCTCTGGTTTGATTATGTAGGATTCAAAGGTATAGAGCTATCTCAGTCTAATTGCCTCCCAATTAAATTTTTATCAGTAGTATGTACTCTTATTACCATGTGATGAAAATGATACTTTATCTCTGTGGTCTGCCTCCCAAAACTGTACCACACCAGTCTAATGATGGGAAAAACATCAGAATTCTCAGTTGAGGGACATTCTATTAAAATACCTGATCATTATTGCTCAAAATACTATAGTCACAATTTTGTGTAAATCTAAAATTTTAAAAATTGTCAAAAAACTAAAGTACAACTAATAAACAAAAGACAGGCTCAGCAGCATTTTTTTTCCAAGTGAGTACAAGCACACAGGTGAGGATTTAGTGGGAGATATTCAGTTCTGCTCACATGCAAAGGAAGACACAGCACTAACCAAGAGCATCAGTTGGCTCAATGAATAGACAGAAGTTACAGCTGTCATGGCATCTGCAGGATAGGGAGGACTTCAGCCTCTTGGTGTCATCACATGTACAGGTGGGGCTTTAGTTGTAAAGTCAGTTCTCATATTAAGTGCAGCTGATTTTTCTATTATCAGTTTCTTATAATTAATTAATCAATATTCATGTATTATTATTATTAACTGAGGTCCATATTTTCTCCAGATATTTCCTTTGTGTACATGTTTTCCTTCAGGATGCCACACTATATTTAGTAGTCATATTTTTTTGGTTCCTCTTGACTGACAGCTTCTCAGACGTTCCTAGTTCTTGATGATCTTGATGGTTTTGAGGTATTTTGGCAGGATGTCCCTCAACTGAGACTTTTGATGTTTTTCTCATCTATACTATAGTCACAATCTTTCTATAAATCTAAAATTATTCTAAAATTTAAAAACTGTTGAAAAACAAAACTTCAACAAATAAACATGGGTGTTTCCCCACTGTCTTTGGGGTCACTTGTTGGAGTGTTGTGAACTTTGGAGGGCATCTCATTCCCTCGTTAATACTTTCTCCTATTACCTTGTATATCTATGTTGATTTTTACACCTCTACTGAGAAAATTATCTATTATACTGTTATACAAGGGACTTTTAAGTGATTTGCTATCTCTTTACTAAGTGTCCCAGATTAGTATATATCTAAGTGTCAACTTCTACTCAATGTGACCCTGCGGCTATGTGCAGTCTCTAGCACTGCTTTGTAGTAATTTTCTGAACACCTCAGAACAAAGCCATATACTAGTAAACCTTTAAAATGAAAAAAAAAGTCATTGAATCTGGATGTGGTGGCTGGTGCCTTTAATCCAAGCAACTTAGGAGGCTGAAGCAGGAGGCTTACAAGTTCCAGGCAAGCCTTAGCAATGTAGTGAAATCTTGTTTCAAAATAAAAATGGAAAGGATTGGGTATATAGTTCAATAGTAAAGCACCCCTGAGTTTATCCTACAGTACCAAAAAAAAAATAGTTATTGAAATTTCTAATCCAAGTAGAATGTGGGAGGGATGTTCTGGAATAGGCTAAGAAATAAGGCATTAAAGAAAGTAAAATTACTGTTAAACTATAAAGGAAAAATGAGAAAACAGAGCAGAAATAGGAAAAAATGAGGAATAGACCAGGAGTAGAGGATGCAAGAAGAAAAAGAAAGACAAGAGAAAGTATAAACATAAACAGGAGGAAAAAGTGACAATTCTGAATAATGCTTTAAAACATTGAAAGTTATACATCAAATCAAAATTAAGGAATGAAACATTAAATTATTAAGAAAACTCTATCAAATAAATATGGAAGACAATATCTTTGAAATCAAAATCAGATTAAAGAGATCTGTGTTACTCTATGCTGAGCTATTTGAAATGAACAGACTTCTTTCTGGGCCTTCCTGATTCAGATTGAATAAGATTTGGGGAGGTTTAGCAAATGCCCACAACTCTTTGGCTTTGCTTCCAAGTTTCCCCGAGAGTGGAGATTGCTTCTTACCATCCCACCTCTGAAAAAAATCTAGGGGGCTCTAGGGGATATCTCGATACCAATAGCTTTATAGTGGGTCAGAGGAGGCAGCTCCTATCTGTGACCTAGTAGGCAGTTCTCACTCTGGTTGTAGATGCGGTCTTCTTTGTTTATCTGCAGATGCAGCATTTGCCACCAGACACCCAGGGATGTCAGAAAAGGTTTGAGGTTGCCCTTGTATATTTGGGGTATGTGGGATGTGGCAGCCTAAGACAGAGGTATGACAGCTCAGGTGGAGTATTGTTGATGACCCATGGGAGATGTAGGAAAGCTGTTACCCACTGGAGCACACAAGTCACTGGGCCTTCATTTGGACACACTAGGTGTTGGTCAGCACTGATGGAACACTTGTCTCAGACTGTCTTTATGGGTGTGCTAAGGCATGTGGGGTCTCTGCCAGCTATTGGTGGTTACACTGGAATTTGTCACCAGGAAATGCTGGCAGTGGACCCAAGTTTGCACATGTTTGTGGTGGCCTGCAGCTATGGAATGATCAGCACTACTGGGGCACAGGTGCCTCTGCTGCAGTAGCATTAGCAATAATTAACACTATGCCCTCATAATAAACAAGCCTGGCTCACCAAAGTTTAGATGAGGAGCTTGTTCCAATTCACTTAAAGTTTCTAGCTCTGACATAAGGGAGAAAAGGTCAGATCATAGAAGACAGTCTCCCAGAGATAAAATTATCATGTTTACTATTACACTCAGGCAAGTTCTTAAGCTTTGTTTACTAGAAGGTGGAAACATACTAAATTTTTACTAAGGTTTGTAGGAAACGGAACTACTAAACATGGTGATAGGTTGTGTAATTCATGAAGGTATCACCATGCCTCCAGATTTGCACTGGTAGGATGGGTATGGAAGTGCAAAGGGAGTGCACTCACCAAAGGCCAACTCAGGGGAGGCCATTGTGTCCCTGGACATAGAAGATCTTGAACAAGAGCTATTGAAATAGGAAGGCCTACTGGTCATTCCAATGAGACATTATCATTGCTATGGAGTGGGGACTATCGTCTATTTGTCCTGTCCCCTCTTCAAATGAGAATTTTTTTATATAGGAATTTTGAATTGATATAGTTCAATGTGGTCATTCACAATTATTCAATTCTTTTACCTAAGTCTCTTTGGCCAACAGTGGTTATAGGTTAGAAAGCACTAAATGTTCACCTTCCCCAATTTTGCAAGAAATGAAATTCTGCCATTCATGCCTTTTATGATATACATTTACTATACAACCTTTTCTGCAAATGCAATGAAGTTTTGTTCTTGCTTCTTTTAGATGTTCTGATTGCACTATGCATGGAGAGTTTGTCAGAGTTAAATAAACAAATATTCCAGCAGCAGAATTCAACTATAAATACTTGTATGAAGTCAATGTGCTCCTCTACATGTGTCTAAATACAGAACCATGCAAAATCCAAGTTATAGTGTTATGTCACAGGGAACAAGAACCAAAAAGAAGTAAGATACTGAGGCCACTAAATTCTTAGACTCTCTTTGTACAGGGCCATATAAATATATAGCAGTTCTAGAGAGTCTATGTATCTTAAACATAACTTATTTACAATTAAGTAATCTTTTAAAAATTTTGTTATCTTAATTAAATTCTTTGTTGGTGAGGAGATAAAGATAACAGCTTATCATAGCTGCAGGGTGGGAGTGAGTTCTAATGGATACATTGTCAATTAGAGTACTTGGAATGTTAGCCAGTTACCAAAGGATACAAATTAAGATGGACACACACAAACATAGTACTATGCTTTAAATAAAGTATTTTAATCAAATCATAGATCTGATTTCTCTTATTATGTGGGGAAAGCACTTTTGGTATTAGGTAGCTCAGTCATGGGGCAAAACATTGAAGAAAAGTATTCATCATCTTGAAGTTCTAGACTTAAAGTCAAATGTAGTAAGTTAAGATTTAGGGGTTGGTCTCCTTAAGAAAAGGGGGAAAATTCTATTATCCCATCATTATGCATATCTTCAATAGAAAAATAAAACTATATTTAAGAATTCTGCCTTATATCATAATATTCTGTAACCAAGTAGAATGACCAGGATGCTACTTTTCTTAAACAACTTAATCAGTTACTTCTAAATTCTCCAGGCATCAAAGGACTACAAAGCCTAAAGAACAAACATTCACACATACTCAGAGTATAGTTTAAAATGTATTGATATTGTGCTAATAGGAAGACATTTCAGCACTAATGTCAATATTATAGTTATACACTGCCAAGTGAACCTCAAACCACATGTATTAAATCCTGAAATATATTTCATAAGTAATTAAAAATGTATGATTTGCTACCTGACTTCATTCTGGCCTTTATGCAAATAACACCATCTCATTAGGTCCTCCTTGGCTGCCATATTTAAAAATAACCATTCCCATATTCCCTCTGTTTTTCTGCCTTATCATTTTCTTGGCACTTATTATTGTGCATCGTACCATGTATTTTACTTTTGAATCTTGTTTTTTCATCACATTATTTCCTCTATAGCAGGACTTTTTATCTATTTGGTTCCCTGTTATATTCCCAGGGCCAGATCAGTGCCTGACACATATTAGTAGTAACTCATTTATTGAATAAATTAATTGCCATTTATTAAAATGTAACAATGTTTTTCTCTTGTGAGAAAAATGATGTATTATTATTATGATATTGTTTATTTCACTGATATAACTAGAAAAATATAAGAATATTTTTAACTGAAAAATTGATACCTTGAAAATTTATTTAGAAAGCAATTGGTGATAAACAAAAAAATAAACTCCATATGTGGAAAATATGCTCACATGTAAAATTAATGGTATTCACTGTAGATCCATTATTTTCCCTATCTTTCTCTTGGAATACATATTATTGTTCAAACCAAATTAACCCCCTATTATACCTTTTATACTGAGAATCCCTTTTTTTAGTTTTCTTGAAAGAAAAATTTTTTAAAAAATTCAATTTAATTAATATTAACTATATAAAATGACTTTTCTCCAATTACACAGGTATACATTTTTAAAAAGTTGATAATGATTATTAATTAGCTATTCTCTATAATAACAAGATAAAGACCAAAAGCACATAGTGGAACAATAATAATATTTTTAAGGAAATAAGAAAAGAAGATAAATGCAAGTTGACCAAAAGCCTAAATATGAAAACATGTTTCAAATCTGGAGGTGGAAAACTTTCAACCCTGTGTTTCCCAGTAATTCTCATACTACTATGCACAAAATTAGAAAACATATACATAAATTTTATTTTCTGAAACAATCTTTTATCTCAATCATAAAAAGTGAGAGGCAGGCAGTATAATGTGACTAAGAATGGAACTATGGTCAAATTAAAACCTGAGTTTAACCAAAAAAGCAAATAACCCAATCAATAAATGGCAAAGGAACTAAAAACACTCTTCACAGAAAAAGATATATGATCAATGAACAAATATATGAAAAAAATGTTCAACATCTCTAGCAATTAATGAAGTGCAAATTAAAACTTCACTGAGATTTCATCTCACTCCAGTCAGAATGGCAATTATCAAGAATACAAGCAATAATAAATGTTGGCGAAGATATGGGGGGAAAGGTACACTCATTTATAGCTGGTAGGACTGAAAATTGGCGCAACCATTATGGAAAGCAGTATGGAGATTCCTCAAAAAACTTGGAATGGAACCACCATTTGACCCAGTTACCTCACTCCTCAGCATATACCCAAAGCACTTAAAATCAGCATACTATAGTGATATGGACACATCAATGTTCATAGCTGCTCAATTCATAATGGTTAAGCTATAGAACCAATCTAGCTGCTCTTCAATAGATGAATGGATAAAGAAAATGTGGTATGGGTTGGGGATGTGGCTCAAGCCGTAGCGTGCTCGCCTGGCATGCGTGCGGCCCGGGTTCAATCCTCAACACCACATGCAAACAAAGATGTTGTGTCCGCTGAAAACTAAAAAATAAATATTTAAAAATTCTCTTTAAAAAAAAGAAAAAGAAAATGTGGTATATATACACAATAGGATATTACTCAGCCATAAAGAAGAATTGTGGCATTTGCTGGTAAATGGATGGAATTGGAGACTATCATGCTAAGTGAAATAAGTCAATCCCCAAAATCCTAAAGTCAAATGTTCTCTCTTAACTCACAATAGGGGGTTTAGAGAGGACTGGAGGTTCACAAGATTGGATAGGGACAATGGGGGGGAAGAAAGGGAGGATGGGAATGGGAAAGACAGTACAATGAATCAGACATAACTTTCCTATGGTCATATATGAATACACGACCAGTGTAACTTCACATCATGGACAATCGCAAGAATGGAAAGTTACACTCCATGTATGTATATGTCAAAATACATTCTACTGTCATGTATAACTAAAAATAAATAAATAAATAAATAAAAATAAAAGACAGAGGGCTGGAATTGTGGCTCAGTGGTAAAGTGTTTGCTTGGCATGTGTGAGGCAGTGGGTTCAATTTTCAGCACCACCTATAAATAAATAAATTAAATAAAGGTCCATTGACTACTGTAAAAAAATAATAATAAAAGATAGACTATATGGAATACCCTTGAAGAAGAGGTTATTTCAGGCATGGAGACCACTTAGGAGGTCAATTAAATAGCTTGAATAAAGAGAAAATAAGCATTTGCCAAAATAAATAAATAAAACCTACATTTATCACCCATTGCTTTGTAAACTTCAGAACCATGACTTAACTTGTTCAAACTAAATACAGTAGAGCTTTATTATTCTTCTGAAAATGGAATGAGAAACTGGAGTACATTACTTGCCTCTCTAGGTTATTGTAAGGACTAATGATAAACTGCCCATCAAGTGTTGGACTTGACATCTCTATACATCATTTTCTCAACAAACTGCAGCTCTGTTTAACCAACATGAATCTAAATTCAAATCTTCTCACTCAAGGATATATTTTGTGATACTAAACACATAAGAAAATGAGGAAACAGTGGAATTCTAGTCAAGACCTAAACATTAGTAAATTTCATTATAAAAATCAGATTGTTAATAAAAACTTGATTTGAGGTACTTATAATGAATTAGAAATGTTCCATTATTAGCCAGTTGCATAGCCTCAAAGGAAGAAAGAAGTTTATTCTAAAGACAAGAGATATAAAATATAGGGTGCAATAAATGATAAACTGCATAGCATCAAGAAAATAAAAGTTTATATCAATAAAATACATAAAGGAAACCTTAAAATGAGCCAAAATGCAAACACTGGTTAGAGTACTAGATAAGTTCATTGAAGATAGATCCACATAAAGATATCTTTTAAGTTATCTGTCTCTTTACATACCATCTAGCACTTTATGTAAAATTCTTTATCCACACTTTTTCCCTTTAGTTTTTGAATGGTGCTGATGTGTCTGATGTCATAATTTCATCTTAGAAAAATTGATCCCCAAATAAAGAATACACCTTTGTAGGTAGAACCACAGGGGACAATTACATCATACCATTTTGGTCACATAATATTAAATTCATAAAAGGGAAGTTTGGTACTGTTTTGTTTTTAACGTTTTAAAATACACAGCCCTGTCTACACTATTCTCTAGGTATTTTTCTTTTATAATAGAGATGATTCTGCTTATTTTTCTTAAACTCAGCCTTTACCTATGGAGCCAAATTGACTGATTAGAGATCTACATCTTTCTTGCTCCATGTCCTTTACATGCTTTCTTTCAGATATAAAGTGTTCCTTGTGCCAGTTATCACTGGCAAAAAAAGAAGACAAAGGATTCTGAGATCAAAGGCTATTGAGCACATTTCCAAAGTCAATGTCACATTTCTCATCCCCTGTACCAAAGAACACTGATTAATTTGCAAGCAAGCAGGTCAAATCTAAGAAATAGCTATGATCACCATCAAAACTGGTGTTTAGTATCAATAATGATTCACAAAGGATTCCTTAGTACTGATCAACGATCAACTCACCTTGGATAAACAGTGTTAATGCCTTTAGGAACAAATCTCAACTGGCGAGTGTAATTTATGATAATAAAATTCCATTATGGCCAAAGCCAATTTTCACTTATCTTTTATTTTTCTGTTAGTAAGTTATTATGTCTTCACTGAGTTTCTTAAAAAGACAAATCTTACTTTGCTATATCTTTTACTAATGATTCAAGGACTCAGTAAAATTAGTTAAGAATCCTAAGGGTGTTTTACCAAGGAAAAAGTTTTGATGTAAACTCTGGACATTTAAAATATATCTCAAGTCCAGGGCCCCTATTTTCCAGTTTGTTTGAAATTACAGGTTCCCTTCAAAGGTTCTGAGAGTATATACAAATATTCAGTATCTGAGAATAGACCTCAAATATACTGATTGACCTACTCCTTTTCCCTTTCAACCCTTCTCCTCTTGATGAGTCACAGTCTAGTGGGAGACAGAAAGCAATTACAATAGAGTTTGATGTGAGCTAAGATGTGGATTGTACATGTAGTACAGGGATCTCATCAGTGGAAAAAAATAGCCACTCAAAAGGAGATAAGAATGCCATTTGAAGTGAGGTTACAACTTCCTTCCAACATAGGCTGCCAAACACATCTCGAAGGCTATCTCTCACATGAAATTCCACAGCATTTTTTTATTTAACATTCTTTATAGCATTTTGATAAGCATCAGATATTTCTTTATACTGAATTTATTGTGGTAGCTTCTATGCCAGGAACTGCTTCATCTTCCTTGTCACTCACACTCATGACATTAACATATCCCAGAAGTGTCTTTAAGACCAGATAGTATAAATCCAGAAGGACATTACTTCAAGTTAATTCTGAATAGATGGTGTATTGCCCGATTTAATAATATTTAATAATTTCAGTAGTTGTGACCATTCTAAAAGTTATAAAAGGACCCATTTTACCATACCAGAAAATAAGTGAAATCAGACAACATTAAATATTGTGCCTTGAAACTAGAAGGTAGACAAAGGTCAGTGTTTTGTAATAGGCATTCATCAGGCTCTTTTTTCAGGGAAGACTTTTGTTATGGTTTGAATGTGTCCCCCAAAAGGTCATGTGAGATAATGCAAGAAGGCTTAGAGGTGAAATAATTGGTCATGAAAGGCTTAACCAAATTGGTGAATTAATCCCCTGATACGGATTAAGTGAGTGGTAACTGAAGGCAGGTGGGGTATGGCTGGAGGAAGTAGGTCATTGGGGGTGTGCCTTCAGGGTTTAGAGTTTGTCCCTGGAGTGGAGTCTTTCTGTTTCATGGTGGCCATGTCCAAAGCTTCATTCCTCTGTCACACTCTTCTGCCATGGTGTTCTGTTCACTTCAGATCCTGAGGGATGGAGTCAGCCATCTATGGATTGAAACCTCTGAAACTGTGAGCTCCAAAATATCCTTTCCCTCCTCTAGTTGTTCTTGTCAAGTCTTTTGGTCATGACAATGAAAATGCTGACTAAAACACCTTTAAATTAGAATGTACTCAAGCTCTGTTTTCATTATTTTCTCTGGATGTCAGATGTCATTCTTCATACCATGGTACAAAACTGCTTCCCTTTACCTAGAGCCCCAGCTAATCATTGTATAACAGATGAATACACTGATATAAATGTATATACAATGTAGCTCTAGTTAGGAATTAACAATTTGCCATCACGACTTCTTTAATTTTTTATTCTATTTCTAAAATTAGTAATAATAATATAGAGTGGTTAAATATAAATATAAATATATAATATATATATCATACACTGACTCTAAGATATTTATATATTATATACTGTTTTGATTCCTGCCTAATCATTAACCTATCTATCAAACTCACCTTGAGTTAATGGGAGAGAGAGTTCTCTGCCTTTATTTACAAACAACTAGAACATATTTATACTCAACTAGACAGTATTTCTTTTAACAACAAACTTAATAGCACTCTGAAATCAAGCAACTAGAGGAAAATGGAAAGAAACTTTAAAAATTTAAATATTCATTTATTTAACCACCCTATGTTATTATTACTAATTTTAGAAAGAGAATAACAAATTAAGGAAATCATATTGCAAATGTTAATTCCTAACTGGAGCTATGCTGTTGATTAAAGCTGCCAGAGTGTATGTGTGTGTTCTTGCATGTGTGTGTGTGTGTTTTCACATAGCAGATGTGCAGTGGAGAGTATTTCATACTGTTTCTGGCTAGATGGATGTGTTAATAATCTGGGTCAACACACATGCCCCCATTCAGTGGCTCTGGGTGTGCTGTGATGTTTAGGAATGCTATTTTGAAAGGTGGGGCAAGAGGTCTGGCCTTGCATACACAAAAGTATAGTTCCAAGCAACTACATGATAATTACCCAATCCCATTATCATTCATTAAAAAGGATAAGCTATTAGTTGTAGAAAAATACCTACATGCACAGAGTGTACAGGGAGAAATGACTGAATACCATAAATATTGCTAAGTACTTATAGTAGCCTAGTGTCATGAAATTATAGGCATGTACCCAAAGCTCAGCATCTGAAATCAGTGCTATCCACATAACATACACTCAACATAGTTTTTATTATTATGCATTTGTATAAATGTTTACCTGTATATTGTCTCTGAAGCGTAACTGAATATATCAACTCAACAATTTACTAAGTTGTTAGGGAAAGGATCGAGGCAAAGAGCAGGAATTGATAATTCTGCACTACATTTCACACCTATGCCTTCTTATTATTCTTGTGCTTTTGTTTACTTGCCTGTTTGCTTTGTTGTTGTAGTTGTTGTTTGTTTGTTTGGTTTGGTTTGAAACAGGGTCTCTCTATATTAACAGTTTAGGCTGGCCTCAAATTCCTGGGCTCAAGCAATGCTTGTGCCTCAGCCTCCCAAGTAGCTGGGACTACAGGTGTGTGCCACTGTGCTCAGCCCTGTGTTTTTTAATGACCAACGTTTAATGTTCTTATGGGACCTTTTTTCCTATTCTTCTTCACCTATTCTAGTTCTGTATTATAGGCAGGGAGTGGTATGTTTGTTGTGCAGAAAATGCCAGTATTTAAGAGACTCAATGAGCAAATACGTTTCTCACAATTGAAAAAAAATCACATTAATGAATTAAATTTTACCCTTATAAAATTGTTTTTAAAAAAATTAGAAGCTGGGCAAGGGGCACATGCTTATAATCCCAGAGACTCAGGAGACTGAGACAAGAGGATTGTGAGTTCAAAGCCAGCCTCAGCAATAGCAAGGTGCTAAGCAACTCAGTGAGACCCTGTCTCTAAATAAAATACAAAATAGGGCTGGGGATGTGGCTCAGTGGTCAATTGCCCCTGAGTTCAATCCCCAGTCCAAAAAAAAAAAAAAAGAAAGAAAGAATAAAAAAGAAGAAGGAAAAAAATTTGGAACAAATAAATTTGGAAAAAAAAATAGAGAAAAGTCATTTTCAAACTGTTGAGATGTTCTGAAAAGACTCTTTAAAGGTCAACATTGCCAACTCAGTGCTCACTGTCATTATTTTCTTTTATTCTGTAGTGGTTGAGGGTACACATTTTTCTTTTCTTCTTTTAAAGACGCTTAAAAAGTCATATTCCAGTTCCATAGCCAGCGTCTTCACACCATTCAAAAGACATACAGTCGATCATAACCTCAAACAGGAAAGAGAGGGTTAGTTCTCACTTAGGTAAAGTTTAGTGAAAAGCCAACAGATCAGTGTGATTATGGCCAGATCAATGATGCATAGTTCTGAAAGGTTCTATACAAGCAGCAGTCTTAGGATGTAGTTCTAAGGAGCAGGTAGGTCAGGAAAAACATAAATGCAATGCCCTGCTTATGTACCTCCCCTTGGGTCCATAAAAAACATGGCTAGACTGTCTGAAGGGAAGCCTTTCTTGCCACAGGGCTGGAGTTGAAGTGCTTCCATTTCCACTGACTGCATTTCAGCCTTGAGTATGTCAGCCAAGGTTTTCTGCTGGTCAAAGTCACAAAAACTCTGGTCGATATCTTTTATGAGGAATGACAAATGTAAAAAGATAAACTCTACTATGTCAGATAAACTATACGGACTTTTACTAGATCCCAAGCAAAGATTTAACAATGTGTAGTCAATTTCAAAGTCTGCTGCTAATTCAAGGAAACAAAGGACTTGTACTAAAAAGATTTCTACCAGGCTAGAGTTTGTTATGTTCACGCTATGGAAACCTTGAGATCTAGCCTTTTTAGATATAAACTATTTAAAATGAAGTTTCCAGTGATTTATCAGATGAATGGGAACACGTCAAAGCATTGCTCAGAAAAAAATCAATATTGAATAATCAACCTATGGGAGAAGAGCTTTTACTATTTCAACTTTCCAAAAACCCTCTCTTTTTGGAAAAGGGACCTTTGTTTTTAACAGACTAACAATATAGTTTCATGGCTAAATCCTAATGGACCTTTCCCCTAAACAGTAAAAAGGTTCCATTTCTCTTCACCTAGATATGTTCTAAATTATCTCTGGATGATGGATTTTGTGTAGCAGATAATTGAATAAAAACCTACTTTTTGAGCATTAAAAAAAACTCCTCAGCTGTATTAGCATAAACAATTATTTTTACATAGCTCTCAACTGAAATTCTTATCTGGTCTTTTCTAAAGTTGACCAAATTATTCCAGGTACATGTATGAATATATCACAATTTTACACATAATTACAATGAACCAATTTAAAATAAATAAGTAAGTAGAAGGAAGACCAATAGAGGGGGAAGGAGGAGGGCAGAGGAGGATAGTATAAAGGATGGAAATGAAGAAAACTATTTTATATGCATTTATTAATAGTCAAAAAGAACTTCCCTATTGTATATAACCACAATACACTAAAAATTTTAATATGTATAGCACTGAACCAAGTATTTTCTTTTTCTTCTCTTTTTCCTTTCTTGCTCTTCATTCTTCCAGTTGTGAATTTGGAATTCCAATATCTGCAATGATAGATTGCAATGACTTACCATTTCATTGTATTTCACCAACCTCAGTTTTAAATAATTTCCATTGGAAAGTCCACACAGACACCAAACATATTCTAAAATGGTATGTGGTGTGGGCTGCATGAATTCTGATCACAGTTTTGCCACTGCCTATGTGACCTTGACGCAGTCCCTTCCCTATCCAGTCTGATTAGGTCTAAAATATCATAAAATGTCTAATTTTCCAACATAAGCTGCTGAATACATAATAATTAATTTTTGGCACCTCAAATTATTTTTGATTCCAATTATTTTTTCAACAAATGTAAATTTAAAATATCAGTGTTTTCAAACAATTCTCTTTATCCTATTTGGCATGTACAAAGCAAGCTGGTCAAATAAATTATATATAGTACCCCCAAGTGCTAAAAGTAAATTTCAAGGTTCTTGTGTGCATATAATATGTGTGTGCTCAAGACAATAGTGAAACAAAAATGACTCTATACAGGAGTCTTTAGTAATAAAAAAATAATATATGATACATAACCAAATAGTGTTTAAATAGAATATTTTTCATATTTTCCCAAGCTTCAGTGGCTTTCAAAGAAAGATTTTTAGGGGCTTCACACCTTGTAGAATGCATCAAATCAAAAGGATTGACCATTAAGTTTAGCAGCATGATTCATTTTATCAACTTCCCTCAGCCTTCTAATGCTCCTTTTCAAAAATTGCACAAACTGTGTGAGACTGTGGGTGTACTACATGTATTAAATTACACCGTATATCCTTAGAGAAAAGATTGTCTATTATTCAGGCAAGGAATGATCTTTGCTTATCCATGACAGATTCACAACCAGCTGATCAAGAAATCTTGGTGTTGAGCACAAGTCAGTCAAAACCTTTAGCAATGAAAACAATTATAAAGACTTTTACTGGTACAATATCCTGGGTCCAAAATAATATGAAATCTTCAAGAGAGAAGAAAGACTTTACAACTATGTTTGTGACTTCTTATAATAAAGTAATTTTAGTTATACAAAGCTAAGTACACAGAAGCCGTCTGAATTTAAAACAAAGAAAATTTCTAATGTGCACCTAAAACTTTTAAAATTTAACTCTAGTTCCATAAATTGAATTGATGTGAGTTATCTGTCAATAATACATGTTCTCCTTCTAAATAAAGTAGGTCTATAAAGAAGCTGTCAAACTGTTATCAATAGTTTAGGCACATGAAATGGATCACAAGGTAATTAGCTTAAGACTTCCTATAAAATATCTAATTCTTTCACTCTTCTCTTTTATGCTTGCATGTAATGCTACACTGCCTTCCAGAGTGTTGCCTTTCTTTTAATGAGAGAAATGTGTTTAACTATAATGTTTCTTTTCTCGAGTAACTCATAAACTCTAAGATTTCCTTTTGTTATTATGTCTTCCAATAATGTCAAGCTAAAATTCAACATCTACAAAAACAGTGGTTAAATCAAAGAATTTCAGAAAAGTCATGTATTTCACTAATGTAGACAAATCAATTGCCAAAACAAAGATTCACAAACAGAAAATAAAATAAAACAAATTGCTTTTTCAAACAGATATTGAAGTCAGGAAACAATTCATACTGAGAACTGAAATATAAGTCACAGCACTGTGACCTCTCACCTTCAGTGATAAAATACACAGGTCAGAATTGACAATACATACTCATGGCTGATCATGGCTGCTAGTTATTGATCAAAGGAGGAAAAAAAAGTACTTTGCAGGAAAAACATTGCTCTGAATTACAAACATCCATCCTCCTGAGGCTCAGCAACCCTCTGGGTTTCTCCCTCTGGAACTGGAAGCAAGAAGTGAGTTC
The DNA here is from genome assembly GCF_001458135.2 of Marmota marmota marmota. Taxonomy (NCBI): domain Eukaryota; kingdom Metazoa; phylum Chordata; class Mammalia; order Rodentia; family Sciuridae; genus Marmota; species Marmota marmota. The sequence goes on along the minus strand of NW_026000026.1, from coordinate 50,603,769 downwards.
AGCCGGTATTTAATATCAAGTGAATGTGGTGTTTAATCAATAGTCTTCTGCTTTGTTCCTCGATGTGGAAAGCAGTGTCTATTCATTCAGCAAAGGTTAATGCCAAGGGTCAAGTGATTTCACACTCTCCGTAGGATCCACAACATTTCAGTAGTTCAGATGCCTTAGACAATGATGACTCAGTTGGACTGATTTATTGCCACTCTAAGGCCCTGCTTAATACTAAAGTGCTCTCTTATGATAATACCTCAGAAAATAGCACTGATAAAAGAGGAGGCAATAATTACCTACATTTGGAGGTAATGTCTTCATTTCTAACATCCTATAAAGATGTAAGGTCCATTTAAAATGATCTGCTTCTTGGATTAGCAAGCCGTTTAAACAAGATCTTATCAGCATCTTCTCTTTTTATGAAATATACCACCGAAACAATTTAGCAACTCTGATACAGATGTAAGAATAATACATGATTTAACATATATTTTGGATAATTCTTTTAAAATATTTATCTATTTCAGTATCTTAATATCAGATAAGAAAAAGGAAAAAATTACAGATGGGAGGAAGACTGTGACCTACTATATTTATCTTTATTGAAAAAGAAAGACACTGTTTGCAATTTAATTTCTTTCTGTTTAACCACTTCAAGCACAAGACAGGCAAGCTGAACAGACATGCCTGTATAGTCTTTCTAACTTTGGTTCACTGAAAGCAGCATTAGTTGAGGTCATTGTTTTAAACCAGAACATATTTGACTATGTCAGAGGTCCAATCTTTAACATGTTAGCATCCATGATTATTATTCAGCAATGTCTCATTCCAGATATGTTTTATATAATGAAAGAAGTTCAAATGTCACCAGGAAAACAGTGTGAGAAGAATTAATTGGAAAGCTTATCATAGGAAAGTCATTTAGAATCCAGCTCTACCAATACATCTGTGGATGATGAATACACCAATTAATTAGTAAAATAAAGTAAATTCTGTAAATTTATCCAAAGACATCCTATCATTACAACTGGAAGGATATTTTAAACAATTTATTACATCTCATTCTAGGTGATTAGTATAGAAAACATTCCAATATAAATTTTCTGCCTTCTACTCCTCCTTTCACAGTAGATGCAGTATTTGGAAATCTTAATCCAAATTATTATAATCAAAACAATGATTAATTTGGCAATCTTACTTCAAACTACTTTAAACAAACTATTTTTAACAATTATGTTTAAAATATATGAAAATGTCATAGCTTCAGTAAAAATGAAAAAAATGTGTATTCATGTAATTCAAGACATTTTATTTTTAATTTCCATCGACAGAGTTTGTCTTTAAAAGAAACAAATGGGTAACAATCAGTAGTTTTTATGTGAACAATTCTCTTATGTAGCAATAATGTATGATGTCCAGAATTTACTTTTAATCTTACTTCACTTCAAAGGATTATGGCTTTTCTGCAATTCTTTCCCAATGGGAATGGTTTTATAGACAACACATTTCAAGATTTGTAATAGACAAAAGAGAAAAGATAATAGCAAATCCTTTGAAAATAAGACAAGAAGAGCAATTAAACAAACAAAATACATTGGTTTATTCTTAACAAAAAATGGCATTAGGATCTTAACACTCACGACAAAACTGAGCAGATAAAGACTGGGTGCTTTTAGAATCTCTCTGTAGGGATTTTCATAAACACCTTCCCATATACTGTCCTTCAAGCTAAAGACATTTACTGAGAAATGCAGTTCAACTAATTCACATATAGGTGAAACAAGTAGTTCAAAATGAAAGAATGTTCAGGTCTAATTTTGTGCTTCCCAAAACCACCAAATAAGTTGCAACTAATGTGATGTTTTTGAATCACTAAAACAGTATTTGCATACTCTGAGTTTTGCAATTGTATTTAATACATATATAATAGCCAGAATAAAACTTATTTCATTATTATTTTGCCTGGAGTCATAATAAGGTATAAAATATAAGCAATTGTTCACATTTTACTACAACTGAGAAAAAATGTTTTTAAGAGTGCATTTTTAATTTCAATAGTAATTATTTCTTCAAATCCTGCCAAAGTATACAAAGACAATGTATGTGGTCACCGTCTTTTCTAGTATTCTTTTATGTGTTCGTATGTGCTGGGGGGAAAAAAAGATATGTATGAATTTCTGTTAATGCAGCTCTTATCTTAGAAATTTAAATACTATTCAGAACTTTAAAAAAATTAATGTCTCCTTTCAGCCTTGCATGCTCATCAGCTGTAATTCAAAACCCTTTAATGCTGATTTCAGCGCCTTATATGGGAATTATCTTGAGTACTGTACTCTCAATAGAAACATCATGTAGGTCAGGACAGCAAGCTTAATGGACTGATTTTTTGGATAATTATTATGGAACATGTCATAACTAACTCCTTTCAATATATCTAATTCAAAATACCTAAATAAGAAAATGGAGAAAAAAAGAACCATTTTTTTTCTTCCACATTTTTCACAAAACCTTTATTCAAAGGTTCAAACTACTATTGTAATGAAGTTGCCAGATACTCTGATGAAATGAATTTTCTCTAACAATGATCATTAAAGGGTCACAAGAAGATAATAAAGTATATTTTTTACTCAATACAAAGGTAACATGGGTTCATTTCAGAAAATTCATATAAGAAAAAAGAAAATTAAAAGAACTTTAGTCTTACTACCAATTTCCCCATGTATCTATTCTTTTGTTATAATGTGCATATACAGAGACAGGCATGCATATACCATGTATGTTTACATAGATGTATGCATGCATATGTAGATTTATATCTAAAATACAGTGTGTTCCCAATGGGGTCAGAATGGTGCAAACAAGTCTGTAACTTAATTTTTCATTTATCAATGTGCTATGAATATCTTTTTGTAACTGTCTATATTCTATATCATATTAATGATTATAACAAATTTTATTTTATAGATATGTAGTAATTTGCTTAGGCATTTTTTTTCTCCTTTTAGATATTAAAATCGTCTCCCTTTTGTAGATGAGACTATGGTAAACACATTTTCAACAAAATTTATTTAGGAAATATATCCTAGAAAACTAATAAAAAGCCCAAAGGATATAAGAAGTCACAAAGCTGGATAGTGTAGAAGAATAGTCTCTAAAAATATTAAAATTTCTTAGTTAGCTTCATAAAACCAATAGAGTGAAAACACTTTTTGATATTTCTAACCACCTAACTTCCCAAACACTGTAATACACTCCATAAGGAAGCTTGCATTTTCTTCTGCTTTTTCATAATAATTAATAACCAGTAAATTCCCACTCACTTTTTTGTTCAAATGATTATTTTTAGTGGGTCATACTAGTGCAAACTTTCACAATAACAGAATTAAAATTTATAAGAATTTCATCAGTTTTAGAGGTGAATGTTTAATATTCTCTTCCTGGAATGGTTTATATCCTTGATTTTGTAGCCATTTATAAGGTACATGCAGTCTGATTTTATTATTGGGGTCATGTATTATTCAGTTATGTAATATATAGAAATAAAATGAACAAACACCAAAACACAAATTTTATTTAGATGTATTAAAGTCAGCTAGGACAGGAAACTAGATTTAAAAACTAATTTCCAAATCCCTACTAAAAATCCCAATAAAGGATTTTTAGTATTATTTATTTTCCAAGTGGTTATCCAATATGAAATTAAATAAAATAGCTTAAGTATTATCCATGCTTTTTCCTTTTTCACCAACATTCACCTTAAATATTTTTATGATTTATTTTGTATGTTCATTAAATTTGTTCTTTATTCCAAATACATTCATTTTAAAAATAAGAATTCAAATATTCTCACATTAGCCTATCAGTGGCTGATCAATTTATTTTGTTCTCATTTTTACAAATGTTTTAAAATTATTTCATCAAATGATATTAAAAACAGAACAAAAATCAAAAGATTAATAGCTTTTTGCTTATATTACTCCTCATTAAAATTTTCATTTGAAATTGCTACTATCAAAACATATAATGTATCAAATGTTTTCAAAGGTTAAATTTGACAGAATTCATTGTGAAGTAAGTTTTATTTATATCCCAATTTAAGGTTGATTCATGAGTTTAGTTGCATTGTTTTAGGTCAGTAATTTCCCAAGTAATCCAAATATATCTAAAAAGATGTACTAAATTGAACCACTGAAATAAAAATGAGTTATTCTTTCTTTTATTGTGGTATTAGAAATGAGTTATGTCATTCACACATTTTGATAAGTCAAGTCTGATTGGAGTGTAGACAGAGTCATGGGTTTTTAGAGAAAGAATTTTGGGTTAATTAAAAATATAAAATTGTTACAACATGTTTTAAGCTTTGGACCATAGGCTATTTATATATATATATATCCAAAGAAACATAAATTGAGATATTCAACCAAATTTTTTTTATATATTTATTTTTTAGTTATAGGCGGACACAACATCTTTGTTTGTATGTGGTGCTGAGGATCAAACTCGGGCCACACGCATGCCAGGCGAGCGCGCTACCGCTTGAGCCACATCCCCAGCCCCTCAACCAAAATTTTTTAAATGTAGCTAAAATGGATTTTAATATGCATTTTAAATATTCTTTTAAGATTGCTTCAAAATGAAAACTTATAAATTGTTTTGATGATTATAGTTTTGTTATAAAGTAGGTTCAAAATGTTAAATTTAAAAATATTAAAATTAATCAGAAAAAATTGTAGGACATATGGACACCAGAAAAAAATATATTTGAGAAGATTTTTTCTTTTACCTGAACACGGAAAAGTAGAAAGCTAGTTTTCTAATGTTAACTATAAAATTCTCAGGAAAAAAAAAAAAAGGAAGACGTAAAGACCTATTTGAAGAAAAGTATAATAAAATGTTTTATCTATTCATTCATTTTTATTATTGTTATTTTAATTGCTAAATAACAATTGTATATATTTATGGAGTACCATGCAATGTTTAGGTACTATATAGTAAAATGATGAAATCAAGCTGACATATCCATTGCCTCACTTACTTCTCCTTCTTTGTGTGAGGACATTTAAAATCTACTCTTTTAGCAATTTTGTAATACACAATATTTTTTTTTGTACCAGGGATTGAACCCAGGGGCACTTAATCACCAAGCCATATCCCCAGACCTGTTTTATATTTTATTAAAGATTGAGTCTTGCTGAGTTGCTTAGGGCCTCACTAGTTTGCTGAATTCGTGATCCTCCTGCCTCAGCGTCCTGAATCGTCAGGATTTCAGATGTGTTTCACAGCACCTGGCTGTATACGCAGTATATTTTCAACCATAGTCATCATACTGTGTGATAGATCATTAAAACCTATTCAGTCTGAGACTTTGTACCCTTGACCGGTGTCTGCCTTTTCCCCATTAAAAACTTATAATAATTTCTAATTGTATAAATTAGTATGGGCAAAATTATGAAGTAGAACCAAACAAACAAACAAAAAAAAGCCAAAGATTAGGGTCTTAACAAAAGTTTATCTCTAGTTTATACAACCTCACCAACAGTGGAAAAGTAGCTATATTCATTATGAAGACTCATGAACTCAGGATGATCTCAGCATGGGTTTCCATGATTAGCATGCCAGAGGAAAGAGGTGGCAAATCATGCACTTTTCACTTGCCAAAGTTATATTATACCAGCTTAACTTCAAGGGAGGTAAAGAAGAACTGAAATTATTGGGGGATTTGCACTGATTATACTACAAAAACTAAGCAAGTTTACAAGGTGATAAAAATAAATTCTGCTAGATAAATAATGTTAATAAAAAAGCAATTCATAACAAAAACAGAGAAACAGTAAAAAATTCACAATGTATTTGTATCTTATGGAGTTATTGGCATATGGCAAGCTCCTTTCAAATATTAAAGAATTAGTGAATATATGAATGAATTAATTTATTAGTGAGTAAAACTCACAAACCTTTCTCCCTGGAAAAAAGGCAATTGTACCACGAAGGTAATTCTATCACTGTATGAAAAATTGGCAAGGCAGGAAACTTTATAGAAGATAAAAATTATGTATTTGCTCACACAGTGAATTGCTTATAGGCATTGTGTGTATGAAGCATGAGAAATAAACCATTTCCTAATTTTCTTTATCCTTTTTAAGATCATTGTCCATTCGACTAAGGAAGTTTTCCTTCAGTACCTCCCAAGTTTTATACCATTCTTGATTCTTCAGGGAAATTAAAAATTAAGAAGTATAATACTATATTTAGATATGCCCAACCCTAAGGACTCTCCAGACAGGATAGGACAGAAGCACAGAAATGTCTGATAGTGATGTACAGCATTGTGAGAAAAAGTGCAGTAACACAACTCTGAACTAGCCCCCAAACTTGAGTATTTTGTGTTTCACATATTTTATTTCAGCAATTGTTCACAACAAAATTTTCATATGGTCTTTGTCCATTTGAGCTATAATTTTAAAAATCTCACACTGTATAATAATTTTAAACAGAAATTCATTGCTCACTGATCTAAAATCTGGGAAGTCCAAGGTAAAGGCTCCTGCCAATTCAGTGACTGGTGAGGGTATGCTGTTTCAAAAATGAGAGCTTATTGCTGAATTCTCACCCGGTAGAACAGAGGCAAGGCAGCTCCCTTCAACTTCTTTTAAAAGGCACTGATAAATATGGCCAAATGTCCTACCTCTTAGTACTATTACATGAAACAAAAGGTTTCCACATGTGAATCTGGAGGTAGGGAGCACCCACCTCCACATTCAGACCACAGCACTCAATTTAGTGAAAACACCACAGCTCGAATATTTCTTTTGATTATAGAAGGAAAAACAATCCTAGCTATTATTTTTTTTACAAAAATGCAACCTTAATATTCCCTAGTAAACCTGAGGTAAGTTTTTATGATTTGTAAAAAAAAAAAAATCAGAGAGGTTGTGATAATTTTTTTATTTTTGTATTTTTATTTATTTTTTATCTTTTGCTGTTTTGAAAATCTTCAAGGTATATTTTCATATATGTAATTAACCTCTTTGACATTTCACAATTTATATAGGGACTAATTTCACTAGTTTAAATGAGACTGACACTAGCAAATACAATAATTTTCTACATGGTAAATAGCCATTATTGGCTATTCAAACAAGTCATCCTACTTGAAATTATTTTACACTCGGATTTCTAGATTTCCTATCTGCATTTTCTTTTTTAAGAAAAGCATTTAATGTGCTCATTTTTGCAAATAAGCTCTAATTGTACTTAAAGAGCACATTTGTTAATCACTTTATACCTGTAAACAAGCAGTTCACAAAACAGTGCAAATCATTCTTAAGCATTTTAAGAAAGACATTATGTCCAGGGGTGTTTGCAACATCCAGCTCTTTGAATGTTTCTTAGACTACTGAAGATAGTGGTGTGCCCTTCCAGATATCTTCACAGGGCTGCCTAAATCTCATTCTATACATTTCATAAGGCTCCTTCCAACTCTAAAATTCCATGATACTATGTGGAATATTGCAAAGAAAAAGTCATTCTCTGCCTTAGGCAATTGCAAGCATGGATTATAAAAAAAAAAAAAAAAGAATGAAAGTATATATAGAATGCTACAAACACAATACAATATTTAATATGGGGAGAGGGAGACTAGGTGAACTTTAGCACATGTAAAGACAAATATGAAAACTTATTTCTGAGACCATGCTAAAACCGTCAGCTTAAATCCATTCAGAGGTCTGAACCAGGTTCAAATTCAGTAATGAACCTATTATTGATTCTGTGGAAGATGACCTAAAATCTCAGCAAATACTGAACAAACTGTGAGTAGCTCTTAAACGCTGAACGTATGTACCTAGACATCTCAATTTAACAACCAGACATACATTAAACAGCATTAATAGCCAGGCACTTAATGGATCAATTCCCACTGTTTGTGTAATGTGGAAATAAAAAAGGCTTATTAAATGACAAGCTTTCCCTGGTTTGTGCTAATTAATTATACACTGCATCTGACTGCTAATTTAGTGGGAAAATGCAGCTCCAAACCACGGTTTCGGGTTGAACTTTGCCTCGCCATCACCCAGTTCAGCACAGAGTGCTGCTGCAGCCCGCCTCTGAACGACACCAGTATTAAATTAGAGCACAAGGCCATCAATTTAATAAGTGCTGTAGCAGGTAATTTGAATAAGGACATATTAGTATTCTACTAGTGCACAACTAAAAGCAGCTGACCTTTCAGACCAAAGAAGATCCTTGAACACATCCAGCTGAATCTGAGAACACAGTAATAACCTGACAGTGTTAAGAGTGCCAAGAGAGACGTTTACGATCCTGGAGCCATCACTATACATCAGGCTCGCTACAGGATTATGCGAACAGTTTATATACCTCTGCTTCTCATTTTGCTCTAGCTCCTTGCCATGAATAAAAGAAATAGGAACAAACCTTTTAAAAAAATTATATTTTCAATGACATGTTTTGAAACTCTTATTTTTGTTTTGATTTATGGTGCAAAGAACCCAAAACTAATCAATGGACTTTTAAATTACATCTGAAGATCCTCATAAGAAACCATTAACTTCCTAAAAGATGAGGTCAATTTGAAATTAAAAAATAAACTTCCATATATTACAACAAAACCAAAAAATCACTGTGTAACAATTAGGAAACAGAGTATAATATAGCGATAAGAGCTTGGGCCCAGGAGTGAAAAGAGAACTGGGTTTGACTTCCAGCTTCACCATATGCTCACCCTTGAACCTGCAGGAATCAAATTCACTGACTTTAGCTCAACAGACATTTATTGAGTTCCATCGTGTACAAGTGCTATAAGCCCTAAAGTTATAAAGATGAAAAAGATTTGATCCCTATTTTCAAGGAGATCAAAATCTAGCAATGGTGACAGAAGCATACACTATTAATCACAATACAGAGTGAGAAGTGCTTTCAAGCACAGAGAATAGTGATCAATTCTGCCTGGTGGTTTCCAGGAAAGGTTCTCAGATATGGCAATAGCTGTGCTAGGCGCTGTGAACAGTTCGCCAGCAGCGAAGACGGAATGCCATCTGATGGGAAGCATTAATCAAATGGAAAACTACTGTATTGAGAGATGAAGATACACTGGGTTAGTTAATATATCAGATGTATTTGGGAGTTGAAGGGTCTGCAAAGATATAATTATATGGTTCTATAGGCTTGAAAACGTTTACTACATTAACAGTAATAGGATACTAGTGGATCTAAGAGTAGAAATTTTTGATTAGTACAATTTGGACCTTAAATTAAAAGGAACAGCCTTGAGTATTTATTTCCTTTCTCTCTCAAGTATGAAGTGGGTCAAAACCACATCTGTGATTCCACCAACTGGAGGGAAATGTGCAACCAAACCTACAGTGTGCCATCACCACACTTTAGTTGTGGGGTCCCAGACTGACTACAATGCCACCTTTTTGCTGCTACTTAGGTAGCACACTGGAGGAAATATGTAATCATAAACTTTGAATCCACTTTATTTTTTAATTGGTAAATTTCCACATGTTAACTAGTTACTTATAAAATATGCGCTCTACCTTCTATAACCAGCACTGCTGTTCACACTGTAGGCACTGATGCTACCTTACTGATTCAGGTACATCTGCTCTAGGTACTTATTATCCATGCCTTTCGGGTTATTGAATATTTTGACTATCACATACATTAACTGTGGTCCCAGCAGGAAACAGATGACATACTCAAAGGATGGAGTTGAAGGGAGGAACCATTATAAAATGCAGATCAGAGAAAGAGAAACCACAGTGGATAGTGCAATGCTTAGCCATAGTAATTGTGAGGCTGCAGATCACCTAAATCTGCAGAGGTCAAGAGAGGAGACATAGAAGAAAGACAGGTCCAATGTGTTGGGACCAGGCAGGATAAACCTGTTCTTTTCAATTGGTCACCTATTGATCCTTTATCTGTGTCTTTCATTGACCATTTCAAAACAGAAGCTAAAGGGAAAGAGAACCCACAGATGCAAGATGAAAGGTTATTTGTGCCTACATGGTATAAAGCAGAGAGGAGAACCATAACAGGTGGCTCCAGGAGGGCAAAGGGAAAAATACCTAGCACATTACTTCTACTCATTCTGACTGAGTGATGGCTGTATATTGGAATTCACAGTGAAGAATTTCTTCCAAGTCCAAACCAATATCCTAGGTTTCTAGGGTCCCAAGCAGTTTATGTTCCAGGAATCCCATTTCTGGTCTTGCCTTTGTGTGGAAATAGACCATTGTCAACAGCTTTCTGAAAATATGACTTATTCATTAAACTACATTAACCCTCTAGAGTAATCTCATAAATAATAGCTAAAGCTAAAAGTGGTTTTGTACCAACATCCTTGATAAATCTGTTTTCTTTTCAGTTAAATTTTGAACATTACCATCTTTGTGATGCAAAGCTTAACCAAAATAAATATCAGTAAAGGGGTCTGCTTAAAGTTTACAAAATCAAGTAGCCACTTTCTATTGCAGCCAAAAAAAAAGTAAAATGGGAAGTAATGAAAGGCTTAGATGAGGAATGTGGCATGGGGAGGTGATGAGGAGAAGATGATGTACTCACAAGATTCTACAACAAGACAGTTGAGAGACAAGAATAATTGGCTTGTGTGACTATCTGGTCACATGAAAATCCAATTAATCAAGATTGACATTAAGGGGAAATATGTAGGTTTCATACACTTGATGAGATATTCAGGAGAAATTTTGCATTTTACTAAACTTTCTTTAATTTATTACAAGGCAAAAATAAGAAAACAAGTTTTCAGTAGTACGTTTTAGCAAATTGCAAGAGCTAAACAACTGATGTGGAGCATCTCTCAAGGCAACTCTATATCTTTTGTGTAATATAATATCAGAATGAATCCACCTTGTAGAGAGTGATTTAGAGACTCTACACATATTCTAAGTATGAAGTATCAGAATGTAAATATTAGTGTATCTTGAATACTGCTATTACCGTGCGTAGTTAAAAGTTACAAGATACAGAAAAAATGTCAATCAAATATTAATTTTTAGTAAGATGTAAGGTACAGAGGAATAAAACAAAAAAATAGTTGGAGTTGCAGAGATTAAAAATTATATTGAAGCTTCCTAAGACAGTGGATTAGAGGCACCCAGCACCCACCTGATTTTCCATGAGATAAAATGAAAATAACTAGAATGTACTTGCTTACTGGGGTGGGTAACCATGGAAGAATATTGGCATTCAATGGTGGACAGAAAGAAACTTAGAGAAATGCAGAGACTTTGTATGCTGTAACAAAGAATGAAACATCTCCATAAACACCCCAATGATCCAGAAGCAAGGTATCTGAAGGTGGAGTGCCCCCTATGCAGGAGTAGAGGTGACATAGGGAGAGTCCCAGAGAGCCCCACTGGCAGGGATTGAGAACCCTATAGAATATAGTCTAAGCAGGTATTAGTCTGGAGATTTGCATGAACTGCTCTTGGACTTCCCAGCACATTCTTTACAAGGAGTTCATCTTAGAAAAGGGCCCTTTTGTCAGAGTTTGCCACTTCAGGAGCCAAAGCACCCTGCATTTTCCTGTCTCTGGAACACTTTGGTAATATCACTATTCTGGCTCAGTAAGTTGCAGCTTCATGAGTCAGTCTAGACCTAGAGAAAGAATCTAATACAAATTAACTGGGAATTCTAGGGGGTGGAATACTTTATTGCACTGTGTGGGAGAATGGAAGGTGTTTCTCATGTGAAACAGTACTTTGCCAGGCGGGCAGATAGAGTCTGGGGGACTAAGCGGTTGCATGTGACATAGTGCAGGAGCCAGAACTGGGAACACAGAACCATGAACAGTAGATCATGCAGAAACCACTGTCATCTTGAACACATTGAGTGGGTACTTGGCCACTGTGCTACACTCCTAGGGCAGATGAGAGAAATTGCATTTTACTTTAGCCATGACCTAGTCCTGCTAAAACCTTGGTGGATATTTCAACTTAACAAAGAGGATAAAAGCCCCCAGCAAATGACCATCCCCAGGTAGGCACAGCAAGGGAGTTAATGAAGTCCCACTAGTGGAAACACCATCAAACAACAGCACAGAGAAATAACACACCTGTTGAAGGCACGATACCTACAAGGGACTTTAGTGTTTGTCACTCCTATACCTTGTCAGATGGCACACAGCTAACAAAATGAGGTGAATGTCACAGAGGGGCAGCTGTGAACCTGTCCCCTATTTCTCCCTGTGACACAACTATTACTGTGCCAGTGTCTAAACAGATGATAAAATCTCCAGGCCCATCAACACAAATGGAACAGCTGATAGCAGAATTATTTTCAAGACCCAGAGCTAATATCAAGAAAGCCCAAGGTAAATACCTCTGCCTAATATGGGCTTCCATTCTCTAGAGGGTATACCCCATACACTCCACTATTCACACCACACCTTTGTGAACTATCAGAGGGACCATACTCTTGCAAGATCTACAGAGAGAGAGTGGCTCCTCAGGCTCCGACACCATACTCTAGTGTCAAAACACACTGATGACAGCCAAAAAAGCCACAGGGAAACTACACTACAGAGTCTAATTGAAATTAAACCCAACACCACACAACAAACCAATATCACAGGACACACTGTCAAAATAAAGCTGGTCACTAAAAAGGTTCTCACATAAAAACAGAAAAGCTATCCATCCCAACAGATGCATAAAACTCAACACAGAAATACAAGAAATTTGAAAAAGACAATATGATACCTTATAAAGTTCATAACTCATAAAGTTATGAATGCCAAAAACAATGAAATAAATTAAATGCCAAAGAAATCAAACAAATTATTTTTTAAAACTCATTTAAATCGAAGAGAACACAAATAAATAGTTGAATGAATAAACAAAGACAATACAGGATATAAATGAGTACTTCGGTAAAGAGGTAGAGGTTGTGAAAAAGAACAACAAAACAAAATTCTTGGAAATGGAAAGATCAAAAGCCAGATAAAACTCAGCTGAAACTTCAACAACAGACTAAATGAAGCAGAAGAAAGAATATCAGTGCTTGAAGACAACTCTGCCAAAACAACATATCCAGATAGCAATAAAGAAAAATAAAAATGAATAAAAAAGAAGGAAGAGAATATGCAAAATCTCTAGGACACCATTAAAAGATCAAATGCCCAAATAATCCATATACCAGAGTGAGAAGACCTACATGCCAAGGATACAGAAATCCTATTCAGTGAAATAGAAGAAAATTTCCCAAATCTTGGGAAAAGCATAGGATGCATTTACACTCCCAAATAGACATAATCAAAAAGGAACCTCTAAGATTTATTATATTAAATTATCAAAAGTAAGAACAAAAAAAGAATAATAAAAACTGTAAGAGAGAAGTTCCATTTAATGAGAAAATCCATCAGAATAACAACAGATTTCTCAGCAGAAACCTCCAAAAGTTTGAAGGGCATAGAATAGTACATTTCAAGCCCTGAAAGGAAATAAATACCAACAAATATTACTGTATGCATGCAGAATAGGAGGAAAAATAAAGTCATTCCAAGATAAGCATAAACTAAAGGAATTCATGACTAGTAGATCAGCATTTCAGGAGATACTTAAGGGAATTCTACAACCAGAAGAGGAAGACAGATTAACACAATCATGACAGCATGGGATAGAGGAGTAGACATGCAAATGACAAGAGGAAAGAACCAAACATCCACATAGTAAACCACCAAACATCCAAGATGAAGGGCATGGAAAATGAACATAGAATACTCAAAACAAACTGAGGAAAATCAACACAATGACAAGAAAAACCATAACCCATCAATAATGACCCTGGATGTAAATGGCCTTAATTTTCCAAGGGAGCAGGGCATAGAGCAGAGAGTTCCACAGAAACTTCCAGAGGCAACAACAGGAAAACTGAGATAACAAGTGGGGGAGAAAAGGTGATTCATTGTGCTGCAGCTGAGAGTGAGAGCCCCCTAGGAGAGGAGCCACCAGCATCATTCAAATAACCCCTGCTCTTCTTCATCCTGGCTGCCAGCATGAAGCTCTATTCACAGAGACTTCCAGCATAGGCATTCTCAAAAATGAAAACTTGAAAGAGAACAGCACTTCCACCCCAACAGTAAGTCAGATTACCTGCAAGGTCACGATATCTATGTGTTCATAAGTGTGTTGAGCATGTGAAGAAGCTTGATGAAAATGATGACTTTCTTTGGCTGCTTACATCTTTGATGGAAAAGTGGGAGTTGGGGGAAGCCATCTTAGATAGAGATAAGAGGAAATAGGTGAAATTTTAACAATTTATTAAACATAAATTAGGGGATGACATGACTTTAGAATCTCTAGCAGGTGAGATATCTGCCGTACTCTGAGTACAGGTGTGTAGGGCCTGCAGAAGGCTGGAGGCACGGCAGGGAGGACAACTACAGAAATGCTCTAAGTGCTCTGAGCCCTACATTTCCCAATATTGGAATTGAAGAGGAGATATACATTTATTTGTACCAGAGATTTAACCCAGGGGCACTTAACCACTGAGCCACATCCTCAGCCCTATTTTATTGTTGTTGTTATTATTATTATTATTATTATTATTATTATTATTATGAGATAGGACCTAAGTTGCGTAGGGCCTCGCTAGCTTGCTGAGACTGGCTTTGAACTCACAACTCCCATGGCTCAGCCCACTGAGCAGCAGGGATTACAGGCATGTGCCATCACATCCAGCTATTATAGATCTTGATGACATTAAAAGACAATAATGAAATATCATGAGCAATTTTATGTAAATAAATGTTACAAACTGAGATGCAAAACACAAACTTCTTTGAAAGGAAACTTACATTGACATAAGAAAATCTAAATTGCACTCTATCTATTAAAGAAAATGAATACATAATTCAAAATGTCCTATAGGACTTTCATTCCTGACCATAATAAAATGGCAGGTACCAATCTTCACCCCAAAATGATTCTCACAGATTGAACAAGACTGTGAATTGTTCTTCTTTCCACCATTGAAATGGAAACTTATGTTACATTTTTTGGATAGAATTATCAGATGGTTATCTGTTATGGTTTGGATATGAGAGATCCAAAAAAAACTCCAGTTAATGTAAAAATATCCACAGGTTCAATGATTAGATTGTGAGAGCTATAATTTAATCAGTTCATCCTAGTTTGAATGGACAGACTGGAAGGTAACTGTAGACAGGTGGGAATGACTGGATGAGGAGTGTCACTGGTGACCTGCCATGGGGGTACATCTTTCATACAGCCTCTTCTCCCCTCTTCTCTACTTCCAGACCCTGCCAGGAGCTGAGCAGCTTTCCTCTGCTGGGCCCTTCCACCATGACCTGCTGCCTCATCTTGGGCCTAGAGCAATGGAATTGGCCACCTATGATTGAGACCTTTGAAACAGTGAGCCCTAAATAAGCATTTCTTCCTCTAAATTATTCTTTTTTAAAATTTATTTTTTTATATATGACAGTGTAATACATTACAATTCAGCACAATTTTTCATATTGTATACACAGTATATTCACACCAATTTGTGTCTTCATACCTGTACTTTGGATAATAATGATCATCACATTCCACCATCATTAATAACCTCATGCCCCCTCCCTTCACCTCCAACCCCTCTGCCCTATCTAGAGTTCGTCCATTCCTCCCATGCTCCCGCTCCCTATCCCATTATGAATCAGCCTCCTTATATTAAAGAAAATATTCATCATTTTTTGGGGGGGATTGGTTAACTTCACTTAGCATTATCTTTTCTAACTCCATCCATTTACCTGCAAATGCCATGATTTTATTCTCTTTTATTGCTGAGTAATATTCCATTGTGTATATATGCCACTTTCTTTTATCCATTCATCTATTAAAGGGCACCTATGTTGGTTCCACAGTTTAGCTATTGTGAATTGTGCTGCTATAAACATTGATGTGGTTGTGTCCCTGTAGTATGCTATTTTTAAGTCCTTTGGGTATAGACCGAGGAGAGGGATAGCTGGGTGAAATGGTAGTTCCATTCCCAATATTCCAAGAAATCACCATACTGCTTTCCATATTGGCTGCACCAATTTGCAGTCCCACCAGCAATGTATGAGTGTACCTTTTCCCCAAATCCTCGCCAACACTTATTGTTGTTTGTATGTATAGTAGCTGCCATTCTGACTGAAGTGAGATGAAATCTTAGAGTAGTTTTGATTTGCATTTCTCTAACTGCTAGTGACGATGAACATTTTTTCATATATTCTTTGATTGATTGTATATCATCTTCTGAGAAGTGTCTCTTCAGATCCTTGGCCCATTTGTTGACTGGGTTATTTGTTTTTTTGTTTTGGTGTTTAGCTTTTTGAGTTCTTTATATACCCTAGAGATTAGTGCTCTATCTGATGTGTGAGGGATAATGAGGGGTAAAAATTTGCTCCCAAGATGTAGGCTCTCTATTCACCTCACAGATTATTTCTTTTGCTGAGAAAAACTTTTTAGTTTGAGTCCATCACATTTATTGATTCTTGATTTTAATTCTTGCACCACAGGAGTCTTATTAAGGAAGTTAGGGCCTAATCCCACATGATAGAGATTAGGGCCTATTTTTCTTTTATTAGACGCAGGGTCTCTGGTTTAATTCCTAGGTCCTTGATCCATTTTGAGTTGAGTTTTGTGCATGGTGAGAGATGGGGGTTAATTTCATTTTGTTGCATATGGATTTCTAGTTTTTCCAGCAACATTTGTTGAACAGGCTATCTTTTCTCCAATGCATGTTCTTGGCACCTTTGTTTGTCTAATATAAGATAATTGTAGTTTTGTGGGTTAGTCTCTGTGTCCTCTATTCTGTACCATTGGTCTACCAGTCTGTTTTGGTGCCAATACTATGCTGTTTTTGTTACTATTGCTCTGTAGTATAGTTTGAGGTCTAGTATAGTGATGATTACTATATAATCTGGTATAGTGATATTACTCAGCAATAGCCACCTGCTTCACTCTTCCTGCTAAGGATTGCTTTAGTATTCTGGGTCTTTTATTTTTCTCCTCTAAATTATTCTTGTCAAATATTTTGGTCACATCAATGTAGACACTTACTAAAACAGTATCTTCTAGAGGTGAAAATAAATCAGCCTTAGTCTAAAGGGGGATCTGTACCCTCACTAATAATATATTTTAAAAAGCCTCAAAATAAATCAAACTTATCCAGGTACAGAGACCCATGCCTGTAATCCCAGGTACTTAGGAGGCTGAAAGAGCGTGACCACAATTTCAAGGGCAACCTGGTCAACTTAGCAAAACCCTGTCTCAAAATAAATATAAAAGGGCTGGGAATGTAACTTAGCAATACAGTACCACTGGGTTTAATTCCCAGTATGAAAGACAGGAAGGAAGGAAGGAAGGAAGGAAGGAAGGAAGGAAGGAAGGAAGGAAGGAAGGGAGGGAGGGAGGGAGGGAGGGAGGGAGGAGG
>NW_026000026.1:50530792-50586299 GCF_001458135.2 Marmota marmota marmota | reverse complement strand
AGGGAGGGAGGGAGGGAGGGAGGAAGGAAAAGAAAAGAAAAAAAGGGAAGAAAGAGAAAAAATAAAAGAAATCTCAAACTGGTTCCAAAGAATATAACTGCATACATTCCAAGGGGAAAATAACACTTAAAAGAATGTACTAGAACTCTGTACCTTGCAACATGAAATTCACTATGTTTGGCATTCAGTCAAAAATTATGCATTTTATAAAGTACAAAAATGACACACAACCTGGAGAAAAGTCAATAAAAACAGATTCACAAACAGCGGATAGAACTGGCAAACAAAGACCTTAAAACAACTGTTAAAAAATCCTCAACCTGCTTTTTAAAAAATGTAAAGTAAGAAAGACATGATCAGGAAGAGGAGACATGCAGAAGATATTATCACACAAAGTAAACAAAAATCAAATGGAACAATTAAAGCTGAAAACCACACAAATAGCCAGGTGTGGTGGCACATGCCTGTAATCCCAGTGGCTTGGGAGACTGAGGAAGGATAGCAAGTTCAAAGCTAATCTGCAAATTAGTGAAATCACTCTGGAGAGCTGTATGGACATTCCTCAAAAAACAAGGAAGAAGGGGGCTGAGGGTGTAGCTCATCAGGTAGAGCACTGGCCTACCATTTGCAAGGCCCTTGGTTCAATCCCCAGCACCAAAACAAGACAAAACAAAAAATAGAAAGGTCTGGGTATACAGCTTTGTGGTAGAGCCCTCTGGGTTCAATCAAATAAATAAACAGGAATGAAACCACCATTTGTCAACTACCCCACTCCTCAGTATATACCCAAAGGAGTTTAAATCAGCATACTACAGGGATGCATTCACATCAATGTTTACAGCAGCACAATTCACAATAGCACAAGCTATGAAACGGATATACATGCCCATCAACAGATGACTGGATAAAGAAATTATGGTATATATGCACAATGCAATATTGTGCTCACCATAAAGAATGACTTTATGACATTTTCCAGTAAATGGATATGTCTGGAAACTATCACGCTAAATGAAATAAGCCAATCCGAAAAAAACCAATGGTTGAATGTTCTCTCTGATATGTGATTGCTAACCCACAACAAGGTAGTAGGGGAAGAAAAGATGTTCATTGGATTAGACAAAGGGGAATGAAGGGAAGGGAAGGGTATAGTAATAGGACAGATAGTGGAATGAATTTGATATAATTTTCTAACGTACACATATGAACACACCACAGTAAATCTCACTATTGTGTATATCCACAAGCCTGAGATACTAATTAGAATAAGCTATAGTCCCTGCTTGTATAAATAAATCAAAATAGATTCTACTGTCATGTATAACTAAAAAGAACAAATAAAAAGTATTTTAAAATTATGTGTGAAGTTAGTCACCTACAGGAAAAGTGTTTATTTCTTCCAATTCTTCATATTTTATCTCATCAATCTACTTATAATTTTACTAACAGAGTCATAGAATGTTTGAGGTAGAGAAAACCACATCTTCTGAGAAACAGTCTGCATAAATTCTGCTAACACTTGCATGAATCTCTATTTCTTGGGAATTATGATAAGAGGTTTAATCACATAGGCTCAAGAAAAATCCCAGCAGATCCATTTACAGTACCAACTAGGGATCCAAAATACTCTCCTGAATAGTTCTTGCATTGTACTTTATGTAGTGAATTTTTTTTCAATTAAAATACAAGGTTTCAAAGCAGGAGAGAATATCACATGAGAACAAAACAACTTTTGCTTATGTTTAATAAAATTCACATTTTAAAATTTTACAATAAAAAAGAAGACATACAAATGGCAAACAAATATATGAAAATATGTTCAACATCCCTAGTATTAAGAGAAATGCAAAGTAAAACTACATTGAGATTTTATCAGATTCCAGTTAGAATGGCAACCATCAAAAACACAAATCATAATAAATGCTGACAAGAATGTGGAGGAAAAAGTACACTCATACATTGTTGGTGGGAGTGCACTTTAACATGACCACTTTGGAAAGCAGAATGGAGATTCCTCAAAAGACTATGAACGGGACCACCACATGACTCAGCTGTCCCACTCCATGGTATTTATCCAAAAGAACTATAGTGATGCATTCTACAGTGATACAGGCTCATCAATGTTTATAACAGAACAATTCACAGTAGCCAAGTTATGAAACCAACTCAAGAGCCATGAACAGATAAGTGCATAAAAAAATGTGGTATATATACACAGTGGAGTTCCACTCAGACATAAAGAAGAATGAAATTATGCAATTTGCTGGTAAATGGATAGAAATTGAGAACATCATGCTAAGTGAAATAAGATTCAGAAAGTCAATGATTAAATGTTTTCTCATAAGCACAAACTAGATCAAAATTTTTAAAAAGATGGGGTATTCATGAAAATAGAGGGGATTAATAGATTAGAGGATGGGGATAGAAAGGGAATGGAGTAGGGATGGGGAAAGGAAGGTGTTATGGAATGAAATTGACTAAACTATGCTACTCACATGAATACTTATGTGAATACACCTCAGTGAATTTCTGTAAAGAAATGTATGTATATCTGTAAAGAACCAATTTTAAAAACTATTAATGAATAGAAGGAACAACAATAAAGTAAAGGAAGAGGAGGAGAGAAGGAGGAGGAGGGGTGGGAAATAGGAAGTCCTGGGAACTGAAATGGAAGAATTTATATTCCATACACGCAAGATTATATATAACTATAACACACTAAAGTGTGTTTTAAGTGACTAAAACTTAAAATGCATTGGATGAAATTAATAGCATTTTGTACACTGCAGAGGAAAAGATCAGTCAGTAAACTTGAAAACTTAATAGAAACTATTAGACATAAAGCACACAAAGGTAAAAGAGGAAAAATGAACAGAAAGCAGTCTGTCTAGTACAATATCAACTAATCTAATAAACCTGTAATTGGTGGTTGAAATAAAGACATTTTTAAATGAACAGAAAAAATAAAAGACATACAAGTAGCTCTTAGCCTATGCACAAAAATTAACTTGACGTATATCACAGTCCTAAATGTAAAATACAAAACTAGAAAGCTATGAAAGATAACAAGAGAAAATTTAGATGATCTTCTTATCATGATAACTTTTTAAATACACACCAAAGCAAAGCAAAAAATAATAACCTGGACTTCATTAAAAGTAAAAACTTTTTTTCTGCAAAAGAATGAGCAGCAGGCCACAGACTAAAAGAAAACATTTGCAAAAAACACAAAACTGATAAAGAATTGCTATCTAAAATATTCAGATGACTCTTAGAACTCAACAATAAGAAAATTAAAAGCCCAACTAAAAATGGATAAAGGACCAGAAAAGACACCTCACCAGATGAAAATAACTGATTAATTAAAATAAATTTGAGTTGATCTCATAGTTTAAGAGTATAATGTTGGTTACCAGCATCCAGGGAATGTGGAAGGGGCAGTTGATGGGGAGAAGTCAGTCAATGACTACTATGCTACAGTTAGATTGAAGCAAGAAGTTCTGATGTGCTGTGTTGCACACAGGACAAGTGTAAATGACAGAAATGTACGGTACATCTCAGAAAGCTAGAAGAAAGGATTTTGAAAATTTTTACCTTATAGAAATGGCAAATGGTTGGGAGGCTAAGGCAGAAGAATGACAAGTTTAGGGCCAACCTCAGCAACTTAGTGAGGCCTTCAGTGACTTAGTGAGACCTCATCTCAAAAAATAAAAAGTGCTAGGGATGTTGCTCAGTGATTAAGCACCCCTGGGTTCCATCCCCAGTATGAAGAAAGAAAAGATGAGACAAGAAAAAAAGGAAAAAAACAGCAAATGATATGATTGAGAAAACAGATGTTTGATCTGATTTAAACTTTACATATGTGTGTACTTCACACACACATACACACACACACACACACACACACACACATATATACACATACACCAAACCCCATTAATAGGTATAATTTTATTTTTTATGTGTTAGTTTAAAATAAACTTTACAAAATAATATTTTAGAGGCCAAATGGTAAATGTGAACAATGCTGTTGAGAGTTTCTGTCAGCCTCGCCCACACGCGTGACCCCTGTCTATGATGCACTGTGAATTTTTCAGCACCTAATAGTTAAACTCTTTTTACTTTGTCCACTTTCATCTTATCCTCTCACACCTACTTTGGGCAACCACCACCCCAGCTCAGAGGAAGCTAAATTCCTCAGTATGTCTTTTTCATCTTCCTTATTCACATGTCTTGACTTGTTTTTAGGCACTGGAATATATTTAGTCCTGCCCCTCCCTGTGACCAATTGTGACCGGTAATGAGAATAGAACATTTTTCCCTATGCACTTGCTGCCTGAATCAGCTGCGGGTCATGCTTTCTGCTAGAGATGGCTCCAATTTCATGTCCCATAGTCAAAAGCTATGCTAAAGCCTTTTTAAGGGAAGCTAAGGGAACCCTACCTGGTACATAGTTCTGGGAATTCTATCCCTTTTACATCCTTAGGCTAATTTTTCTAGGGACTAAAGTTATGCTTTGAGTTTAGACTATCTATTAAAAACTCTCCTGTTTTTTACTACCACCATGAAACACCTGTACCTCCCAGCAATATCTTGAGAACACTGTGTAGTTTTATAAATAGCAGTTAAGCCTCTCAAATATGAAACCAATTCTACCTTTTGGTCCCTTCCATGTAGTTTTTCCTCTAAAGACACCTGGTAAAGAGACTTGGGGATATAGCTCAGTTGGTAGAATGCTTGCCTAGCATGTACAATGCCCTGGGTTCAATCCCCAGCACGGAAGGAAAAAAAAAAACTGGTAAAAACTAATCAAATTCAAAATTATGATGATTATAGGAATTCATCCTGCCATGGCTTTTAACTTTTCATTCTTTGATTACTCAACTGTATCAGTTGTCTTCCCCAGAGCTGCACTGAATACCACCTCCTCTAAGGAAGGTTTGGAAATGTGCAGAGATCTATATTGATAATATATTAACGAGGGAAGGACAAGAGATCCCAACTGCCCTAATTCAACAAAGAATTACACAGTGAAGAATTGCCTATCCCAGATGTGAAGTATCACTGCATAATGTAAGGATATGGTATTTTTAGTCAGAGAAGTCTCAACTCTAATCTTCAACAAATTCAATATTGGGAATGATTTTAAAACTTTCCTTAGACATTAGTTTTTCCTTAACTCTGCTTAAGAATAAAATAATAGTGTTAATCCAGAGTTTCAAGGAGAAAAAATGAGTAATTATATGCAAACTGCTCAACAGGATTTCCACCATCTAGAAGACAGTGAATAGTGTCACCATTAATTGTGGTACTTAGTAATATTGGCAGAAGACAAAATGTTAAGTTTAGAGAGTAGATATGGAAAGTATCAAAAGACTATCACATCTAAGATTCAGGTTAAAAAGACAGAGGAATTCTAGATGTCAAACATTACATACACATTGTTCCAATTAAAAACACAGTTTTTTAATCCAAAATCCAAGAATAATGTAAGTTGGATATTTTTTCTTTAGGCTTCAAAGAAGTATTTTTTTCAGACTATTAGTTTTATTACAAATAAGATTACTTTAATTTTTCACAAAATGTTCAAAACTAATTAGACCATCTCTGGAAAGGAAGAGCTATAACTTTCATTGTTCTCAGTCCTCTGACTTATCCAGATTAAGAAAGTTGTCAGAATGGTTCAAATACAGAGGTGAACATCTAATCACATTAAGATCTAAGAGAAGGTTTTACATCCTGACTCAAAAAATCATTGACAGTAACCTTAATGAACAGTGAACCTAATGATCTTTGAGTGATAGAGATCTACAATTGTAGGTTCATCAGTTTTTAAAATGTGTCATTATGGTGGGGTTCTTGATAATAGGGGAGGCTATGCATGTGTAAGGGGAAGAGGGCATATGATAAATCTTTTTATCTTCCTCTTGCTTTGGTTGTGAACTTCAAACTGCTCTTAATAATAAAATATATTTACATAAATAAATCTGTTACATTAAAAATAAAGCTAGATAAGGCTGTTATATTTTTTAAAATTGAATGCTCCCTTCATGCCATGGGAAAGAACTAGGAAAGTATTGTCCTTGGACTAATACAGACACCAAATAATGTCATAGCATGCTCTTTTCATGTATGTTGTTTAGAAAAAGGAAGATACACATAGCTTTTCTATACACCTTGCATATGTTACATAAAAAAGAATCATGAACAGAGCATGACTTACTCACGATGGCACCGTTTAGCCTGTTTTCAGGAAGGAAGCATGATGTTATAGGCAGTTTGTTGCTAAAAATGGATGGAATTTTTTTCACTGAAATTATTTTAATTTCTTCCCAATCTTTCAAGTAAACTTGTTTTCAAGCATCAATACCTTTCCAAATTTCGCCACCAAATATTTCATAATTAAAATATTAAATTCTAAAAAAAAGATAATAGTAATAGTACAACTCTCTCTATATATTTTTAAGACATTGTAAAGCAGGATCATTGTGTTAGTTACAGGTGAGGACTCTAAACACCCATGCCCTTGTGTCAATTCACTCACATGTGTCCAGTTAGACAAAACATTCACACAGTGAGTTGAGCGAAGCAAATTATTGCTCACAGATAGGCAACCAGGGACAATAAACGCTACAGGACTCAGGGTGAGTTGGTCCCCTGAGGGTCAGACTATGGCCCATAGACTACACCATCCCCACTTCACAGGGCAGCTGAAGGACTCTGAAAGCCCATTCTGCTCTGGATTTTACACCCAGAAGCAACTGTACTTAATGGGCTAGTGTTACAAAACATCCTAATCAAAGAGGACCAAGAACAGAGACCTGCCTATTCAGGCCAGTTCCTCCTCCTGTCAGCATGTTAGATTTCCATACATTCTGCAGTTATTCTTGAAATTACAAAAGAGAAAAGGGAGAGAACAGCTGGATCAAGAAAGCTTCCTGGAGACTTTTCCTTCAGGCATACAATTTCAGAAAGTACTATTATTAATAATGTAAGCATCCAGTTTAGAACATAATACTACCTAGTGCTACACCTGACAATCCTGGATGAATAAAGACAGAGACAAGGACAAAAGGCATGGTATCATTTATCATATATGTATATACATATCTGTATGTGTATATATATTTTCCCTAAATGATATTTACCTTAAATAAATATATATGACTTGAAATGTGAAATATCAATTTGCATTTATAAAAAGGATTACTATTTTCATATCAACGTGAGTCTCTAAAATATAATGAACTAAGCATCCAGAATATTTAAATATTGTTATGATGTAGATCACTATCCAATTATCATTTATTTTATTTCCAGCACATTTTTCCTAAAAAAAGACAAGAGCTTCATGACATACACTAATGTCCATGAAATAATGATTTTCCAGAAACATATCCTTTACTATGTACTTTCTCCTTAACAAGTAAATCTTTCAACAACTCTGATTTGCTCTTAATAAGTTTATAAAATAATAATTATTATTGTTATAAAAAACTTTATTTATCATTGCTTAGTATAAGTATATATAATATGCACATCTATGTGTATTTTTCTTCATTTACTTTATAGAGAGATGCAGATTTGAATTTTTTTACCAGAATTTCACTAATCTTTAGATATTCTTTTTTAAAATGTATATATTTTTATTATTTGTAGATGAACACAGAGTATCTTTATTTATTTTTATGTGGTACTGAGAATTGATCCCAGTGCCTCACGCATGAGAGACAAGCACTTTACCACTGAGCTACAACAGCCCCAGCCCTAGATATTCTTACTCTGGCAATTTGACATTAATCTTGGACCCTAAAGAACGCAATATGGACCTAACAAGATTTAATGTGATCTAAAAGATTCAAAAATAAGTATGTCCCAATCTCCAAAGACCAGTAAAGAAAGTAGAAAAGTAATAAGGTGCCTTGAACTATATCTAATGGACCCTATGTAAAAATAAAACTAATAGAATTATTTTCCTGCAGAACATTTGGATAGCAGGCTCAAAATCATGTTTCAAGTTTCCTCTCTACCACTTCTTTTTGTAATTAATCCACTAACCTACTGTTTGTTAATGATTTTTGCACATCACCCTGCACTAACTGCTATGATGCCCACAGAGACTTCTCAAAAGAGAAGCTGAGAATACCAATATGTACAATGATGGGAAGAAACTGAAGCTCAGGAATTAAGATACAATCTAATGAAATACTTCTGACAATTGAGTATACTTTGATATGACTACAAAAATGAGCCAGACTTCTGTGTACGTACTTTAATATAGCTAAAAAATACAGTGACTCCTGTGAAAAATCATTTCCAATTTCAAAATTATCTTTGCTACATGTACAGAAATATACCAGTACATTGTCATAAAATTTGACACATAACTTCTGAAAAGAAGCAAGGAAATTAATGGGAAAGTAAGGAAAGGAAAAGAAAGAAGATAAGGAGAAAAGAAAGGCCAGAAGGAACTCAACATCCTGCAGGCTTTGCTTCCATTCACTCACATAAGAATTCTATAAGAGAGTTATTATTTGTCTATATTTTATACGTGAGAAAACTAGCTGGGAAATATTTATCTTTCCCAAGGTAAATGCATTATAAAACCAGCATTTAAGCACAGGTCTTTACTGAACCAGTGTTCATGCTTTTTTTTCTCATCCCCAAGATGTCTCCTCCTTCCACCTACGTTTTTACTTAGGAATAATTTCAATGCATGCTTAAAACCAAGATCTGTCTGAGGGGGAAGGTTCAACTCCTTCCGATAAATGCCACATTAAGCCATCAGTTGACTACTGGATGTGTGCCTAACCATTTAACAAATATCTTTTCCTTCTCTGACCACAGCAAGTGACAGGGAGATTTCTCACCTTTTAGTTAGTATCCATTAGCAAGCAACACTCTGGAAGCCTAGTCCTCAAAACAACCACAATGCACCAAATGTGTTGAAGATAATGCACAGCCAAACCGTAGAAGGCCTCACCTCCCACTCTTTTTTCCCCCTGGGCTTGCCACCCATTGCTATTTATTATTTATATAGTATCGTAAATGTGTAATTCTATTAGCGAGGTAAAGTCTGTGCCAGAAAGGTCACAGACTTGGTTCACTTCCTGTGCCTTAAACAATTCTTCGATTCATTAGCTTTTAAAAATACTAATCAATACATTTTTGAGTGCCTAATTGAGACAAAAACCCATCAACTCTTAATGAATTTCTGGAATAGTTTCATATGTATAAAAAATACATAAACCTAATTAACATTTGATCAGAATAATATGATTTAAAACTTTCTAAGAACTTTTGTCTATTCTAGAGAGAAGATCTCCTTTGAAAGACAAGCCAAAGGACCACTAAATGTTATAGACTTCAATGGCAGAAGCAAAAGTATATTATTTGCTCAAAATTTTAGCTTGGTCAAGGTAAAACAGCACACATTACTACATGATAACATTATTCCCTAATTTTAGCACTGGGCGTATAGCCTATGGTTGAATTATGTCCCTATCCTAAAATGTAGAAGAAAATGGTTTTTAGGATGACCAGAAGTAGGATATGCAACCAGTGAGAAGAATGGGGGACAGTGGAACAAGGATAATCATCTTGCAATGTTCAGGCCAGCACTTTACAAGGAAGAAATGCTCACCAGTATCAATAGCATCTAATTAAAACCACCTCCTGGACCCATTAAAATAAAAAACAAAGCATTTCTAACCTAATCTGTGATATTTTATTTGGCTTTAATGGTATTATAACATAAATTTGAATGAAACATGCATACTTCTGTAAGACAAACATCTGCCACTCAATTTCTTAAGTTCAGCTTTGTGATTCAATTAGTTACCTGTCAGTTCCCAAAAGGCATTTAAAGTTGACAACCTCCGAATCTTGAACACTATACAACCATGTCATAAAATTACTCCATTCAGGATAGGACAATGGCATGATCATCAGAAACTCTTTTAGGTCTATACGTGTAGATCAATCACAGATCCTGAAATCCTGAGTCATTCATTTTTCTGATTTGAATTGAGAGAGAACAAAAATTCAACAAAATACTTGAAAAATAAGAAAATTCAATAAATTTTTTAAAAATGGGTTTTTCCAAAGTTAATTATATGGTAGATCATTCTCCAGAGTCAAAAAACAAGAGTTCCACAACTATTCCATTGTTCTTAAAACATGGAGACAGCTACAATGTATTAATTTTTCTCTATGCCAATTCAAGTTATATATCTATAAAAAAATAAAAAAACTACTAGTTTCCTCATTTGAACTTCAACTATAAGAATCATTTTATTAATGTCCAGTTTTATTGTGGGTTCTCAGTTATGTACTGCAACTCATTGATCGGGGTTACAAAATAATTTCACAGACCTCTGATAATTACTACACTTTTTTACTTTATATTATTTCTTTGAATTTTAAATTTCAAGAGTAATATGTTTTCTTTGAGGTGAGTGAAATAAAAGTTCAAAAATGTTTAAAGGAAAACTTAAATAACTCTCCCTATGTCAGTCCCTTTATAATCACAGTGCCTTACTAAAAGGAATCACTATTCCGACTTCTAATAGAACACAGAAAAACAGCTAGTTTTTTAACTTTATAGAAATAAATAGTACATTATATGCTATTTGGGGTCTGAAATCTTTTGATCAATGTTATGATACTGAGATTTACCTAGATTAACAAGAAATTGCATTTTGGCACATACTAACATAGTGCCATAATACCTGTATCATGAAGACATGGGATGGTTCACTTTTAAAAAGGCAGGATAGAGGACAGTAAGCTAATAAGAAGAGATATTACACATGATCTTAAATTGACCCAATTATGTTCATGTACAAATGTGTCACAATATATCCCACTATTATGTGCAATTATAATACACCCATCAAAAACTAATTTAAAATTAACTAATTAATTAAAAGTCAGGAATACTAGCCCCATTCTAGCCCTACAGAATCCAAAACTCTGGGAGGATGAAGATTAAGCCTAAATCTCTGGTTTTTATAAACTCTCCAGGTAATTATTTTTCTTACCAAAGACTTAAGACTCTACACTAAAAGCTCAATGCCTCTATTCACTTTCTTCATTCTGTAATAATTTCTTTTTACCAAAAGAACTTTTTAGGAGAAGCATGCTTATTCTGGCATCATACAATTACAGAGCTACTTAAGGCTCTGAAACTGATTATTTGTACTTTTAATCATTTTAATAACCTGAAAAATCTATTAACAATTCTTTCTAAATTCAGGATCTTAACTTCATGTATTTCATAAAATTACCATTCTGTGGTCTCAAAAATTACAGTTTCAGTTTTTGAAATGTTTTGAAGTTTTTTCTAAAATTTCCTTTGCCTTTCATTATGCAGCTTTCATTATGATAGAATTGCTTAAAATCTAATAGAACCAAGTTAATTTTTGATGGTTGTCCAAACCAAAATGTAGTATATTGACATTTTTTACTATTTAAGAACCATTGTTTCTGGTAAAACCAGGTTTAAAAAAAACAGCAGAGAAATATGCAATGAACCTAATAGGGATGAATCTTATATTTGTTAATTGATACAGGATATATTATCTTCCTCCAAAAAAAGAAAGAAGTAGCAAGAGAGATTGTATTTCAAATGTCCCTTGATAATTCAAAAGATATAAGAACTTATTGATATGTCATGGTCACTTGCTTGTGGCTAACATTGGAAGTATTAAATCATGGTTAGAGGAGGAGGCACTGTGATTATAAAGGGACTGACATAGGGAGAGTTATTTAAGTTTTCCTTTAAACATTTTTGAACTTTTATTTCACTCACCTCAAAGAAAACATCGGCTGGAGGAGTCTCTAGTGGCCTCTGGTAAAGACTCAGCAAGATCTTGTATAAATATGTCTCTAATGATACTACAGTCATATTGCATATGAAGGAATTTCAGAAGCTTATAGAAGCTTCTTCAAGTAAACTAGTACTTGCTGAATGATAGGAGCTTTTCAAAGATGCCCTTAATCTGTTTCTTTTCCATGATGTTTCTATTTATTTCTGAGGAAAACTCTTCACCATGTCAGAATATAAATATGATTATTTAGGATTACAAATAGCCATGCTACTATAAGGTAAAAAGGATATTAGTTTGCACTCTTAGGCCAATGGTTCCTGACTGAATGAATTTATGAGTTTTAAATTTAAATATTAAAATAGAAATGCTAAAATTAAAAAACTACATAGAAATTCCAGGTTATTTGGATACTACATTTTTTTTGAACAGAGCATCACTTTAAATAGCTTCATATAGTAAGCAATTATAATGTTTATTTTATATTTGTGAGTCTCAAAAATATTGTGCATTCTTAGCATCACTGGGCAGAAACAATTCTCAAGGGGCTCTCTAGCTCATTTCCTTGCTTTCAGGTTATCAGATGATTTTCTTATTTTGAAAATCTTCAGAAAGAAACAACCCACAGCCACTGTTTATGAAAATAATTTTTAAAGTGTTACTCTTTTCCCTTTAGGTATTTGTATATAAAGAAATGCCATTCTGGATTCCATTTCTCCATTAGAAAATCAAGTTTTAATTAAGTCTGACAAGTTTTAGTCATTGTTCTATGGGCAGAGCCACTGAGAAAGAATGCCATTCCCTCAGGAGAGAAAGCGTCTGTGCTTCTCTCCACCCCTTGTCCTCTTCACTGATGGAAAAGTAGCTATGAGTGTTGCAGACATGGCAGCCAAGTCTTGCAAATTACAGGTGTGGTGTTTTTGTCTCAAAAGCAGATTAGCATGTCCCATCATTTCACCCTTTTTCTACTCAGCAATTTTACTCAGTCTCCATAACAAGCAGGCCACAAGAGAAATGGTCTTTCAGGACCAATTTTTTTTTTTTTTTTTGTGAAGTGGTACTGGGGAGTAAACTCAGGGCACCTGACTACTAAGCCACATCTCTATCCCTGTTTGTATTTTATTAGAGACAATGTCTCATTGAGTTGCTTAGCACCTTGTTAAATTGCTGAGGCTGGCTTTGAACTTGCGATCCTTCTGCCTCTGCCTCCCAAACTGCTGGGATTACAGGCATGTATCAAATTATGTCTTTGTTCTTGTAGAGTCTTTACCAGTCATTAGATGGGTAAATTACTTGAATCCTTTGAAGAGGTTCTTATTATCTTCAAGGTAAGAGGAAACCATAGACTTCCCCATTATAAATATAGAGATAATTAATAATCCCTCATAAATTGTAGAGAATAAATAAACTGATGTTAAAATTATGTGTAATAACAGAGAATTATATGCCCCCTGTGAATAATTTCTATCATCTATGAAATAACAGGTAAGACAAAATTATTTTTTAATTTACTATAATCTAGCATTATCTCTACCCTAGACCTTTCTTCTAAGTCTCAGACCCTTAACCCAGCTGCCTAATTACATACTTGCCTAACAAACACACATTGGGTAATACTTAAACAAGACAATTGGCTACTTCACAGGTTCAAATTAAACATGTCCAATGATAATGTCATGTCTTCCTGGTTTTCTGCCAGTGTTCTCTGTCTCTGTAAAATGTCATTCCATGAACTCAGTGACTCAAGCCAGAAACCAGGAAATTATCCTTGATTCCTCCCTCACACTCAAATCCAATTGTCACAAAAGATTGTTAATTCTTTCTGCTAAAAAAATAATCTTTCAAAGGAGTCCTCAATTCTCCACCTACGCTGCCATCACTCAACCAGTAAGCATCACCTCTTATTGGTGTTAACATCTTCACTTCTGAAGTGGACTCCACATGTGGATGTTTCCCCCTCTCTAAACCCTATCTGGCTGCAGACAGTGACCACTTTAGAATACAAATCTCATGCCACTCTCCTTCTTAAAAACACACAGTATCCTCTTATGGTCAATATAAAGTCCAAGTCCTTAATATATCTAAGGGAGCCCCTGACTCATTCAATGGCTATTTCCTTCTTCAGCCTCTCTTTATTCCTAGCCAGTGTGTGACTCCATTCTTCAGTGATTCTGCCTTTTAACTCCCTGAGAGTCTTATGTCCTCCTCCTTCACTTACCTGAGGATAAGTAAGCCTTAATAACCCATCCTCATCGTTTAGTTCTCAGTTTCATTGTTAGTTTCTCATGGGAGAGTTCTCTGATTCCCTTCATCCACTTTTCATATGAAATTTCTTATTATTATATGCTCATTTAGTGGTATGTAGTTCTCCTGTGCAGCATATCTCATGTGTAGCTAGTTAAATACGAGGTCATTCCTTCAATGGTATACCCAGTCTTTGTGGGCAAAAAAAAAAAAAAAAAAATGGTGCTGACCATAGTAACTTTGAAAANGGGGGAAAAAAAAAAAAAAAAAAAAAAATGTATTTGTCTCAAAACAGCTGTATCTCAACCACATTGTGCTTCTGTGTTATATTTGAGAGAAGTAAGAAGGAAGGTGGTAGGGGAAGGAGGAAAGAGGAAAGAAGGGAAAGAGAACTTATACCTTCTACTGACTATGTATTAAGTATTTGCAATCCAAATATATAACAGATAATGAAGAAACCACCATGATTCTCATAGTGTTTTCTGGGGTTTTTTAGAAGTCAGTGTGTACAATAATAATAAAGACAACTTTTGTTTCTATCAAATTGTAAAGTCCCTTTACATATAAATTCAAGGATTTCTTGATTTTTATTGTTGCTTTCTAATAATAGACCCCAACTAATAATAATTGTATCATTGCAATAAAGCCCTTCAAGAATAAACTTAACAAGTATAATGGTATGTTTAGGACTATGTACAATTTTGATGGATTAGGAATTACTGAAAATTAGGAAAGGATTATCAAGAAAATGTTTGTGTTACTTAATAGGAGCTACAGTAACAAACCTAAAATATATATGATGCCTCAAATGCAATAGAAGTTTATCTCTTGTTTTTATAAAATTCAAGTTACTTGTTTTCTGAGTAGCCAGGGACTTTCTTCTAAGTCGCAATTCAGGGAGTAAGAGTCTTTTCCTTTCTATGATGTTGTACCACTCTTATACACCTTCCCAGGTTACTGGGCCCAGCTGTGACAAGATGGTGGAAGAAGAACAAGTTGGAAGATTTACTATCAGAGTTCTACAAGTCAAACTTGGAAATGGAGCTTGTCACTTCTTGACACATTGCAATGAACACATCTCCAATACACTACTGTACCTGAATACAATAGAGTCTGGGAAATGCCATGTCACTCCATGACTAAGAAGAAAAGGATGTGTAGTTTGGCAAACAGCCAGTCTCCACCATACCATACTTCTCCAGTAAGGTTTCCCATTAGCCTGCTCTCTACCTACATACTTGCTTTTTCACAAAGGTTACTCTTAAAAATCGACAATTTTGGCCAATAGCCGAAATATAAAGTATAACAACATAATTATTATGTACTGCATACAATCTCAATATTACAATACTTGTAATTTGCTCCTTAACAATAATTTCATGCAAATTAACTCAGATCTTTCCCACTGTTAACTTTCTACTTATAATTATTCCTTGGTTAAAAAAAATAGGAAAGGGAAATAATCTTCACAGGTATATTTGTAAAGAAGTGTAAAAACAAAGTTAGTAAGAGAATAGCTTTAGTTTAGGAGCCATTCATTTCATAACAATTGTATAAAGAAACTTGAACAACATAATTTAATTTATGCACATGCTAAATCTGAATAATAAAATTAGCATTCAGTGAATGTCAGCTACATTTATCTGTATAGTATAATTCATTTGCATGAATTGAGAATCATTCTCTGTTATTGATAAAAGAAAACAGTGAAACAAAAAAAGGAAGATAAAGAAACTAATAAGTCTGTCAGAGTAACTGTAATGGAAGAAACAAGGATAATCAAGAAAGGCTTAATGTATCCATTCACTCTTAACTCTGATTATACCAGAACATTAAAATTTCCTTCAAGGAAGCTGCCAAATAAAGGATTTTGACCCTCTACAATTTCCTTGGGTCTATACACATGCCCTATCTAAATTCTAAAAACATTTCGAAGGACCTGAAATACTTAGAGGCACTCTGACATCTGGTGTCCTTACGATAGTCCATGAGAGCAATAACAATAACAGTGTTTCCCTGATCAAGAATTAGAACATGATCTGAAATATAAATAATTAAAATATTCAAATACATACAAACCTCTAAGTCTATAAGTCTCCCACCCACACAGAGTAGAAGGTATAAGGGGTTATGAAGGTGCAAAAGTAAATCAAGAGATTCTCTGTAATATATGAACACAGAGTTTAGACATAATAAAAACACCAATTAGGAGAGGCATATAATGACAATTGAGGCAACTTGAAATGTAACCAATCAGATAGTAGCCTAAGAAAGTCAAAGAAAACAGATAACATGTAGATGATCCACTATGGTATACAGATAAGAGAAGCTTAAACACCAGAGGCTAGATTTCAGTTTTTGGTTGTTGTTTGTTTGTTTGTTTGGCTGGCTCTTTTTGGTACCAGGGATTGAACTCAGGAGCACTCAATCACTGAGTCACATCCCCAGCCCTATTTTGTATTTTATTTAAAGACAGGGTCTCACTAAGTTGCTTAGCATCTTGCTGTTGCTGAGGCTAGCTTTGAACTCTTGATCCTGCTGCCTCAGCCTCCAGAGCCCTTGGGATTACAGATATGCACCACCATGCCCGACCAAAGGCTTTTTTTGAACAAACATGGCATAAAGAGATAGTGCCCTGAACCACACTGACCTATACATTATGTTTTGTTGGTACACAATTAACTATACTTGTAGTGATTCTGTTTTCATCAAATGGTCTTCTGATTATAATTTAGTTTCCTACATAGCTGTGTCTAAAATGAGGTAAAGTATTCATCAGGTCAACATTATTAGGTCAGATCATTTGATAGCCGTTTCTCATTATTTGTTGACAATTTGATCCTAAGTGCTGGACTAACAAAACTCTTTCCCTAAGAAATAAATCTACTCTCGGTGTCCAATAAAATCAAGTTTCTGATTCTACAGATCATCAAAATACCCTGGACTGTGTCTGGTACGACACAGTACACTCTGTCCTGTGATCACCTGCACAGTCTGCCAGTCATGTGATTAATGTCATACCTACCTACCTTTTCATTCTATTTACAACAGTATGTGGTACTTGCCAGGCAACAACCCAGTACATTGAAATGAGCAGCCTCCCAAAATACAAACACTCAATAATAATTATAATATGAAATCGCTTATATTTACCTCTTATTTGACCAGGTAGCTCTAGATTAAACTCATAAGATTTATTTTTCATATTCTCCTTTAATTGGTCCTTTATTCTGGTCCCATATACTTTTGCCTATTTGGGGGTGGGGGTCCCTGAAACATGTCCTTTTTTAAATATATGATGACTTGGGATCATTTAAAATATTATTTTATTTTTGAAGAGCATAAGATCTCAGCAGTAGGTCAAATCATGTTAGTATCCAGTGATACTATCATTTTTAAATGTCTTTCCAACTGTCAATGAAACTATGAAATAACCAGAAGATTGGTCAAGAATACAGAATTAAACATGACTCAGAACTAGAAATTCACAGGAAATACAGTGGGGTTTATTTTCTGATTTTTTTTAAACAGGAAGGGTTTTTAATAACTCTATTTTTTTAATGTGGTGCTGATTATAAAACTCACATAGCAAGTGCTCTACCATTGAGCCACAATCCCAGCCCTCTGATCTCTTAACTACAGAAAAGTGGAAGATGTTGTAGAATAAAAAACAAAATTTAATATTAAGATTCACTATTATATTGTGTACTAATAAAAAGAAAACTACTAAATTATAGCACGGAATTGATTGCAAGATGCATTCTCATTTCAGAGAGTTAAAATGTGAACCAAAAATGTACAATGGAGAATTAATGAACGGCAGTGTTAGCTTTTATTCCTTCTGACTGCTCCAGACTCACTGTGTTGACAACAAACCCAAAGTACTATTTCTTTAACAGATTCAGTGCAGCAAGAGGATTTCAACAGGCCAAAATGAATCTGAGATCCCACCTGGTACTACTGATTTAACTGCTACGAATTAGAGAAATGTCGACCCCCCTCCATTTTTTACAAGAAATCTTTAAGTTTTCTAGAATCAACCTCTTTGCTAAGATTTCTTTTAAACTCAGCCTATATACATAAGGAAATTTTGGGGAGTGTTGTATATATTCAATATCCCATTGTGGTTATAGTTCCATGGACCAATTTGTCAAATTGTCCATTTAAAATAAATCCAACTCACTAGTGTTAACTATACTGCTAAAACAGTTTTTAAATAGAAAGAATGTTCAGTAGTGGGGGGGGGGGGAAGCAGCCTTTATGGTACAATGATCTTCTTAGGGGCTGATAATCAAGTGTAGAGGAAAATCATATATGCAAATATTTACAAAGCAATAAGAGGCTGGCAAGATCACTGGGAAGCCAGCCATAGCTATGGGGTAACTGTCTGGATTGGAGTTTAAAGAAGACATCATGAAACAAATGTTGTTTTTGATATGTTTTGAAGTAAGATGACAGTAGAGATAGATCAACAAGCAGAAAAGAGGAAAGATAATCCCCCTAAAAATAACATTTGTTGTTTGTTAGCTTCATTGTACTGTTAAATGTTTACTTATATCTGTTTAGATTCTTCTTATAAGAGATAAGAGACATAATACACGTTCATATTCATATATCTATTTGTTTTGTGTTCTTTTTTTAGGTTTTATTAAGTGTTGCTTTATGGATAAAATGTATGTGATAGAGTGCTATGTAAAGGCAAGATGAAAACATTACAGAAAAGTATTAGTCTCAGTGAAAATATAGTGAAAAATTGGGTAGGAATATTTGGACATGCTTCAAGAAGATATCTGAGGTTATCTTTAGAGGTTACCTGATGATTGTGTACTTGGTAGGGATTCTTGGGAAAATTCTTTTGAACTGGGTTCTGAGTCCCTAAAAATGTTCTATGGCATAACATAATTCCTTAAATAGTTGAAAACATGTGGTCTTTATATATAAACCTGGCAAGTTGCTAGCAATACTATGGTATGGATTTAGTCACCAATACTATATTTGACATGTAAATCTATGATTGTCCTATATTCATGTGTTCTTAGAGGTCTAGCGAGTTGCAACTTCTGTTTATCTGTTCATCCCTGACATATCTGAGCATAAATACTGCCTTAGTTCCCAAGGGTTTCCATAACAAACTACCATGAACTGGGTAACTTAAAATAACAACAATTTATTCTCAGATAATGAAGTCTACAAGTCTGAAAACCTCTATTTCAAACTTCTTTTTAAATAATTACATCTGAAAAGATCTTATTTCCAGGAAAGAGCACATTTTAAAATTCTAAGAAGACATGAATTTTGGAGAGACACAATTTGACCCCATGAAGTCTACACTTGACCCACCAAAATTAACACCCATCCCACGTGCAAATACATTTATTCCTTCTTAATATACTCAAAAGTCTTAACCCATACTAACACTAACCCCAAAGGCAAAATCTTAAATATAAGCACAAAATTTTCAAATCTAGTCTAAATCAGGAATTTTTTTCAAGTACAGTTAATCAGCACCAAATAAACAATAATGTATTAAAATCTGAAAAAGGACTTCATTCTATAAAATTAAACATCTGATTTACCTGACAAAACTAGAACAATATAATGTAACCTTTATATCCATAGGTATTTTATTACTAAAAAAAAAAAAAGAAAAGAAAAGAAAAAGAAAATTATACAAGTACTGGTAAAGTTGCATTTTCTTTTCTAATGCATGAATTTCCTCCCCCCACCCCCCCGCCGCCACAAGATTTTTAAGGGGACTTGGAAAAACCCATCTTCCCAATCTAAGCATATGGTATTGCTTTCAAAATACATCTAATAAATTTCAAAAATGCAACAGAACCTTGCTGTCACCTTTCAGTACCCTGGGGCTAGAAATCTAATTCTGTCATATAGCACTAAAATAGAAGAAACATAGATTGCTAAGTACAAATTTAATGAATTTCAGTATTAATATAAAATAGCACCTAAAACTGTGATATCGAATGAAATGGAAAATAACTTACTTATAGCTCTGCTTAGAGAAACTTGGGTCATAAATTAATAAACATTTATATACTATATAAATTCCCTCTACAGCATACCTTAATAATAAATGATAATGCATACACTTGAGAAGATGGAGACATTAAATATAGTACATATGTTATTCATAATCAAAATGTGGTATACTTTTCTTATTTGTTAGTATACCTTTATAGCTATAAATGGTTTGTCTTAACTAAAACAGAATATGTTGATGCTTATTTTTCTTCCAATGTATTATATTACTTTGGGAATACCACTGAAGCTTAGCTGAGTACTATAGTTCTTTTTCTATCCATGGAAGTTGATTAGCTGAGGCTTAGAATTTCTTAACACTATACTGTATTGTCCTATAAAGCAATTATTTGCTAATTTGTATCAAAAATTAGTGTTCCCAGATTAGAAACTAGTTGTACAAATGCCATAATGTGATGGTTGATTTTGTGTTTGAACACAACTTGGACAAGAGTTGCCCAGATATTTTCCCAAACATGATTCTGGATGATTTGGGGGGGTCATTTTTAAATAAGAGTAACACTGATACTCTAAGTAATGTAGTCTAACAATGGGTGGGCCTTATCCAGTCCTCTGAAATTAGGAGGGAATTCTCCTACCTGACAGCCTATGAAATTAGACTTTTTTTCCTGCCTTCGGACTCAAACTGAAGTATGAACTCCTCCCATGTCTCCCACCTGCTGGCCTTCAGACTGGAACTATACCATTAGCTCTCTTGGTTCTCAGACCTTCAGTTTTATACAGGAACAGTATATGCCATGGTTCTCCAGCATGCTACTTACTTTGCAGATCTTAGGACTTGCTGGCCTTCATAATTGCATGAGCAAATTCTTTATAATCAATAAATCAATTTCCTACAAGTTCTGCTCTGGAGAATGCTAACGTGCCTAGGCACTCCAAAACTTGTCCTTTGGATCTTATCTCTGACTGCAATCTCTGCTGGGGGAAACAATGCTATTGAGAACTTGGGTTTTGTGTTGATACTGTCTTCTGAAAACACCACCACTTTCCCTCAGTGTATGCATGGTTCAGGAACTTGCTCTGCCTGTGGATACTGGGGAACTGCAAACACGGAGGAGTTAAGAAACAAAAGCCGATGGATAAATTAATTCATCTCTAGTCTGGAAAGCTTTCTGTGTACTTCCGTAGAAGTTCCAAGTAGTCCAGTCACCATTGCTTGCATATTCTAGAGGATCATTCTCCTTTCTCTCTCTCTCTCTCTCTCTCTCTCTCTCTCTCTCTCTCTCTATCTATCTTATCTCTATCTATATATCTATCTCCTTCTTTCTCCTCCTTTGCTTTTCCCCCCTAGAATTTCAAATGAATACCCTGCACACAAATTCCTACCACAGGCTATTTTCAATAAAATTCCTAAAACAACCAGATTTAATTTTGAACACCTTAAAAAATTAGGAAAGATTTAAATTATTCATTATACATCAGTAAAAATGGCAAATATGGACTCTGAAAATTATCTCCTCCATAAAAATTGATCAGAATCTTGCCCCCACCCAACAAAAAATCAAGTTCAACATTTTCAGAACTTTGTGAACTAATTAAAGGTTTACAGAAATGAAGGAGTATTTTTAAAAAGCTAAATTTTGGTAATAGCAATGAGCTTTATGATGTTTTTGTTTGCCTCATTCTCATGTATCCTTGAAAAGATCTATGGTAGCATTGTAAACCAAAAGCCCAGATTCATGGTGAATATAGCAGCTGGCAGCCACTGAAGGGAACAAAATGTGGTTGGAGCTCTTTCAAACTTCTCGCTCAGAAAAATATCATTATCTGGCCTGTCTGGTGATTGCCTGGAAGAGTCCACTTAAAGGACAGCCTTTATGTGACCTGGTTCATAGCTTGCACCATGCCAAGAACATTTATCCTCAGAGTGTCCACTGAAAATAAACAGGTGATTGCTGAACATCATAGCTGCCTGAGGCAGAAGGTAAAATAAATAATTAGCTAAACAAAAACCTGGAAGAAAATTCTGGGGAATGAGATGTCCAAGTCCTGACATATTCCTGAGAATCTAGAAGGTTGTATGTTCTTAGGATGTGTATTGTTAGGTCTATGCACATCACCAGGGATATGCACATATTCAGTAGACCTGAGAAGCTATAAGCCCTCACCTGTGTCTGACAACAACACTGCAGATGTAGAAAGTGAACGAAAAAGCAGAGTTGTCAACTGCCTTGTTTGGTGTTGAAGACACGTCCTGAAAACACACATGGCCTCTTGAAAAAAAATCTTGGACATTGGTTGCAAGGAAATATCTGTTAAACCATTAGCTTATAATTAGTCTAAGTGAAGAGTTATTTGAGTGAACCAGAAGAAGATTGGAGAAAAAGAGCAGTTTTATACTCTTGGTGGACTTATAAATTAGTATAACCACTTTGGAAATCAGTATGAAGTTTCCTTAAAAGTCTAGGAAGGAAACCATCACATGATTCAGCTATACTACTCCTATACAGTATTTATCCAGAAGAATTAAAGTCATCATATTATAGTGATACATCATGATTCACAATAGCCCAACTATGGAACCAGACTAGATGTTCATCAGTAAACAAAATCTGGTATATATACACAATGGAGTTTTATTCAACTAGAAAGAAAACTTAAAATATCATTTGCAGGAAAATGCACAGGATTAGAGACCATTATGCTATGCTAAATAAGCCAAACTCAGAAGGTTGTTGTTATGTTTGCTCTCATATGTGCAAGCTAGAGAGGAAAAAGCGGGGGTGGGGGAGTATTGGTGGCATGGGTGGGGAAGAATCTCATGAAAATCAAAGGGAAATTAGTAGACGCAAGGGAGCAGGGCTAAGAGGCAAGGAAGGAGGGGGAAGTACTGGGGAGCAATATTGGTCAAATAATAGTGTTGTGTGCATTATGAATATGTAACAAATCCCGTCATTATGTGCAACTGTAATGCACCAATAAAAATGTTGAAAAAAGGAAAAAAGAAAAAAATTAAATAAAGTTAATACAAAAGGGTATAGACTTAACAGAACTGGTAAAGAAAAAAACATTAAACAAACAAGTAACCACAATGAACATGAGGGCAAATCATATACTTTTATACAGTAGATATCTCTCTCCTATATGATTTAAAAGATAACGGTACAAAATATTGATTATTAATCTGTATATATGGTCATATAATTTATTATAATGAAATTTGTATAACAATAACAGCAGAAAGGAAGACGAGAATGTAGTCACATAGGAGAATGCTATATACTTTTTAATTAAATTGATATTAATCTGAACTAGATTGTAATAAACTAAGATACTGATTGTAATCCCTAGTAACTTCTAGGAAAATAATTCAATAATATAGTAAAAGAAATAACAAAAGAATTAAAATGGTACAATATTGAACATATATTTAACAAAAAAAAAGAAGGCAGAAATGGAAAGTAAAGAAACAAAGAATTTATAAGATGTTTATAAAACAAAGAGCAAATGGCAAATGAAAATCCTACCTTATTGGTAACTGTATTAAATATAAATGAATTAAACTTGCCAATTAAAACGCAAAAATTGGAAGATTTTTAAAAACCATAATCCAAGTAAATACTTTCCACAAGAGACATACTTTAGGTTTTACAGAAACAAATAAAAATGAAAAGAGAGAAAATGATATACCGTGCAAACAGTAACCAAAAAAAGAACTAGAAATAATAAAGATGAGAGAATAAATAAACAGGGAATAGAAAATAGAAAAAATCAATGAAACAAAAAGTTGGCTTTTGAAAGGACAAAAAATTAAATTTTGAAATTACTAAAATCAGAAATAAAAGTGGGAACATCACTACTGACTGTAAAGAAATACTAGGAATACAGTTTAAATAATTGTATGCCAATAAATTAAATAACCCAGATGAAATGGACAAATACCTTAAAAAATAAAAACTACCTAAACATACTCAAGAAACAATGAAAAATCTAAACAGACTTATGACAAAGAGACTGAATTAGTAATTAGAAATATTTCATGAAAAAATTTTAAATTTTTTCCTAAAAAATCATCACTGGTGTTTCTACCAAATATTTAAGGAACAATTGATTAGTCAATAACCAGTCCTTTACAAATTCTCCCCACTCCATCCCCAATACAAAAAAAAAAAAAAACAACTGAGGTGGAGATACTTCCCATTTCATTTCATAAAGCCAGAATTATCCTTGTATGAGAAACAGACATTATAAGGAAAGAAAAATCAAGACCAATAGCCTTCATGAAGAGAGGCACAAAAGTCTTCAACAAAATACTAGCAAATCAAAACCAGCAATTTATAGGAAGGGTTAATACACTATGACAAAAAGGAATTTATTTAAAGAATGCAAAATACATTCAACATATGAAAACAAATCTATGCAATGCAACATAGCAATAGAATAATTGATTTTTAAAAAGTATCATCTCAGAATAAGAATTTGACAAAATCCAACACCATTTCATGATTTTTTAAAAATCTGGGAATAGAGGAGAAATTCCTACACTGTCAGTGGTATAGTTTCCTTACTCTCACCATCTAGAACCATGCCTTGCAAGTAATAACTTCTCAATAGATATTTGCTGAAGGAATGACTTCAAAGCTGTTCTAATACAGTCTTGAGGTTGTACTTCATTTCTATATGAAAAATAATTCATTAGTTAAATATCCTTTTACCCCTGACAAAAGCATAAAACTAAAGTAGTGTTAGTCCCTATATCTTTCAAACTTCAGCTCTCCTTTCCTTTAAATAAAATATTTGGTATTATGTCCTTCTAACAATAACTTTCTCAATCAAATGGTTGGAGATTAAACCTTCAATAAAGCAACCCCTGGATATTGGGATATTCCATAAGTACATTTAACAAAAAAGAACCAAACATAAGTGCAAACCTTGATAACCTAGAACAAACTTTTTGGAGAAAATAGCATTTTCAACAGTCTTTCCAGATGTGTGTATAAAATGTTAGTAAAGCAAAATGTTATTAGACTAGATATCTAATATTATTTCTAAACTGAATCTCCAGGAAAAAGAAAAAGAGATAAGCATTTATAATAGAATCATGAACATTTTATACAAGTACATTGAACATGATATCTCTCTATGTAAGATGAATTTCCTGTTTTTTAGGGAATTTGATACAAAGACATCAATTAAGGAAAGCAGAGTAAAATGTACCACTGTGCATATAGATTTCCAATCAGAACAAGGAGTTTCTTATATCTCAGCAGGAAAAGTGAGAATAACTTTGTCAATTAATTTATGTTTTAGATACCAGTGCTAGACCTACTTAACAGTCTAAGGCTAGAATATGTAATAATAATTCAGATTTATAAAGGACTTCAGAAATTAATTGTTTAATCCACACCATATTTCTGCCTGATAATTCAGAATTATTGCATGTGCTTTTTAGGCTAGAGTAACTGATCTAAATCAAGTAAAATCCATGCTAAAAGCAGAGTTCCTGGCCTTCAAGTTGGTGCTCAGTCCATTTTCGCCTTGCCACTTCAGCCTTTTGGACTCTGTGATGGGTTAATTAACCTCTCTTACTCTGAATCTGTCCATAAAATGGTGATAATAAGACTAACCTTTTGTGCAAATTAATTGATTTTTTGGAAAGCACTTTCAGATCTATAGAAGTAAAGTATAAATTGTAAATATCTCAATTGATTTTAAATGATAATGGATCACTTTTCATATCATTTATCAACAGGGATAGTAACAGAGATATTGAATAATATGTAAAATGATGAAAAATTCTTGCCATCGCTCAAAGAAAGAGCACTCGAAACTCTTGCCTCCATTCAGCCCATGATTCATTCATTGGAAAAAGGCAATGATTCATTTATTTTCACAACTACCCAGGCTAACGTGCATTTTCCAGTATAATAAGAATACTGGCTGTTCCTGACAATGTGGTCTCTCGTTTATGGATGTATTTTAAATGTTTCCAACACTTCAACTTGCAATGCATTTCTGTGCAGT
This sequence comes from Marmota marmota marmota, assembly GCF_001458135.2. Taxonomy (NCBI): domain Eukaryota; kingdom Metazoa; phylum Chordata; class Mammalia; order Rodentia; family Sciuridae; genus Marmota; species Marmota marmota. The sequence goes on along the minus strand of NW_026000026.1, from coordinate 50,560,206 downwards.
ATGAAACATAAGTTATCTGAGAAAGGGGCATAATTTATTTTATTTATGTTTCACACTGCCCTAACCAGAGTTGTACAGAACTTTTTTCTTGGACTAACATTCTTATTATAAATATACTTACTGATAAACAGAAATTGTATCATTCATTGAAAATGCCATCAACATTGTATATCTCAAATAATAATGATTTCACTTGTATCTGCTTTCGTAAATGAGTCCTTCTACATAATAGTTGTGTAAGGCATATTGAATTCAATTCTGGAAAAAAGAATACAACTAAGTTATTTCATCTTAAAACCACAAATAAATAATTTAAGGATTTTTATTTCAGACATGAACTCAAAAGTTGAAGCTCCAAAGCTATATAAACGTAGAATTATATGGTGATAAAATGTTGGTGCTTAGTGCAAGAAATGAAACACTAAACCTTCAAATGTGTCTAAAGGATGGTTTGTAGCCATCTTCAATCAAAACTCAATACGCATTGATTTTTCTCCCAAAACAGGGGACCCAGCTCTCTTCTGAGTAGCTTCTCAAATGTGGAGCTAGTTCCTAACACAGTCTCCACTAGCCAGAAGTATGGACTTAACACAGAGAAATCTTTGAAGAAACACAAATCCTATTCAAACCAAGTAAAATTTAGGTTCCTGGAGTGAAAAGGAAAAAATCCACAATTAGAATGTGCAAGTAGTTTTACTTTTTTCTGTTAGCCCAGTCCGAGAATGTCAGTGTCTCCTTTAAGATGTTCTAAAATACAGTCAACCAGGGTATCTCAGATTTTCATGCCCATGAAGACTTATTTATTTTGCCCATATCTTCTCTGCAATAGCCTCCTGCTTATAAAGATTTTTATCCTTATGATATATACATATCATGTGTATTTATATAGTTAAATATACATATCTATGTACTCTATGTCAATTTACTTAGCAAAAACACTTTATTCTACCTGACCAAAGACAGAAATGCCCTGAATTATAACCTGTATCATTTCATCTTTCTGCACATAGCTATGAATTTTATTTCTATACTAATTTTATGCATTCAAACAAAGCTACTTTTCTATGAAGGCTTTCACAAAAGGTTAAATATTATTTATGTGTGTATTGGCATCACTTTTAAGTAAAGGATCTTTCCAGTTTAGTCAGAGAGATTGGCCAAACAAAACAATGAAATGATTCAAATTTAGATCATTCAAAATTAAAACTTAGTGACAATTTGTACAAAATTAGTATAAATAAATATATATGATTATTAAAGTATCTAGTCATTTAACCTATAAAAATCAAGGTTAAAACACCCATTAGGATGGCTATTATTTTAAAAAATTGAAAATATTAAGTATTGCTAAAGATATTGAGAAACTAGAACTCTCATGCATTACTGGTAGACTCTTAAAATGGTATGACCATTGAGAAAGAAAAAAAAAAAACAGCTCATCAGTTCCTCAGTTAAACATAGAATTGCTACATGATTGACAATTCCACTCTTGGGTATTTACCCAAAATAATTGAAAGCAGAGTTGGGCATGGCGGTGCATGCTTGTAATCCCAGTGACTTAGGAGGCTGAGGCAGGAGGATCACAGGTTCAAGGACAGCCTCAGCAACTTAGTGAGGCCACACACAACGTAGTAAGACCCTGTTTCAAAATAGAAAATTAAGAGGTCTGGGGATGTGGCTTAATGGTTGAGTGTCAGTGGGTTCAATCTCTGGTACCAGAAAAAAAAAAAAAGGAATTGAAAGCAGAGACAGAGACATAGATATGTGTACACCAATGTTCATAACAACATTATTTATAACCTCTAAAGTGCTCCAATATCCATCCCAAAGACCATGCCAATATCCATCAATAAATAAATAAAATCTAGTTATATGCATCCAATGGAATACTACACAGCCATAAAAATGAATGAAATTCTGGAATATTGATCAACTCTGAAAACATGCTAAGTGAAATAAAAGCAATGCTAAATAAACAAGGCACAAAAGAACAAATATTTTATGATTCTACTTGTTAGAGTGTCTTATCTCATTGCTGCTATATAACAAAATATCTCAGGATGGAAAATTTATATATAATTTTTTATGAAATTTATTTCTCACAGTTCTAGAAGCGAGAAAGTTCAAGATCAAAGCACCACCAGATTCAGAGTTCAGAGAACTCGTCACTCCTTCAAAGAGGTCATCTTCTTACTGCATCCTCCTGGGGTAGAAAAGCAAAAAGGAACAAACTACTTCCCTCAAGCCTTTGCATATGGCATTAACCCCATCGTGGGTGTCTGTATAAGACATGTGCCATATGCATGTGTATGTCTGTACACATACTTAATACATATGTAGGTACACATCCTGTTTTACCTCATCGGTTCCTGAAGGCCCACATACAATGTGGAGGGACATAAGCAGACAAGCCATAGTCATGAGATACCAAGAATAGGCAAAGAATTCACAGAGACAGAAAGCAGAACATATCTTGCCAGGAGGTAAGATGAGAAGGAAATGTGGAGTTCCTGTTGGATGGCTACAGGATTTCTGTTTGAGAAGATGGAAGGGTTCTAGATACTTAACTATACAATTAAAAATGGCCAAATGGTAATGTTAAGGTATGTCTGTTTTATCACAAACAAAAGCTCAAGCTTAATAAGGAATTGTTTTAATGTATGTTTCAAATTCCATTTGATCCATTATTGGTTTTGTAACAACTAGAGGTCTTTAATTAGTCCCAATGAAGTGTTTGAGTGTGTGTGAGAGTGTGTGTGTGTGTGTGTATATAAAATTCAGTTTCTGAAAATGAAAAAAGTTATACACAGTGTTCAAATTTATTAGATGAGGAAATAAACATAAAATTTACCTTTGCAATTTTGTTGAAGTTCGCAATAAAATATCCTTCTTGAGGTTTATTAAACTCTAATCATTTTCTTGAAAGATTAGCAGCAATTATCATTAAGGTTTAAGCATTTAACTGTGACTACCGCAATAAATCTTATTAAAATAACTGAAACATACTTTTCTCGCATGTGGCAACCTGTCTCTGAATCACGACCATCTGTAAGTGGAGATTGCCTGGTGCACACAGATGGGAGTAAAACAACTATAAAGCTATACCATTCTTTAATCATCAGTTGGTACCAAACAAACTGAAATCTGAGTCAGACTATTTGCATTTGCAAGATTATATGATCGCTGTAATTAACCAATACTCGTCTGGTTTCTGATATAAAATGAGTTATAGGTACCTGATTAAAAATAACACTTGAACTATGCACCCCCTCTTTCTAACCTCCGACAGACTATAAAAAAATCATATGTTAACAATAGAGGAGCAGGTTTCCAGTTTTTATTGCACACAATTCCTCTACAGATTTAAAATGACAGAAGAAGGGAAAAGAATAATTTATTCTTTCTGGCTTACAGCACAGAATCACGAAGGCTCTCGGTCCATAACTTCAGGGCCGCACTAAACTCTTGTCAGCCTAAATCAGCTACAAAGGTGAGAATCTGCCCTGCCCCATTTTCTGTTCCAGGGAGGAAAATAACAGACCCTTGTTACTCACAAACCTTAAATAATGAAATAAGAAAAAAGGAAGCAAAAATTTAAAAGATTAATATTTTTTCTAGGTGCTACCACACTTTGGCCAGTAAGATCTTCTATTGTATTAATAGTCAGGGAATGGAAAGAAATTTGAGCACTGCATCCTGACAAAAAGCATGAATTTGCAACAAAGCAAGCTTTGCTTTCAGTCCTGAGTGTGAATTACAGGATTGCAACAAATTACTTAATCATTTTGAGCTTCAATTTCTCATCTATAACACATAGAGAATAAAATTAACACATATGCATACGTGTGCACCCACATAGACACACACACACACACACACACATATATACTGGATTCCTTTAAGGTTTGAGTGAGACAATCTAAGATGTCTAACAGTGATGTGTAAGTTAGTTAATGTGTTTTTGTTAAATGAATAAGTACCATGACAATGGGTAATGACAGTATCCCTTAACATGTAATTTTTTCTATTAGATCTTTTATCAGTCTTGATTAACATCGAGTATTTCTTACTTTGCCAAGAGTTCTTTTAGTAATTAAAAGCACAGACTACTAAGTAGAGTCAGAGTGCCAGGGCTTACATCCTGCTTCCTCTACCTACTTGCTATGTGACTTTTAGCAAGTTACTCAACTTCTCTGTGCTTCTCTTTACTCATGTCTAAAGTGGGGATAGCAGTAATCCATTCATAGGATTGCTGGGACTATTAAATGAGTCAACACACTAAGAAGTTAAAACAGGGAGAGGCATCTATAACTTCAACAAATATTGATTAGCACTATTCACATATGAGCTGGTCCTTGGGTATACAGTAGAGGACATACAGTCCTTGACCTCATGTAGCTTATGGGCTGCTGGGAATGCAAACAGTAAAAAATAAAAATGAAAACACATAATTGCAGACTGAAGCAGAGGGAGTAAGAGAGATCTGAGTACAATCAACATATCTCTTGATACCTGAGCCAATTACTTCATGTCAGGTATAAGATAAGACTCATAAGATCTCAAAAATGTTTTCTGCATGATAGTTATTATAAGAATAATTCAATATCATAATGTATAACCCCTATAAAAGAAAAACCTCCAAGCATGTTAGCTTCTTTCTCCCCTCTTCTCCATGGTGTCTGATCATTTTAAATAAATACTTGCCTTTTTCACTGTCTGAAGATTATTATTATTATTTGCAGGGAAAAGTTTTCTTAACCTCAAATGACCTCATTCTTTGAGACGCCAGATGCTGAAGAATATTAAAATTATATTTAAAGCAGTGTTACATTCAAATTAAGATGTATTTTCTGCTAGATTACATTTTTTAAAAGACAGTCATCACATATTATATACACTTAGATATCAAATGACTGCATTTACATTTGAACCAAAATAAAGGATGAAAGTGGTTAATGAAGTTCTAATTCATTGCCTTGAATGTTTTTAGCCTACTACATCCAAATTATTTTTTTTAAATAACTACCACTAGAAAGGCTAATGCAGTGCAGATGACGCCCCAAATATTTGCAATAGGTCACGTGAACGCTGCTGCGGCATCTCAACAATTGACTATAATAGATTTAAGGAGGAATGATAGGCTGCCTTGACATTTAAATAGATAATATTTTCTATTAAATCTTTTTTTAAAAAAACCTTGATTAACACCAGAAATATTTCTCACTTTACCAAAAGAAACCCTCATTAAGGAAATTTTCACTGAGTTACATACAATATGCTCATCTGTGCACCATGAACTTGTTTTTACTTTATATTCAAAGCTGTATGTTTATTTCTCTGTTCTAGTTCAGTTCTAAAAGCCAAAAATATGAAACAGATGTGGTGACTTTCTGTGTACTGTGAAGCACAATTATGCTTCTTTGAATTGCTTAGGCTAAACAGTTACCCTCCCGAGAGCACATCGAGGCTGTTTGAGATTCTTTACAGCCAAGGATACAGCTTGCTACCTGTCAGGAACCAGAATTGGCAGGCCACAGCTGGTTGATTGCAATGGATTCTTCCTGAATGTTCTCCCTATTGAAGCCTGTGAACATAAAAAATACACTTGAGCTGTGTATGCTGTCTTATCCTTAAGGAGAGGGTGAGCTGTTTGATAGTACATTTCAAGGTCCACTTTATGCAGCAATTTAACTGCACTCAAAAAAAAAATAGTCTGGTTTGTCCTGCTTCTGAGTTCATAGACAACATGGGCAATAGCCAAGAGCAAACAAGAAAGATCTTCCGACTCATTTGTTTCAGCCATGATTCCTTTAAACCTGTGCCTGCCAGATCCGCCTGTTTCAAAAGCACATAATGTTGATTTTTCTCTCACTGAGAATAGTTTAAAAACATGTGGAAATTGCTATAATTGAAGAGAAATCTTGAAACAAATGGTAATTTTGTTCTCAAAAAGGAAACTTTCTTCAGGCTGTGGGAGGTGAGGAAAGGAAGTTTCCTTTTCTTCTAAAATGAGTGAATGCTGAAAATAATGGCATTCATAGAAAAATCCTGCCTTGATCTTGTCAGTTTACAACTTCAAAAGGGGTTTAAAACAAAAGTTAGAGGTGGAAATATATATTCATATAAGAACATTTACAGGGTGCCATACATGTGGGGGTCATAAGTTTAATGCAAATAAGCAGGCCAGCAATCCCATAAAAATGTGTGTTTTTCATCAAAGGGAAACATGCACCACAATTCATTCATTCAGGATTCATTTGATGAGCACAGACCTGGGCATGATGCTAGATGCTGAGGATACAGAAATGAAAATACAAAGCACATGCCTCCAGATGCAAAGAAGGAAGACATTCAAAAGACACAGGGAAATATAATATTCTTACTACTAATAAGGACTCACTTCCCTCTGTACTCAAGGAGTCTTGGAGCAATATAAATAAAAATGGGGAAGGCAGAGGCATTCAGACTACATGATCTTAAGAGATTTTATTATCACTTTTATTTTAGAAGTCAGACCAGATTTTCAGAGTCATTCCTAAATTGCAATGATCTCTAGTCTCCTCCTACCAATTTCATTGTTTTCTCAACACACTACTCATGTAAAGTTAAGAGGGCAAGAGACATAATCAGAAGGCTTTTGTAGCCTTTGCTCTTTTGCCTGAGAAGTGTCTAATCCTATTCAATCATTTCTAGGTGTATTGACTCATTATGAGCATTTTCATCTAGCCAGAAACACTGAAGAATAATTTTTTTTTTCTTTCACTCAACATCATTGCTATACCTTATGTAGGCAATGGTTCCTGTATTCCAGAGCTATCCGCCATTCTAGAGGCTTTCTAGCATCCTGGGTCTTTCTAAAGAAGTATCTTGTTCATATGAACTGAACAGATGGGATTGAGCATACTGGAAAGTGGGCAGAGGAGACTCCAGTTCACAAGGTGGTAACCGTATCCCACCGCCAATCATCACATAAATAAAAAATACAGCAATCATGTTTCAGGTCTTACATGATAACTCTAGGAAAGAATACATTCATGTGAGTGTTGAATCTTTACCAATTCAGCTCCTAACTGTTATGTGGGGGCAGAATACAGAAAGACTGATTCCTGAGCCTGCCTCTAATCATCCCACTTCAAATTTTTGCCTTATACCTAGATCAACTCCTTGAACTTAGGTACAGATAATGCATTTGTCCCATGGTTCCATATCACTGATTAAGGTAGAATATTCTTTGATGGAATATCCTTAAAGTACCAGTGCATGAATCATAAAGGGGTCCATGGATGCAGACCAATAAAATTGTGAAATTACACTTGTTTAAGGTGAGTCCTATCAAAGAGTTCTAGACTTAGAATTATGTTCATTGCACAATGACTCCTACTTCCACCTGTTCTGAAGAAAAAAAAAAAAATGATGACTCTTTAGTCAAAGCCACCCTATCTTAAGATTCAGCCAAGTAAAAGTGGAAAGTGTGTCTCAGTTCTTAGTCTACCATATTAATAAGACAGTTCAACAAATATGAATATTATAATTACTATAATAATGGTGTATAAAAAGCACACCAAGAATAAAGAACAACAGAGCACCTGAAACCACTTGGAAAATCTTTACCTAAGGTTATGCTACACTAAAGCCAAGACTTGACTTTTCCAGGACTAAAGCAGGCAGATGGAACACTACAGGCTGAGATGACAGACAGCCTGTGCAAAAGCCCAGCAGCCTAAAGCCACATGGGAGCCTGGGACATGTTGGGGGAATTTGCATTGGGGAAAGCAAGAGGTCAAATGTGTCAGCATGCATGAGAGTTTGACTCATCTCTCAGACAACAGCGTGTCATTCATGGTTTTAAGCAATGGTAATAACATGATGAGATAGTAAGCAAAGATCGGAAGTATCATTTTCATACACAAATACCACCACAAATAATTCTGAGTATAAATATATAATCCTGTATTGCATAATTTGAATCACAAGCTGTTAGGTGCATTTCTCACAGAGAAGTTTGGAAACACTAACTTACCAATTGAATAGACAAGGTAGAGACTATGAAAATATGCCAAATAGCTTTACAGAAATCTCCAATTACAATGAACTTTAATTATTCAAGAATAAAATATGTTATTTGAATTGCAAGGTTTGGAACTATAGAACCTTCAATGTCATTGCTGCAAGATCTGTAAGGGTAGTGTTTTAAAAATAGAAAAAAGAAAAAAAATATTTCAAATTGTAAAAATGGTAATTATTTAACATAATGTTTCCCACCCCCATAATAGTTTCTCCTAAAGTGTGCAATTGCATAGGATAATTTATATACAAATATGTAGATGTATACAAACTGAAATGCCAAACATTGAAAAGAAACTCAAATGAGTGGGCATTTACATATGGAATAGAGCTTATAAGAAACTGTGTTTTTGTGATAATGAGATGTTTTCCAAGCTCTCCTTCATTCTGGAAATTTACTCAGAGACAAGTCACATTTCCATAAGACAACAGAGAAATGCAAAATATAGGCTTACAAATTCAAAAAGACAGAAGCTGACGTAAGAAATGGCCATTGTGCAACCTCTAGTTCAGTAATGGGTCAAAAAATGGGATAAAAGTATCCAAGACACAGAAAAGAGATAATCCTTCAAATAACCATTTCTTTAACTGATATAGAGTATAGAGTATGCCAAGCCCTGTGAAACTTTAAGTGGATTTAATCAAGTTTCCTCTCTTCTAGAACAATTCAAGGGGACCATTTACTATCTGTTGCAATCACAGAAAATGAAGAGAGAAAAAAAATTTTCCCTATTGTGTTTAGGAAATAGGTGCTTATGATCTATAAGCTCTGTTTTTTTTTTTTTTAAGGCAATTGATTTGTTTTAAAATTTGCCTGGGGAATACCATGTTTAGAATTTTTAAGATGTAAGCCACTGTCATGTCAGCAAGATAGTTTTTTTTTTTTCTCAGAAGGATTTCATATTATGCAAGGAAAATAAGAAAAGTTGATTTAAAGTCTGACATTGTTTCCACCAGGAAATTAAGCACATCAACTACAAAACTACTGAACTTCTAATCAAATTATTGACTTAATTATCCAAGTTTCTTTAAGTTTAAAACAAACCAAATTTCAAGTATGGCAAAGGGATAGAGAGTGGAGATACATATAGGTAAGTACAGATAGACTACAACAGGTATCCTCAAAATCTTCATAATAGCAGGGAAGCTCATGAGACACCAGAGATAAAATAGCCCAGAGGGCAGAAACTAGGTAGACAATGTAAACCCGAAGTCTACAGAGTTAATAAAGTCAGGAAGGTAGGACTAAACAGAGTCCAGAATCCGTGAATTTCGAGGTTTATCAAGGACCACTATAGGAAACAGGACATCATGGCTCAAGGAAAAGGATATTCTGTAAAGTCTTTACAACTGCTGCTGAATTCTAAATATTGAAAGACAAGATCCCATCAACTAGAAATTTATTTCCATTCTAAAGTAAGAATAAGGTTCCTCATGTGCCTTTCAATAAAAGCAATTTCATAAAAATTTGCTATTTGAAAAAAGGAAAAGGGTTAAGACTTTGAAAGCTTCAAAAATATGAGATAGGGCTAGGATGTGGCTCAAGCAGTAGCACGCTTGCCTGGCATGCGTGCGGCCTGGGTTCGATCCTCAGCACCACATACAAAGATGTTGTGTCCGCTGATAACTAAAAAATAAATATTAAAATTTTTTCTCTCTCTCTCTCTCTCCCTCTCTCACTCTCTCTTTAAAAAAAATATGAGATAAAGTGGCCTTAAACAAGTCAATTCTAATCATCATTGCCTCAAATTTTTAAAAACTGCACTTTTTAATACATCCCTATTTTTGGCACATGTAAAGTTAAGGCTGGAGGCCACATTGATCAATACTGCTCTAGATCATAGAGAATATAGTGTGGCCAGGGTTATTGGCAAACCCTCTATGGGCTCAAATGTAGATCTTAGCAGTCAGGGGATTTGTTCATCTTTGATCATGTGAGTGAGTCAGAGCTCAACTCTCGATTAAATATTAGTGCCTTATTCTATATCAGAAATGGGGGCTGGGTAAGAAGACAAACCAATAGTAAACAAAATTCTGTTTAAACCTCTAGCTGACTTAAATAAAGACTTGCAATAGCTATATAATACTACTAATTATTTGAGTTGATACTACTAATTATGAGTTATTTAAGGTCTGATAGTCAACTTTTTACAACTTTGACCAAAATACCTGACAAGAACAAAAGCTGGGCACAATGACTCACTCCTGTAATCCCAGTGGTTTAGGAGGCAGAGGCAGGAAGGTTGCATGTTCAAAGCGAGCCTCAGTGACTTAGCAAGAACCTAAGCAACTTAGTAAGATCCTATCTCAAAATGAAAAATAAAAGGGCTGGAGACATGGCTCAGTGGTTAATAATCCCTACGTTCAATCCCTAGTAACAAAAAAAAAAAATTAAAGGAGGGAAGATTTATTTTGGTAGAAGGGCCTGGGAGAAGAAAGTTGTTTGTTCAGACCATGGCAGCTGGGAAGAGAGAGAGTTGGAGGGTAGGGGGTGGGAAGGGTAGATAAACCCTTCTAGGGCACACCTAGGTATGTGGGAGGGTAGATAAACCCTTCTAGGGAATACCCCAGTGACCTACTTCCTTCAACTAGGTCCCACCTCCCAGTAGAACATTCAGCTTTCAATGGATTAATCTATTTAGTTAATCCATTTGATTATAAAATAAGATCAGAATCCTCATGATACCAATCACTGCCTGAAAGCCCCACCTCTGAACCTTGCTTCATTGGGGACCATGTTTTCAACACATGAGCCTTTAGGGTACATTCCAGATCCAAACTACAGCATTGGTCATTCATTAATTTTATAAATATTTGTTGAGTATCTGTAACATTCCTAGGTATTGTGCTCAGTGTTAACCATAATGCACATACACACAAATACCAAATAATGTCATTAGTTTTATTCATAAAAGCATGAAAAATATGATATCGGCTACAAAGAGACACAGGAAAATTCTTGCCAACATTTTAGGTAGGGAAAAAATGAGTAAACATCTATCACCTTGAAAGATATGACATTGCTGGCAACATAAGCAGCATTCCTAGAGATGCAAAGGACAAAATATCTTTTGGAAATAAAGGAGAACTCTACACTCAGGAGCACAAATATGAGGTGATATATACATTGCAGATGCTGATATAAGCCAGATTGCAAGGATTAAGGTATAATACATCAAATTTGTTTGAATTTTATACCTGGTGAGCCATGAGTTCTTTCCTTAAAAAGTTATATATTTTTTTTCTTAATATTTTTTTAATTGTCAATGGACCTTTTTTTAATTTTTTATACACGATGCTGAAAATTGAACCCAGTGCCTCACACATGCTAGGCAAGCGCTCTACCACTGAGCCACAACCCCACGCCAAAAGGTTATATTTTTGAGTAGCAACAGCAAGAAAGGAGGATCAAGGTAAATAGCATGCAGGTAGGAGGCAACTGGCCACATAAGAAATAATGAAATAGCAGTATAATCCTGAGACACTGGTTGAAAGAGATAGAATTGGTAAACTTTGGTAACTAATTAAGAGTAAGTATAAAAAGGGGAAATAATTGATAATTTATCCAAGACTTCTAACTTTGGCAACTATGGAGAAACTGAAATGATTAACTAAACTTAAGGTGAAACACTGTGCCTGAGGCAGGTCTCTCTTCCCCAAATCTGGGCTCCCCAATGCCTTGGCATACTATGAGATCACATTTCTCAAACTTCTTTGCAATTAATAGCATCCTAAAACAAGCAGAATTTTCAAGTATACCTCAGATATTAAGACAGTTAAATCACCAATTGGATTTAAAAATTTGAAACTCAGGTTTGGAGGTAGAATTGAGGACTGTCGATGTATAATTGGAACCCTGAGAATGAAGATGTCCTGTTTGGCCATCACATGATCTGATTCATTGCAAGGAACCAAGTACTTATTGGTCCTATCATTCCTATAACATTTATACATATAATTAAGGGACATTGAAAATATAATGGATGAATGATACTGAAGAACCAGAGCAAGTAAAATTAAATACTACCTTTTCTCTAGATAGATGCAGGCAATGATAAAGGGAAGACAGGAAGTAGCAAATGTTGAGTTATTCCACCCTGCTTTTACCAAGCACATATGAACAGCTAGTTTCCTTAACTATGATGACCTACTAAGCAAAAAACTCAGATGTTATATGTATTTCTTTACACAAGACAACTGCAAAAAAGAATTCAAGGCATTTCAAATACTACAATCTGAAATATATGAAAATTTTACTCAACTGTTAAAGAACTATATTTATATCTATACATAAATATGTAAGTAAATAGTGCATACACATACTACTTTTATATTTTAAATGTTTGGAATATGCATTAACCTACTTCCTTACTCTTTGGGGGCTGGTGAACAAAACAAGAGAAAATGAAATACATACATACGTGTGTGTGTGTGTGTGTGTATGCAATTTCTGAAACAAAATCATATTTTATTAACATTTACCAATGTATGTTCTAGTTCCTAGTTAGGTCAAACATTAAAGGTTAAATAGTTCATATTTTGCATTACTACTTTTATCTAAGAACTAAAAACTCCCACCTAAAAAAGTATTCCTCACAATAGAACAATACTAACCCTATACCAGAAATCATTGCATGAAAATTATAAAAAAAAAAAGAGAGAGAGAAAAGAAATTACAAATACTTTAGGTATCCCTTGCTTCATATTTTATTTGACTATTTTCCATTTAAGTACTGACCCAGTTTGCCTTCACTAAGTTTCAGAGAGCCTGCAGGCAAAAAAATTATAAGGTGTTTGAATTATTTAGTTTAAAACTTTAAAGGTATCTGAGGCATCTCTATATTTTATAGACTTTGAATGGATCAGTGTCAACTACGAGAAATGTAGGCTCAATGATCCTATAAGTCCAAATAGCCTTTCTGTACCCAAATGAAAAATGTCACGTGAGCCCTTTGGCCTTGAACAATCTAGCCCAGAACTGGCTTATTTATGAGGATTACATGCTTTAGTCACTAATAAATCTTACAACCATAATCTATGAAGAAACTAATTTTCTCTATATTAAGTTATGGAAGTCAATGATGACTGTGAGGTGAGCTGCTTGAAAAGTAGTCTGTAAATCCAACTCCATTAGGTAAGCCTTTTTTTTTTTTTTTAATTTTTTTTTTTAAATATTTATTTATTTTTTTTAGTTCTCGGTGGACACAACATCTTTGTTTGTATGTGGTGCTGAGGATCGAACCCGGGCCGCACACATGCCAGGCGAGCGCGCTACCGCTTGAGCCACATCCCCAGCCCTAGGTAAGCCTTTTAAGAACATGTTTCTCTTAGCAACAGAAGGAATGGTACTTCAGTTTAGATTTTATTTCCTTATGGAACATATCCTAGTGGTAAAAATGACTTTGAATATTTTGTGACTCTGAAATGCAATAATTAAAACATAATCTGTTCCTTAGGAGCTCTAAATTGTTCTAAATTTGAGATACACAACTGGGATATCTCAAACTAAATTTGGATTACCTCAAGAGTAAATCCAAATCTTTTTGCAAAAATGATGCATGCATCCACCATATCTATATGCCATGAGAACATAACCTACACATAAATCCTAAATATAATAAATAGCTTCAGACTCAACAAACCATGTATGTCGTAAAATTTAAGGTGCTTCTAAACCACACACAAAAGAATTTAGTTTGTTTGAAAGCACAACTTGATTCATCTTGTTATATCCTTTGGGTTTCTAAATAAAGATAACAGACTCTACACGTATTCACTTTCCTTGACCTCAAATCACATTAAAATACTAGAAATATAGACAAAAGGGACTAAATATTGAATAATACTAAGAATGGAATCAGGGGCTGGGGTTGAGGCTCTGTGGTGGAGTGCTTGCCTAGCACATGCGAGGCCCTGAGTTTGATCCTCAGCACCCCATAAAAATAGGTAAATAAAATAAAGATACTGTGTCCAACTCCAACTAAAAAATAAATATTAAAAAAAATAATGAAAACTGAAGCAACTTTGAGATTAAAAAAAAAAAAGTGAATGAGAAATCTCCTATATCTGAAGCCACAGGGGACTTCAGCAGAGGGGGAACTACTTTAATGGCAGAGTCCCATGGGGGTGCCAAGTTTGTACTAAGCACTAACAGGAAATAGCACAAAGAAGTGAGGTTGTGATTAGGAGATAAATGTAAAGGACTTTGCCCTTCCCTGTGGGAAGTGAGCCCTTCCCTGAAGACCAAGTACCAAGCTATATCATCTGTTCCAGGGGGAAAAAAAAAACCACATAACTGATATGCATTAATTCCTAAGGTTTTAATAATGTTGAAACAAAAGAACATAAGAGTACCATCTAAAACACAAGCTGAAGTTATAAACCTAGTTTGCTAACAATTAACACTTGGGTGGAACATAACACCTGATACAAAGTTCAAGAATTCCTACCCAAAGAAAATAATAAGGAATTCATGCCTAAATTATTGATTATTTAATTAAACTTCTTTTTGCCACAATGTTGTATTTTTTTCTACCTCAAGAAACTTACAGCTGATTATGCATATTAATTTTAGTTTGTAAGATGTTGCTCCTTTCTCAGATAAAGTTTTTTATGAGTGAATTAATGAGCTGTATCTGACCAATATAGAAATTATCTATTAACTTGGTCAATTGGCATGATTAAAAATAATTACATTTCTTACCAATGTTTTTATGACTTATAGAGGTTGCAAAATTAGGAATTTTGTCTTTCAGAGATAGAGAATAAGATGTACTTAAGAGACTTCTTTTTATTTTTCCACATAACAGCTTTGAAATCTGGGTGTGTGTTAGAGCAAATGCCATCATGGACTCTCAGTAGGTTAGGAGCAGGTGTGACATAAAGTTGCCATTGCTTTTTTATATATTACGTGGTTGTTATGAAAGGGGCATAACTGGACTCCATCAAGCCCTTGACCTTTCAGATATCGAACTATTTAAGGATGGTTTCAGGAAGGATTGTGACTGGAATCAACCTTGTGGTTGACTGGAATTTTTCCATTGATACCCGCTGTTAAGAACACAAAAGCATCAGCATGAAAACTAGTAAGGGGTACTGTGGCTTAGAAGAAAAACCCAGAGACAATTAATGAAGCACACTTTCAGAAAAGCCACATTACTAATAACTCTTGATAGTGAAAAGGGTCAAATCATATGGAAAAATACAGACACCTAGGACTGTGAGTGAAGTGGGTCAGAAGACCTGAAAGTTTCACTTACACTTAAACAATTTATTTGATTTACATTTGCCTTTTTCTATATGCACAAGAATTAAAGTTATATAACTAAGCAAGTCTAAACATCTAAATCCTAAGATTTACCTTAGAATATAAGCAGCCCTTTTTTTCCTCCTTGGTGGTATGAAAAATAATGATACATCTTACACTTAAAGGCATCCCAGATTTGAGCATTTAAAGAAAATTTAACTGATTTGTCATTCTTGGAACACAATGACTCTCTTTTTAATTAGTTAATTTTTATTGAATGTCTGTAGACAACAAGCTGGCACCTTATAAGCGTGGTTACGTGATAATCTCTCTTAAATTCTTTGCTATATCCTGGGACAGTTTCACTTTTTTCTCCTGGAATTATATGGCTCAAACTCACCAGTTTTGATTTCCTCTTTCATGACTATAGTTAGTAACAAGTACATAGGATGTGTCATAAACAGGCCTATGCTTAACAGAAGAAACAAAACATTCACAATTTTCTACTTAAAAATCAATATTACATTCACATATCTGTTATATTACACCTGGTTTCACATTACTTTACCTAATCTTTCATTCCTAAATGTAAATGGACAACCTAATAATCTACCATTTCAAGAAAACCAATATAACAAAATAAAAAATAAAATTGAACAAAGAGGGAAAATTTGACCCAGGAGAAGAGAAAATACACACAAAACTGTATTTGGTATTATCAAAGGATTCAAAGTGGCTACTGTATCCATAAAGGAAAAGTCAGGTTGAGCTCAGTGGTGCATACTTGTAATCCCAGATATCCAGGAGGCTGAGGCATGAGGATTGCAAGTTTAAGGTCAGACTCCGCAACTTAGGCAGACCTTGTCTCAAACTAAAAAATTAAAAGAGCTGGTAATGTAGCTCAATGGTAAAGTGCCACTGGGTTCAATCCCCAGTACTCATAAGAAAAAAAGAAAAGAGAAAAAGGAAAAATCAGCTATTATAGAGCAAAAACAGCTAGAACAAGAAACTTTGCCAATTAAAATATATAATTGACTTATATTTTGAAAAGAACAAAAATGTTATTAACAAAATAAGAAATTGAGTAAGAGTTAAATAATAGACAATACCAAAAACTTAATAAATGATCTGAAAGAAAAACTCAAAAATTTCTTGAAGCAAAATGAAGCAAAAATTAAAAATAAGAGAAAAGAGTTGAGATATTTGTTCACCATACAAACATATTTTTTAAAAAAAGAAAACAAAATTATAAGATAAAAGAATTCAAAAAAAAAGAGAAAAACAAATTTAAAAAATCATGAAATAAGGATACTCTCAAGAAAATATATTTAATCTGAAGAAAGATTATATGTTAATCTTAGGCTGATATGCCCTCACAGGTTGAATTTTAAATTTTTTAAATAAAGCAATAAAATGAAAGCAAGTAAAGCCACAAACAGTCATGCAAGGAATCAAAAAGTAAGTGTACATGAACCCTTCTGCAGAAATTACTTAAGAGATTGTGACAAGCACTCTAAGAAAGGAACCCACTCTTCTTATTTATGGGAACTCTATTTTGTGGAGGCTGTCAATGTTATAGCCAAAATGTTCCACACTCCTTGGCAGGCCAATGACATGTAATTGGAAATCCTTAGATGATGCCTATGCAAAAGGGCTTTAAAGACTTCTGGCTACACTGTAAGGAGCCTTTTTGCCCTTCCCTCCTCAGCTGTTCCCTAGCAGAATGTGACTAGACTTTGGAGAGAAAGAAAGCTTCACAGCAAAAGCCATGTCCTAAGGATGGGGAAGCACAAAGACAGAACTTGCTTGTGTTCTGTTCATGACAGGGTTACCATACCAGCACTGACTTGCCTACCTCCACCATACTGTTCTATTTTTGAAATATACAGATAGAAAAACAATGTGTGATACATACATATGGTTTGTGAATTATAATGAACTGAGGATCCACACAGCACCAGTCAGCTTAAGAAATAGAAAATTACCTTTACCTAGATGTATCATCTCCCTCCTGGATGTTCCCATGATACCATTTTTCTTTCTTCCCAGAAATATCCATTTTCCTGAACTATATCAACGATTTCCTTGCTTTTTTTCTCTGTAAATTTATCACATATAGGTAGGTGCATCCTAATATTTTTTTTCAGTTTTACTTATTTTTTCACATGATATTGTGGATGTTCTCCTATAGCTAACTTTTTTCATCAACATACTTTTGAGATTTATTCACACTGATACATGCAGGGTTGGGGTAATTTTTTTTTTCACTGCTAAATAGCATTTCATTGTATGAATATACCCCAATTTGGGTATGCATTTTTACTATTGGCTCTTAGGTTGTGTCCAGTTGCTTTGTTGTTATCATTGGTATTGCTACTTCCATTACTGCTACTTCGCTATCACAATATTTTTTATATTTTGAATATTCTTGCTTAGTTCTACCAATGCTCATGTGTAAGATTTCCTCTGTGGTACACACCTATCAGTTGAACTGATGAGTCATACGATATGCACACACCCACTTTTACCAGCAAAGTGATTGTCCCAATTTTTACATACTTTGCACTGTGAGAGGGCACCTTAGCCTCTTCACGACTGGATGTTTTCAACCTTAACTTTTTACTTATCTATGGTTGTACAGAGGCATCTTACTTTGGGATTATTTTGAATTTCCTTGATTTTTATAAAATATTTCCATATCTTCATGATTTGTCTTTGCCCTTCTGAAATACTTATTCTTATGTTTTGTCTATTTTTCCATTCAGGTTTTTCCTTTTAATTCTCACATATTGTGAAAACAAATTTCGTCAGCTACATATATTTCCAATACCTTCTCACAATTTATGGCTGAATTTTTGACTCTCTTTATGATGTGTCTCAATGAGGAATTTAATGTGGGTGAATATGCTAGCAATAATTTACTTATAGATTGTTCTTTTTGAGTCTTGTTTTTAAAAGCTATTCCTTGCTTTAGCGTTTTTATTTTTATGCTCTTCTATCTAGTAATTGCTTTTGTCTATGGGATAATATGGGATTAAAATTTTTTATTTTTCTGCATGAACAACCAATTATCAGAGCACCATTTAATAAAAAGGCTTTTTTTCTCATCAATAAGCAATGCTTATTCTGTTATTAATCAAATTTCCATTTGCACATGTATCTTTGTGTCATTGATATTCTGTTCCTGTAGCTCTAATTACATATCATTCTGTTCTTGAAACATTTTAATTACAACGGGTTTATAGTACATTTTAAATTTTGGCAAAACTAAGTCTCCATTTTACCAATTCACCCTATTTCTTCTTTGGGTATGTATTGGCTATTCTTACCCAGTTAACTTTTTCATAGATATATTACAATAGGTTTTTGAAGTTCCCCAAAGAAAAAAAAACTAGATTTCAACTTATTGAACCTAAAAATTATTTTAAGGAGAAGCAAAATCTGTATAATTATCTTCAAATTATTTATAAGCATGATTTTTTTTCTGTTTTAGTTGTTCTCATATCTTGGAATAGAGTTTATAATTTTCCCCACAGTTTGTATATCTTTTGCAATGTCTTCATAGATACTTTTTATTCCCGCTGTTATTGTAAATAGAATTTTTTAAATACTTTATGCGATTATTGTGTTAAGTCATCATATCTATTAACTTACTTACAATCTAAATAATATGTAGTTTTTTACAGCTAACTGGATAATGTAAAAAAAGTGGCAGTTTTTATTTTTTCTCCCAATAATTGGAAATTCTTTCTCTTTCTTTTTTGATTACTTAAAATAGGTCCTTCAGCATCGTTGAATAGAAACAATAGCCACCTTTTTTGATCTATGCCTGGTGTCAAAAGGAATGTTTTCAGCATGTCACTACTAAGTATAACATTTCTTGTAATATTTTGTACATACTCTTGATCAGGGTAAGGAATTTCCTTCTACTCCCAACTGTCAAGTGTTTTTATTATGAAAGGAAGTTGAATTTTATTAAATATGCATTCTAATTTTCCATATTATTGAGATGAATAGAGGGGTTTTCTCATTTATAAATGTTGATTTATAATGTGTTATCTAATATTAAATTAATCTTGTATGTATAAATGTTACACTATTTTTAATATGATATATAAATTAGGAAAAGTCAAATCAATCAATTTGATTGCCAAACAATGGAACAATATCTCTTGCAAGTATAAAAGGAAGAGTTTCTTTTGATAAGCTTATGTATAATATATGAAGCAAGTTAGATCAACGACATCTCCAAGGAGCTAGCCATCTGGCTCCAGGGATAGGAAGTCAGTGTAGACTAAAGGGATTTGCTAGGTTGGGTAGAACCCAAAAAAAGAATCTAACTTGTGTCTGCATTTAAAGAAGGAGAACACTTTATGTGGTCCTTGTTTTTATTGATAATTCTGAAGGAAAAAGTATGTATTGAGGCTTCTGATAATTGTGCTCTAGTCATCTTAATTTTAAGTGGATACAGAGACCAAAGCTCTAAAATTTTTGTCTTTGTTTTGTTTTGTAGTTGCAGGTGGACACAATATCTTTATTTTATTTTATTTTATTTTATTTTATTTTATTTTATGTGTGCTGAGGATCTAACCCAGAACCTCACATGTGCCGGGCGAGTGCTCTACCACTGAGCCACAATCTCAGCCCCCTTTTTGTGATTCTAATTCACAAAATTATCCTTTATTTCCACTTAAAAGTAGCTTCAGCTACTAACACTTGTTATTTTTCAGCTTTTGTTTTGCTCTATAAATTAGCATTTTTATTACCATAAATTCTTCTTTGCTAATTCCAGATCTGTCCAAAGGCAAGAACAGCCTCCTGAGCTCTTAAGACTCCCAGTTAGAATCCCAGAAGCATCTGACAATTAAAAAATCCCAACCTACAGCTTAGGGTTCAAATATCTTGATAGCATGGGCCTTATTATTAGAGAATAAAAGATTCTTTTTTCTTGGTTTTTATTTTATTGGATCTTTTTAGCTCAAATAAAATAAAAACAATTAAGTTCTGGACTGTGGAGGTTGAGAAGGTAAAGAAGCACTCTGAAAAATCACTCTTCGAGGGGAATTAATAATGGGCACAGGAACAGGGTCAGAGAATGTTACTGTATATTTAGTACCTTTTTGTATTGTTTGAATTATTTTATCCATATGCATAAATTATTTATGATTTCTAAAAAATGGAAAAAGTTTATTATGATGAAATATTTTAATAGCTCCTAGAAAAAAATAGGTTAAATTTTTTACCAACTATTCCTTTTCTCTCTATTTCCCTCTGACATGTAAGGTATGATCTTCCTATTTTTTTTAGTATTCTGTTTTAGTTGAAGTTGGACACAATAACTTTATTTTATTTTTATGTGGTGCTGAAGATCGAATCCAGCACCCCACACATGCTAGGTGAGCATTCTATCACTGAGCCACATCCCCAACCCCGGATCTTCCTATCTTTACATAAGGGCTCTAACCCTTTTGAAAGATCAGAATTCATTTCTACTTCATTAAATACCCCAAGAAAGTTGGAGATTCCTCACTATAGCTCCTTCCTCTTTCTCATTGTAAGATTAAATACCATATACTTTCATATTTCCTCTACTTTTAAATGATGCCTTCACAGATTAGCTAATGAGAAAATGCAAATATATCTTCATCTTTAATTAGAATGAAAAAACTTTAGCCTGTAATGTATTCCAAGCACTTTGTATTTGGTTCCACAGAACAAAAAGACTACAATATTTACCATTAATGAAGGGCTTCTACAAATTTACACTAGGTAATTGAACTCAAAAGAAAACACAGTGAGTTAATGATTATAAAAATAATTATCTCCTCATGTGAGAGATGATTTCTCCTAACATGTCTAATAAATTTAACTCTTTAAAATACTTTTTATCCATGTTGGAAAATACATACATACACGCACATGTGTGTGTATATGTATTAATATCCAAATGAATGGAAAGTCAATATAAAAGGTATTCATAAAATTACTGTTCCTGTTACTACTCAGGAAAGAAATGAAGGTGGTAGGAAAGAATAAAAAAGGGAGAAGTCTACATGTTGCCAACTATTGTTCTGCATAATTTGAATTTTTAACAGTGACATATATTTATGCTTTGTTTAAGGAATATGTGCATATGTTATCTGTATTCACATATATAAAATCAATAAATAATATATATCTTATATTAAATAATAATATATGTCTTAGAAAATTAAAGCTGAAATTTCCAAAACAAAAATTATGAAAATTAAGAAAAACATCTTAGGATATCGAGAGCTTCGAATTTAAACAAATTCTATGGCAAATTATAAAGAACATTTTAAAATGAAGGATTTTTAAATGAATTAATAGTTTTCTAATTCTGATTTATGCCTAGATTCCTGCATTCATACAGGCTGAACTTAAAGTGTGACACAACATAACCCATTAAAACAATGGAAATAGTAAAACAAATATAATTTCTATAATTATAATTTGGCAATTCCTAATCTTCTCATTAAAGAAACATGGAGGGTTAGAGGATAGAGCTAAATAACATAAATTTATGCACTTTTGTCATATTTGTAATGTATTGACTTTTCAGGAAAAAAGGAACTAATTTTTAATTATCTTATTCTGTTTTTCTAAGTGCCATAGAACTTTAGGGGAAATGACAAAAATGCCCAATTGGTTCCTACCTTCCAAATCCATGCCATTTCCTGAAACCTTGCTGATGAGCTCTCATGCGTAACATTTCCCATCAGTAGCTAGAAATTACCTTTCGGAACCTCCAACGTGTTTCAGAATCTTTGGATGAATAATTAATGCAAGTGCACTCACAGACCTTTGTAATGAGCACATATTTTATAAGTAAATAACTAATGTCTAATACCAAATGAATACCAATGGAACTGAGATTTCTGGGAAGCAGGTTTCATGTTTCGCGTGAAGCCTGAAACTGACACGGACAGGCTAATATTCACCAACTTCCACTCCTATTAGTTGGTTTTTAGACCCATTTATGGAGTGTGTCAGCTTAATTCTCAAACTGGCAAATGAATGTTGTTTGTGGCTCAGGAAAGCGAGTGGAATTAGTGATACCACGTAACCACAGGAAGCCACAAATAATGTTAACTGATCAGCTGGCAATAAATTTATTCTTTTTAACTGTTGAATTATGCATTCAATACTCTGCACCTGAAGCAGTTTTCTTTTTCTTTCCTGTATTTGTGTCAGTCTTTTCTACCTTCATGAATCATTTTTACATTCTTAGAGGATATTGCACAAATCATAAGCTTACTTATATAATTATATACGTTAATATATATAATTACTCTCACAAGCTTGCATGACTTCGAAACATTTTTCCATTGCATATTTTTTCATCAGACCTTTTATAATTTAAAGGTCCTCTGTGGCATAAAAGTATATAACTAAGGAGTATTAACAGAATTGCCCTTTTTTTTTCTGGTAAAGACCAAGGAGACCATACTTCCTGCATTTACCCCTGCTTCTACAGGTTACTTATCCTAACAATCTATAGACTTTTTTCAAGTAAAGCTGTTGTCAGCACTCATAAGAGCCTTAATATTTTTCCATTCACTTTGGGTGCCCAAATAAGGTCTCATTATTTATTTGCTTTGAGAGCCTCAAGTGAAGAAAGAGAACTCTCCTTGTATAATAAGTCAGAGTATATTGGCCTCAGGCTAGGGGAAGCTACTAGTAAACTTGAAGAATCTACTAAAAGGGCTAAGAAAGCTGGACTTAGCATGGTGGGGACAGAGGGTTTTAAGCTTAGCCCTAAACTTGGTCCTATATAGAAGTGGAAGAGCAGGGAAAGGTAACCAGGCTTCTCTGCATTTCAGTTTCTTCATGTGTAAGTGGAAATCATATTACTCTCTCTTAGAGCTATTCCTGAAATTAAGTTAGACAATGTATTTAAAGTACATAACCCATACTAAAGTTAGTTCTTTAGTTAGTTCTCTTCCCACTCTCTTCCTTTCCCTGTCCAGCAACAAGTATCACATCCAAAACACCCCGACATTGCTACAAAAACAAAAACAGACAAATACGACTTCATAAACTTAAAAGTCTAGGCATACAAAAGAATCAGTCAACAAAGTAATTGTAATCAACAACTCAATAGCAAGTAGGCAAATAATTAAATTTAAAAAGAGAACAAGGAACCTGTAAAGACATTTCTCAGAATAAGATAAATTGCTGCAGATATATGAAATATGAAAGCATGCTAAACATCACTAATCATTAGGGAAATTCAAATTAAAACCACAATGAGATATCATCTCACACTTGTCAGGATTAGCATTATCAAAAACACCCTAGATAAGTTTTTTGAAGAGTATGTGGAGTAAAAAGCATCTCTGCACTGTTGGTTGAAATGTAAAGTAATACAATCATTAAGGAAAATAAAGATCTCTCAAAATCTTGAAAATAAAATTACCACATAATTTAATAATCCCACTTTTAGGTCTTTTCTTTTTCAGTACTAGGGATTAAACACAGGATCTTGAACATGGTAGGCCAGCACTATAACTTTGAGCGACATCCCTAGTTACGACCTCTGGATCTTTATCCAAAAGAACTGAAATCAATCCGGTTCTTGAAGAGATGTTCTGTACTCCCATGTACATTGCAGCATTATTGACAGCAACCAACATAGAGAGTCAACCTAAGTGTCTGTCAATGGGTAAATAAATAAAAATAAACACATGTTATTCATACACAGTATGTTATGGTTTAGATATGAGGTGCCCCCAAAAGCTCATAAGACAGTGCATGAAGGTTTATAGTTATGGGTTATGACAGTCTTAACATAATTAGTACATTAATCCCCTAACAGGAATTAACTGAATGGTAACTATAGGCAGGTAGGGTGTACCTAGAGGAGGTGGGTCCCTGGAGGCATTCCTTTGGGGGTTGTATTTTGTCCTTGATGAGCAGAGGTCTCCCCCTGCTCCCTGCTCCTGGTTCTATGTTCCCAGCTGTTTCCTCCACACTCTTGCACCATGATGTTCTGCTTCCCCTCCAGCCCAGAGGAATGGTGTTGGCCATATATGGACTGAGACCTCTGAAACTATGATCCCCATAATAAACTTTTCCTCTTCTAATTGTTCTTGTCATGTCTTTTTGGTCACAGTGGTTAAAAAAAAAAACTGACTAAAATACAATGGAAGACTATCAAATCTTAAAAATGAAAGAAATCCTGCATTTGCAACAACATAAATAAACCTAGAGAACATTGAGCTAAGTGAAATAAGCCAGACATGAAAGGACAGGTGTTGCATAATCTCACTTACATGTGTAATTTTTTAAAAGTTGAATTCATAGAAACAGTAGAATGGTATTTACTAGAGGGTGGAGACCTGAGGAAATGGGAAGATGCTGGTCAGTTAGGGGGAATAAGTTCAAGAGATCTGTCATACAGCATGATGACTACAGTCAATAATGATATACTATGCACTTGAAATTTGCTAAGAGAATACATGTTAAGTGTTCTCACTACAGAAGTGATAAGTATGTGAGATAATAAACATGTTAATTAGCTCTAAATCAACTCACAATGTATACATATATTGAAACATCATGCTGTACAGCATACACATATAGAATATTTATTGATCAATTTTAAAATAAAATAAAACACATAAATAAATTTATACCTCCTCAACAAGAAAAGAAATAAAAATAAAACAGTCAGATATCATGTCTCAGGAATGCTATTAATTCCATTGTATGACATCTGAATAATAAGGCAATCACACACTGGTTCCCCTAATTCTCCATCTGCACACTCCCTTCATGGCATTTATCACAATTGTTACTAAGCATTCATAATTATGTATGCCTGGCACCTCCACTAAGCTGTGACTTCATGAGGACCTTGACCCTTTCTGTTTTCCATCATTGCTACCCTAAAACTAAGCATTTAGTAACTGCTTAATAAATGTTCATTGAATAAATGCCTAAGTTTTATTCTCTAAACTCTCTAGATAACTGCTTTGTACCTGAACCATGGATGGTCA
This sequence comes from Marmota marmota marmota, assembly GCF_001458135.2. Taxonomy (NCBI): domain Eukaryota; kingdom Metazoa; phylum Chordata; class Mammalia; order Rodentia; family Sciuridae; genus Marmota; species Marmota marmota. The sequence goes on along the minus strand of NW_026000026.1, from coordinate 50,534,874 downwards.
CTACAGATACATTTCATTATGAAATATACAATTAAATGTAATAATAAAATTTCCAAGACAAAAAAGTGACATGAATTTTTACACATATGTAACCAAAATAAAATTCAACACTTCCAAGTGTTCCAGGTAGAATGCTTTCAAATGGCTTCTCACATCATATAACATTGTTAGTCACTTTCAAAGAATACACTGATGCTACTACAGTTTTTCTACAGCTATTCATGTGTGTAGGTTTTGCTGAAAAGATCAATTGGTAACGATCTTTCTACAGAAGAACATAAACATCATTCTTTGATTTGTTGTTGTAGCTGTTATTTGCAGAGCCTAAGGCTGCTTAAGATTTTCCTTTAACCCAAGGTTTACCTGAAACTTTTACTAAAGAAGTGGGGAAAGATTTATATCATTCCATTCAGTGAGTTGTCACTTTTTTGTCTTGGAAATTTTATTATTACATTTAATTGTATATTTACCATAAATAAACATTAAACCTTTAGTAAAGGCTTAATGTTTATTTATGGTAAACCAATTTTAATCAATTAAAAATAATTTCTTTCAAAAAAATGATTGGCATTCTCTAAAAAAGTTTTAAAAATTGAAACAAGTAAACTACTGATTGTCAAAGAACCCACAGCAATGTGCATTTTATTTTTAATATATTTTGAATGAAAATTCTAAAACTGTGAGGGAAACTTGGCCATTATACAGAGTTGGGAAATTCTAAACTGCTAAGAAACTTTGATGCATGTAAAGAAAGGACATAGAGAGCTGTTTGTTAGAACAAGGGTGAAAAACATTTAATAATAGGAAATCACAGTGCAAGACTTGCCAGAACCAGAGAATTAATTTAAGGACACGCATGCTCACTTAAAACTTTCGTCTTAAAATGTTCTTTTTCAGTTCTTATTTATTAGATATTTACAATATGTCAGATGTTCTGCTAAACACCTTACATAACTTCTATTAATATCTAACCTTAAAAATAATCTCAGAATGTGGGGCTGGAGTTGTATGTAGCTCAACAGTAGATTGCTTGCCTCATACATGTGAGGCACTGGATTTGATTCGTAGCACCACATATAAATAAGCAAATAAAATAAAGGTCCATCAACAACTAAAAAAAATATTTTTGAAGAAAATAATTTCAGAATGTAAAAATAACTATGTTTATTCCACAGATAAAGAAATGGAGGCCCCAATTTTAAGTAAAATAACTAGGATCTTAAATTTACCTCTTCATAAAATTCTGGGATCATTATGCTTGTTTGGTTCCACAACTTCATGAGCTGAACAACCCCAAAATGAAAAGCATTTCATCAGGAAAGCAATTTCAATAACACAAGTTCAAAACCTTCTGCTTGTAAGTCAAGCAAACCTGTAATTTAAAATCTTAACACAGAGAATTTAAGCAGTGTCATCAAATATCCTTGACACATTTGCCTTCTAGGATCCCACCGGAGTAATTCAACAACCTCTGCAAGCACACGGGCAGAGATGATGGGCTGTCTCCAGGGTCCTGAGTTCTACCTGAATCACAGAAAACCATGAACAGGACTTCTCTTAAAGACAGATGAGAGGCAGGGGGGAATCACAAAGAAAAAGATCAGCTTTTCCTTCAAGACCCAAGGCAGAGACCTCAAATTCTGTGTTTCCAATTGAGTCCAGCTAGTGAAAGTCAACAAACCCAATGAACAATGAGAGAGAGTTTCTCCTGAGCACTTGCTATGTGGAATCCTTCAGCCAGAAGCTGAAATGCTGCTAGCCTCATGAGAAAGTAAGATTGCGACCAGTCTCTGTGTTGAAACAACTGTTTCTGAACCCTAAAGAGCTGAGAACAGAAAGTCTTCTGCTTCTACCCCAGTAAATAAGGCAGGAGAGAGAGTTGGCAAGTCATTAATTACTAGCCCAAGAGACGGAAAACTGGTCCTACAAACTAATAACAAACAGAATCAATATGAAGGTTGGTAAACTTGGGCAGCACATATCCAAACTGTGAAGAAACCCATGCAACCGCATATGATTTCACAACAGTCTTACACATCAAAACTTTTATAAAAAGTCATGATGCTATGTTTAAATGACCTATAAATATGGCAAAGTTAAAAATATAACAATATTGCCAATAATGTAGAGAAACTCGTGCCTTCTATGCAACAGAGGGCATATAAAATGCTAACATTTTTTTAAAGTAATATAGTAACATCTATTAAAAGTGAAATCTCAAATATCTCTAAAATTACAATTCTACTTTGGTGTATAAACAATACATTATTAGACAATAATGAAAGCATCAGTCTATTCTTTTATTAAAGGAAAACGGAAATCACCTTAAAGGTCATTTACAGGAACGTGATATCATGTTCCTGTAAACATATCATAGTATGACCATCGTATGTAAAATAAATCAGCCTCTAAAAAGAATGTTATATTCTGGATCTCTTTTAAAACATCAAAGGGTATAACAACATGTACAGTAATCTTGTCTTATTTGAAAATCTGCATGCATGTATATACATTTGATACTTTGGTATGGACATGAAGAAAGGTATAGAAGGTTACACACTGTAATACTAATGTAGTTTATTTCAGAAATGGACACATATGAGAAAATGACTCACTTTTTCTTTTTATCACACTAGATTTTTGTATCTGGTACTAATTGCATATTATTCTAGATTTTAAAAAAACGAATGAAAATGTATTAAATGAAATTACTTTCAATATAGCAAATATCTAACCTCTGTCAATTGAAATAATATTTAATTTCCAATGTTAAATATTCAAAATGACTGGATTAAAATATATTATACTGCTATAATATGTTTCTATCAGGAAATTGAAAGATAGCATCACATCCATGTACATGTAGCTTGTAGCCACACACTTGACTGAATGAATATTAAGGCCTATACTATATTTCTTCATCATTTTTAATCATTTCCACTTTGAAAAGAAAAAAAAATTGAGTAGTTTAGTGGCAACAAAACAGACAAAATAATCCAACTGTAAATCTAGAAGTATGTTCATATCCTCTACAATCTCTTTAACTTGCTTTTCTAATAGCTTTAAGAAGAAATAGTATTAAATACTAAAATAAAGTATTACTCCCACTTCCTTCTCTCCCAAAGGTCTCTCTCTCTCTCTCTCTCTCTCTCTCTCTCTCTCTCTCACACACACACACACACACACACACACACACACACACACACTCCAAAGAAAAAGTAGGGCATTCAATTGTTGGAAAAAAATGTTGGGTCAGTATTAAGCTTTTGGATATAATGCTGTTTCAAGATCTCTTAAGAAAGCTGAAGTAGGAGAGTCCTGGGGTATTACATCAGGCACTAATTTGGTGGCAGCACTTAGAGGAACAATAAGCCTGTGGTATAATGCTTCCTCAGTGCTTGCAAGTGTGCAGCTATCCTGGGCTAAGAGAATTCAAAATCTGTGTAAACACATATAAAGGGGTCACATTCAAGCTCCTAGATCAATCTAGAAAAAAAGAGAAATATTTAACGTATCTGAGCCTTCATTCATTCTAACCACCCACCATATTCAATGTACTTGAACCCATTTTAAATGAAACCTCTCTCTCTTACTGCCAGGAAACTATTCCAAATTAGGCTTCAAGAGAGACAGATAGAAAGAGAGAAAGCTCTCTACAGAAGAGATCAAAAACTGCCTTCTTTATTTCTGCTCCAGATTGTTATTCATCACATATTAATTGAACATTAAGTTTGAACTCTTTTTTCCTTCCTTCCCTTATTTCTCTGTTTCTTTTTTTATTTCCTGAGACTATCTCCTCTATTCAATTCCCTCCACACCTGTTTGGACTTGCTGTAACATTCTTTTTTTTTTTTTTTAATTTTTTATTGTGGGTTGTTCAAAACATTACAAATTTCTTGACATATCATATTCGACACTTTGATTCAAGTGGGTTATGAACTCCCACCTTCACCCCATACACAGATTGCAGAATCACATCAGTTACACATCCATTGATTTACAAATTGCCATCCTAGTGTCTGTTGTGCTCCGCTGCCTTTCCCATCCTCCACCCTCCCCCCTCCCCACCTCTCCCCTCCCCT
>NW_026000026.1:50511518-50525620 GCF_001458135.2 Marmota marmota marmota | reverse complement strand
TTTAAAAAAAATATATATATATATATATATATATATATATATATATATATATATATATATAAAATTGTAGTGGACAATACCTTTATTTTATTTATTTTATGGGGTGTTGAGCACCAAACCCAATACCTTAAAATATGCTAGGTCAACACCCTACCGCTAAGCCACAACCCCAGCCCCTCTCTTAGCTACTCTTACATGTTATTCTCAATATTAACTTTACTAACAACTTGTCTAACTCCACAAAAGGATGCTGGTTGGTATATTTATTAGAAACATATTAAACCTATAAATCAACTTAGGGAGAGCTGGCATTTTGATAAGATTATGATGTCCTAACCATGAGGGAGAGATGTCTTTCAATTCATTTGTCAGAAGTGTTATATTACTTCCTTCATGTAGATTTGGTGCCTTCATTGTGAGGTTTATTCCTAAATATTTTTCTTTTTTGTTGTCATTATTGCTATTTTAAGTGGAGTTTTCTCATTACATGTCTAATTTTATTTGTTTATAGGTATTGAAACTTGGTGCTGCACTGACATTTTGGGTCACATAGTTCTTTGTTGTGGGAGGCTGTTCTCTGTACCAGAGGGTGTCTAGCAGATCCCTGGCCTCTTCTCCCTAGATTCCAGCAGCCCCACCACCAATCATGACAACCCACAATATCTCCAAACAATGCTAAATGCCACCTGGAGTAAGGATGGGAGCAGACTTCCCTTGACTAAGAAATACTGACATATATGAGGGCTCTTGATTTTTTTTCATGGAATATAATGCTATATTTCAAAATCTTGTGGAATTATTACATTGTCTGATGAAGCCCTGAAGAATCTCAAAATGAGACAGGAGTCAAAAATGCCATCTTTACTACTAGTTAAATTATATCTTCAATACTAGTTAAATTATTACCAGAGAATGTAGCTTATACCTACTGACATGTGGGGCTTTCTAATGTTAAATCCCAGAATTAGATACATACCTCCCCTATATAATCACAGGTAGCAGAGGGCAGAGGCTTGCCAGGTAGGGCAGCTCCTTCTCAGAACTTGGCATAAGTAAAGAAGTTGTGCAGCCAGTCTCATGCCCAAGAGAAAGAGGGGAAGATGTTGTTTATGGAGGAGACAGTCCAAGAACTTACTTCACAAGGAAGAAAATATCAGGGAGTTAGAAATAAACACTCTTGAACATAAAAACCTCACCAGTAACTTCTGAGAATCACCAAAAGTATTTATCTCATTCATACTCAGGAACAAGTTGACTGATTTCTGAACCACAGTCTTTGTCACCTGTGCCCTCCATGAGGATGCTGCTGCAGACATATGGCAGTTCAGATCCTGGGTACCAAGGCTAATGCATGATCTACAGCCCAATCAAAGAGAACGAAGCTTTTCTCCAGAATGTGTGACACTTTGTTTCCAGGGCTCCACATCCATCTAACTTCTACCCGAAGTACCACCAAGTCTTTATAATGTGACCCCTCCCTCAGTTCTCTCCAGGGGCTCAAAGCCAGCTCACAGACCAGTCAGGGAGAAATGTATCACCCTGTCACCCCTATTAGCCTCATCAACTTGGTCTTTCTTCACCGAGAGTCCAAGGATAAAACATTTTTTCTTTACATGAGTCACCATATTAATTCTGCAAATAAATGTCCTAAGGCACCATTATATCACCAGTTCCATAAACAAGTCGACCCTCTTGTTTTTATCACTTATGAAATATAACAACTACTTCTTCCAAAGGTACACACTATTTAAAATTTGCCCTCAGTAACTCAGCAACAGCTAAGCAGCAATCACTACATGGCAGGGATTATGGCACAGCACTGAGGACACAACATCTAATGATCAATACTCCAGGCACTCAAGAAGAGACACTCTTTATGTCATGGCATGCAAGGTGGGAAGACTTGCTCAGTAAATATAATTATGCATTTATCCAAAATCCTTTAAGATGATATCAGCAATTCAGATGTCTCATTATATGTTCTACCTCACTGAAAATTTTGAACCAAAACACCTCATGTTGTGGTATAAATGTGAGGTATACACCAAAAGCTTATGCATGAAACAATACAGGAGGGTTTAGAGGAAAAATGACTAGATTATGAGAGCTTTAATCTGCTGATCAGTGCATTAATCTGCTGAAAGGTATTAACTGGGTGGTAACTATAGACGGGTAGGCTGGGGACATGCCTTTGGGGTATATATTTTGTACTTGGTGAGTGGAGTCTCTCTCTCTCTGCTTTCTAGTCATGTCCTGAGCTGCCTTTCTTCACCATACTCTTCTGCCATGATTTTCTGCCTCCCCTGAGGCCCAGAGCAATTGAGTTGGCATCTATAAACTAGTACTTCTGCAACTTTGAGCACCAAATAAACTTTTCCTCCTCTAAAATTGTTCTTGTCAGTTCTTTTGGTCACAGCAGCAAAAAAGCTAACTTAAAACACATCACTATCTCAGTTTCAGGTAGATCAAGTCACAAGTATGACAAGGAATTTCTAAAGAGTACCCTAAAATCAATCTCCTGACAAATGAAATCCATGTGGCCAATGTGCATTTCTGCCCTGGATACCTTTGAGGCATAAATAACAGTGTTACCACAACAGCATTATAATTTTTGTGCTTTTGTTATTAAAAAAGTTGCAATGTCTCTTTCTTCTCAAATCTATCATTTTTCAAAATCATTAGTTTAAAAGTGCTGGCCAGAAACTCCAAGCAGTATCTTAGAAATGATTTTGATACTGTTAGTTTCTTTAAAGTATATACTGTGTCCATGTTCCATAAACAAATTGAAACCTGTAAATATATGGCTTAAAGTGAAAAATGAACATGAATTTCTACAGAAGAGAACAAACTGAGCACAAATTTAGGCTCAGTGTTTTCTGGTAGTCATAGAAATAAAAGGGGAAGTGATGATTTGTGTATCCCTATTAACCTTAAGGGATTTTTCCTGTAAATATTTTTGTAAAGAGTATTCAATTACATGATGAATGTACTCAACAGTTCTGTAGAAGGTGCAGAAATGTTCTTCATAATACTGTTTCTTTAAATGAGAACAGTTAAGGGCTTATTATGTGTGTTTTATGTTGGCTCTGCATTTAATTTTTAATGATAGTGAATAGAGAACCAGAGAAAATAACTTTAAAAAATCCTATCTTTTCAAAATAGCAACTTTTCCAACCATGCTTTTGACAGGAATCTGGTATGACCATTTCAAGACAGGGATTTCAGGTTAATGTCTGAGGAACAGATATTTAGTTTTAATTTAAACAACCTAAAATTATTTCTAAAGAATAAAGCATCTCTGTATATCTTTGTGTGTATAAGAGGTATGAGCGAAAGGTACATAAGGTTGTGATGGAGATAGATGTACATAATATATAATACATGTATCTCAAATTTATGCCATCGCTGGAGAAAGACACCAGGAGCTCAGAAATAGAGAAAAAAAAAAAAAAAAACCACTGCCTCCTCTCCTTCTCTAGGGCCTCCAGAAAGACCATGGTCCTGCAAACAATTTTAATTAAAATTCAATTTTAATTTGGTGAAAACTATTTGCATTGTTGATATGTAGAATTATAATATAATACATTTGTATTATTTTAAGCCACATCACATTATGGTAATTTGTGTGTTGGAGCCATAGGAAACGAATCTAGAATTCAATGAGAAAACATAGGCAACATGTGTAGTAAAATGTCTGGTATGTGGAAGTGCTCAATAAACACTGCAACATGAAAATGATAGAAGATGATGATGACGATGAATGATTTTGTTTTGAATATAATTTCTAAAAAAGTCTCTCTTTGTGTTCATTCTTCGATGACAATTACCTCATGAGATTGAGATTGCTGTCAGGATTAAAAGAGATAACTGAACAGGATAATGAGTATACTCAAAGTAAGCCTGAAATGATCCAGCCATTTCTGTGCTCTTCTTAGCTCCAGGACAACAGAAACTTCCTCTGTCTTATTCAATGCTGTGACTTTAGCTCCCTCAACAACAGCTGACACATTTTCAAATAAATTACTTATAAAAATTTTAAACAAAAAAATTATCTGTGTACTTTCTTATAGTGCCTGGCAATATGCCTTTTTGTTGTTGTTGTTTTGTTGTTGTTGTTGTTAGCAATGAAATGTCTTTAAGACATGTTGCACTGGGTGAAAATTATCACTCTGATCTTATTTTGTCAAATATTCTGTCTCTCCTTTGTATCATGATTTTTCTCCATCTCTGTCTTATACATTATTTGTTATTTTTGTAGGGCTTGACTTTTGAGGCTTAAGAAAAAAAAAATTGTTTTCACCTGACTGATGCTAGCAATAAGGTCTTATAGCTGAGATGTCTTCATATTGCCTCCCTCCTGGTTAAATGAAATCAGTTATCCATACCCACTTTATTTGTCACAAGAAGTGTGGGGCCGAAATAGAAACTTAAGGTTACCAAAATTATAGCAAATATTACTGCCTATCACATACTCTTATCCCTCCCTTCATTTCCCTGCCCCTGTTTATAGGTCACTCCACATGATCAGGTAGGGCTCAGGGTCAGTGACAGGAAGTGGCACGCACTCCTTCCTGAGCAAAGCATTCAAAACCCTTCAGTTCTCCACCCTTGTCAAAGAAGCTTGTGTTTCAGATGCTGATACAGAACACAGCCTCCTGGAGCCCATGGTCCATGAGGAGCAAAGCCCTTCACACCCATGTCAGACTTGGAGCACACCAAGAAATAAATTTTGTGTGTGCAATAAACTATTGAGGTTTTAGAACTGTTAGAGGAGCCCATCCTCTCTTACCCTGACTACTGATAAGAAAATACATATCTTTAAAATGTAATGATCTATCCTGATCATAGTTTGATTAGTAATAACTTGTCCTTACCCTTCTAAAAGCAAATATTTCCAAAATAAATTTTAAAAATAAGTTGGTTTATAAAGAAGATTGGGGACATAATAAAATAGCAGGAAACAAAGAAACTAAAGCATTGGCTATGATAAATGAAAGAACAGCCATGAGAGATAAAGTTAGACAAAAATTGAGATTTATGCTACTGGTTCACAATACACATAGAAAGGAAAGCAATATTGTAGGTTTCATAATGCCAGAGAACAGACACCCTTGTTCAACATTAATGGATATTGTATGTTATTACACACTATTATTGCTTGTATTAGAATTCTAGACAGATGTTCACCAGCTGACAACATAACTCTTTGAGAATTTCAAATAGAGACAGACCATCTGAGATATTAGACTGTGAAAAAAGCATTCTACATCAGTGGTTCTCAAACTTTAGTGTGATTAAGAATCACCTAGGGAACTGGTAAAAATACAGATTCCTGAGCCTTACCCCCAGCCATTCTGCACACAATGTCTAGAGAAATACCTGCAGACCTACAGTCTTAATAACATCTCAGTGATTCTAATTCAAGTGGTCCATGCACTGTACTTTTAGAGAAAATGTCTTTAGGAGCCCGTTAATAGCTGACACTAATGTAAATATTAAACACCCTCCCTACACATACTTCAATGCTTGCCTTGCCCTACAAATTTGTTTTATCAGAGTTAATTTCAGTATTACTCTGGAGATATTTCCCTCTTATTTAAAATCCACACATAGCATACACACAAACACATAGACACATATATTTAAACTGCTATATAAATAATTCTTCCTGGAGCTACAATGCTTATGTCATGAATTTTTTTTAGAAACCTTTCTTACAAATATGTATTTCTAAAAGGATGTGTTGTTTTCATTTTTACTGTGAGTGATGTCATATTTTACCACAGCCTTCTCATTACTTTTTCAATTAAAATAATGTATAAGGAGTTACAAAGATTAAATGAGACACTGTGTTCAAGTAATTAGAAGCGTTCTTAGAATACAGTAAATCTAAATAATGTTAGATATTATTATCACTAGAACTTGATAATAGCAGAGAATTCCTGTTTTATGCATGGCTGAACTTTTGCTCTGATATGTAGAGCATACTTAATAAGTATCTGTTGCAGAATAGATGAATGGAGGTGGGGATAGATAGACGGATGGGTAGACAGAGGGAAGGCAGGAGGGCAGGTCTATGAAAATCATTGTTATGATCCCCTTCATAGGTTTACACCACCCAACAGATCAAGGATTAAAACCCTAACATGTGGTGATGTTTTTGGACTAAGTTTCACCATTCCACTTGTCTTCCTTTCCTCATCCTCATCCTCACATCTGTGCCCAGTCATTTATTCCCACTTATCCATGATTCCAAAAGATTCAGAGTTGCCCCTGTCTCCAGATCTCTGAACTTGGAAAGGCTCTGTTTCTTGACCTCAAGATGCTGGTACAAGATCTGTGCATACAAAGCTGAGGACCAGTGGATCAAGTTCAGTGGTCTCAGAGATGCTGAGAATCCATGAAGTCATCTGATTATTGCATTCCAGCCACTGCATGAAATTTAATAGCCTACAGTGGTAAATGCATAATTTGCAAACACACAAAATGCTCTTTTGACCATGTTGTACAACACTCTGACAGAGTGATAGGCTCCAACAACCAAATCTGACATCAGAATAAGTCAACAAATAGTTCTATGCTCATGAGGGAATAATAAAGTTGTAAGGAAGAGAAAACATTACCTTAAATCTTTTCTAATCTTCTAAGTATACCAGGCAGTGTGCACAGGGGGCGGGGGAATACACACACAAAAAAAAAAAATATATGTGTGTGTGTGTGTGTGTGTGTGTGTGTGTGTATATATATATATATATATATATATATATATATATATATATATATGAGTTTTAATGTTACTGGCCCTGAATAAAGTAAAGTGTTTTAAAAGGGGGGGGTGTTATCTGTACCTAAATCTCAGACCTATTCTTCATGTGTTTTCTAAACATAGTAGGAAATAATTGGATGAAATTGGTTAGTAACAATGAAAAATTGAGCAACTGTGGGAAATGGGATGAGATAAAGTCTATGTTTACAAAAATCCAAATATCCAGTCTTTTTACAGGGAATAAATGTCAATCCAAATGAATTGTGATAGGAAGTAGCAAAAACTGGTAACTGGTCACCCAAAGTAAGCTTTCTTCAACCTGTCACTTTTGTGTCATGTAGTCACAAAACTGATTGATAAGAAAGGTAAGTTGGAAAAAATAAACTTATTTTCATCTTCTCTGTTATGAAAAATAAAAGTGCTAATAGAAGATGCTCCAAAAGAAAGCTGGGAAGAAAAGTGTAAGACTGTAAAAGAAATTAAATTTACAAGAGTGAAAAATAATGAGAAGCAAGCGCTCACGTTAATGGGCACAGGAGCAGTGAGTACAGCAGTAATGGGCTTACTTGATCTGAGAGCCAGGACTGTGACAAGCAAGCAGGGTCACAGGCAAGAAAGGAAGTACAGGATTCACAAGTCAGAGAAGGGATGGAACACTGTAAAACCATCAGAATGAAACACTGTGCAATATCAAAAAGTAAATCACGGGGTTGGGGATGTAGCTCAGTTGGTAGAGTGCTTGCCTTGCATGCACAAGGCCCTAGGTTCAATCCCCAGCACCACAAAAAAAAAAAAAAGGAAATCAGAAGTCCAAAATCAGAAAAGGGGTGTGGTGACACACACCTAATGATCCCAGTGACTCAGCTGAAGCTGAGGCAGGAGGATCACAAGTTCAAGGCCAGCCTGAGCAACTTAGTGAGACTGTCTCAAATAAATAAAGGAATAAATAAATAAATGAGGGCTAGGGTACAGCACAATGGAGAGCATTCCTAAGTTTAAACCCCAGTACTGCAAAACAGAATTCTAAAATCTAAAACATTTTATCCAAATTAAAATCTGCATAATATTGCAAAGACTACAACAAGGGAGAAAAAAATGATTTTTTTTCTTTTGAGAAATCTTCATCCTGTAATTTAGGCAATAAAGTTCTGTGGATTTTAACAAAGCTCTTCTTTTAATAAAATGGCTTTCATAAAGGGAACAAAGCTCCTTCTATTAAAGTCACTGAGACCATAGAATCAAGAGAATATCTCTCCAACACCATGAAGATATACTGCTTTCATAAATGTAGATAGCAGTAGGCACAGGACACTGTCGTATGTCTGCTTTCTTTTTATTAAAACCACAATTTAAACTACCATCACAAATGAAAAATCCAAAGTCTAAATCCAAAGTCTAGATCTTTCAGTGAATGAATATGTTGTCAGACCAAAACTAATTAAAAATGTTAACTTTAAATGGATATTTTATTGGGAGTGACTATTTTATACAATTGATATAATGTTCTGAAAGAGATAAAAAGATATATTTAGGATAAAATTACTTATTTTTAAAGTCTTCCCCAAAACATCTCTTTTTATTTCTTAGTTCACTTTTCCACCCAAAAATTTGCATAACAGCAATGTAACTTTTAGTCTTGTAGTGCCATCTAGTGGTAACAAATGATAACGCAGGCTAATCTATTAAATATAAAAACAGCAATTGCTGTGTTAAAAATGAGAGGTTATTTCAGTGAGGATTTCCCATCTCTATGATCACAAATATATTTCCTGTTTATACCAAACCTTAATGTTCTTTATACTGTTTAACACTTGATTATTGGCTTGTCTCTCTTGCCTGCATGAGAAAAAAATATATAAAATTAAGACTCATATTTGCTTTGTTCAGATTTTTTAGCTATTATGTTATGAATGTATAATATGGATTATTAAAGCAATTATTCAAAGTATAGTAAAAAAATTTTAAGCACACTCATGCACAAAACCTGTATATTACCAATCTCATTTTGCTTTCTTCCCCATCTGAAGCAACTTAGCAAATTTGATAATAGATCCTTAACATGTCCCCACCTGGTCTTTACAACCTTGACTTCAACACATTATCCATATTAAGCTCAGGAAATCTGAAGGCAACTAGACCTGGATCTTATTCTCATCTCCTAAATAGTGTGCACAGAAAAAAATTATTTAAACTCTATAAATCCCAGCTGCCTCTTGATCAAATGAAGATAGTGTCCATACTTCTTAAGGTTTTTTAAGAGATTTAAATAATATGTTGCATACAGAGGCCATAGATCTTAGTCCGTAGGAAGCGTTTTAAGTGTTTGGTAGTTTTGCTTTGTTAACTTTCTTCCACTGGACTTACAACCACTCAGATATCTTACCAATTCCTGAATATTTGATACATATCCCAGGATGTTTAACTTCACTCATGCCCTTTACTTTGTTTTGCATACCCTTGCATCAGGGCCTGATTCAAGGGCATCCTCTTCATGAAGAGAACCTACCATGATACGTCTTCTCCAGTCTCTCCTTTCCCTGCTTCCCAGAGCAGTAATTTGGTTCTTGTCCTGACTCACCTTGTTCACTGATACCAGCTTTCTTCCTGAGCTCAGAGGCCAACACTGAAAGATTTCAAATGGTAGACACTAGCTGTCAATAAATGTGATGTTTGGCAGCTGGAAGTCCAGATTGTGGACTTTCCTTAACCAGGAGTATAGACAGCAGCCTTCAAGCCAGCCTCAGTCCACAGGTGTATCTTCCTTGATGAAGAAGGGTATTAATGTATTTTAAAGTAAAGGAAGAAGACACTTCCAAGCCATTTTGAGTGGAAACTCCTCTCTGACTCTTTTTTTTTTTTTTTTCATATAAAAGGACCTTCTTACCTCTTGCCTCTTTTTCTTTCCATGAATTAGGAGGGAGTGATTTGGTTAGCAGGTGATGTTAATTTATTAAAATCTACAGGGAATAGAAATCAAAGGTTATTTCCTGTCTTACCTGCACCAGTGCAAACCAGAGACCCAGGAAACTGGCAATTCTATGCATACCTGCCCTTTCCTTCAGTTCAGCTATGCCAAGGGCTATATCCAGTGGTCAGGGACAATGGAGTGGTGAGGAGGAGGGGGGTCCATGAGCTATACCGAAGCCACTTTCTCCAAATGCTTTCCCATTAAAAAAAAATAGTATTAATGATTTTAAATCTTCATCTGCCTAACCCCCATGGCTGTTGCACAGCTGAGCTCAGGCAGAGGAAGGGTGTCAGTTAGCCTTTGTAAACCTAGCAAGCCACTTTGGCCCCACGGCTCCTACACCTAATATTTTCTGCATGCCCTAAAGACAGCATCTGACCATTCTCACAAACCTGCCTGGCTCACATTACCCCCTCTCACTCCCAGTTCCATCCAGTAAAACTGTATTTAACAAACAGGCAGACAATCCTCAAACCTAGGTGGGTAGTTGCTTTTTAAAATACTGCATTTAAACATATTTCTCTTGATTTCTGAATTATTTGATATCCCTTTATATTTTCTGTCTGAAGTTCAAGCCTGGTTCTCTTCCCTAGTTGCTGCCCTCCAAATCATCACTGTTTTCCCAGGACTCTTCCTAGTAACAGGTGGTACACTTAAGGAACACAAGCCAAAACTATTGTCATTGTGCCCCCTTAGCAAGAAAAGACTGTTCTTCCCATGATTTGCACACAGGACACAAGGAAGACCAGAGTCTTTCCTTAGAGTTGCGCCAGCAGAATGAATTCTCACTCTAAGGGATTGCTGAAACTGAAAGAAAGGATTCTGGGACTACCAGCAGGCCTCCTCTGCTTTGTTTAAAAGGACTAGTATGCAGAACAACATCAATCAGACTCCAGTAGAGATCAAAGGTAGGTAGTGACCAGAGGTGCTGCAAGACCTTCAGTTTCTGAGGTCCTATTTCCTCCAGCAGTTTCTTCCAGTACAAGAACTATTCTGGTTACAAGAGCCACCACATCCCCTTTCTGCTTAAAGTAACTGGGATTGGATTTCTGTTACACATGCCCAAAGAAATCTTAAGCAGTTTCAGTATTTCATCATTATAATTCTTTGATGTCTTTTATTATCACACACCAAATATTTTCCTGAATTGTTGTGACTGGTTGTCCCTAAAGACCTTAAATTTTAGGAAGGCAATATTCCTACACAAGCTAAGAAATGACCCTCAACAAGTGGAATAATGTTTAATAACATGCTATATTTTATGCAATTCAAGATGCCTAAGGAACTAATATTAATTCTTTGCTTTTCATTTAAAGAAATGTTAGGAACTAGATGAAGTTTGTCATTAGCATACTAACAACTTATTTCAAAATTCTCCTACAGTACTCTTCCTTAGACACATTGTAGCTCTGATGTTTCCTTAATGTGTTGGGTTTCAGAAGAGTTTGTGGAATAAGAAGATGACTTCAAGCCTTCCAGAATTCCTCCCAACATGTCCAGGAAGTTTAACAAAGCTAAGAGCAGAAAAATTCTACTTTGAGTAAACCTTATTCCAGAAAATTTGTCTTAATAAAATGTCAGGCAGCTACTTTCTCCAGGGAAAACTAGGACTACCCTACTTTCTCCAGGGAAACTAGGACTCAGAGCTAATGGAGTTAGAGAGACTATTCCTCCAGGGCTCCTGGACATGTCTGGGTTCTCTGAATAGCTGATCCTGTGGACAGACACAAAAGACAGAGCAGTCACCCACAACCCTAAATGCAAAGAGGAATACACAGAAGATGAATCCTAATGCTTTTGACTTCCCATAAAGTACATTGCTTTTAATAACTCTTCATGAATGACCTTAAGTAGCTAGGAATTTGTGAAGTTTTATTTAAAAACATATTTTGTATAACGAGAGGGTATGGATTGTATTGTCACCCATAGATGCCAGGGCAACAGCGTCCGGAGAGTTTACTCTTGGCTCGTTATATAGCATAAGGGGGCTGCACAAGATAGGGGTTGCCCTTACTAGTCCAGAGTATTAAGCAAGAGGCAGAAGCTGGAAGCATGGAATTTAGTCTGCAGAAACTGTGAGGGAGGACTGCTGGGTATAGGTTGAACAATAATGAAGGGGCTGGTGCTAAAATCTATCCTAGAGTTCCGACATTGCTTTCTAGTTGTTCCACCTAGTGGAGTCTCCCTTTTCCACCTAGTGAAGCCTTTCCTTCACCCAGGAAGGAGCATGATGTCCATGAGGACACCGAAAAGACAACAAGCCCTGACTTTGAAGTTTCTGCTCTCAATAGTACAACCTAAGCAATGGCATAGAATCATAGAGTTTTATATCCAAAGGAAAACTACTCAGAATTCCACTTTTGAATGAAAGAATAGCAAATAACTGTGACAAATTGAACTGATTTCTGATAACCAAAGGAAAATGATAAGTAAGTCATTTGTGGTAGGCATAATGCCTTCCTGATCCCCAGAACCTATGATCACATCAAATTACATGGCAAAGGGGAATTAAGGTTGCAGATGGAATGGTTTGCTGATCAGCTGACCTTAAAATAGGGAGGTTAGGCTGATTTATCCAGGTGAGTACAATGCCCCAAATGCTGCTGGCTTTGAGGATAAGAAAGCCAGAGTATTGGCTGCTGGGAGAGGAGACTCTAAGCCTCCCAGCAGGCATCTTCTCCATCCTCTGAAAAAGGAAAAAGGCACACTGACACCCTCTGGAAGCTGAAAAGAGAAAGGAAATTGATTCTCCCAGAGGTCTTTAGAAGGAAATGCAGCCTCCCAACACCTTGCTCTTAGGTAAGTCCTGTGCAAGATTTCTGACATACACCACTGTAAGATAATAATCTTGTGCTGTTTTTAAGTCATTAAAAACTAATACAGTATTGTTAATAAGTCTATGCCACTAAAATAATATAATGCTTAACAGTTAAAATTGCAACCGCTTTACTTAGGAAGTGACTTGTGAGCAATAATTTCAGGCCTGGGGAAAATCACAGGATAGCTAATCCCTTGAAACCTCCATGAATAGTTGTGTATTCTACCTCACACAAGATGCTAGATCTGTGGAAATAGCTCACAAGCACAAACTGTGAAGTCTTTAAAACTGCTTTATTCTCTACAATAAGGACTGGCCAGAATCTGTGAAGGAGAGCTTTTCTTTCTGAAAATAAATCATAATACTTAATACCAGTGAGCGTCGCTTTTTTTTTTTTTAGCTATGAAACTATTTTTTCAAATGAATTATTCTTCAGAAGATTAAGCCATAGAGCAGATTAAAAGTGACTTACTCCAGTGGGGCAGGGTTGATTCTGGGCCTCCAGACTTCCGCCCTCACAGTGACCTGAGGGAACTCAATGAGCCCCACCACCCCGGACAATGGTCACCACCAACCAGATGTCATAATTCACAACCCTAAGTCCAATGCCCAAGTCACAAGCCTCTCAAAGTAAATAATCTGAGCTCATTTAAAACAACCCTGGTAGAAAAGAATCCTATAATTTAAAAGTTAAGGACATACACATACTAAAGGAAAGACTAGGCAAGGCCATTAAATATTTACTTCACAAAAATCCCAACCATCATAATATTAGTATTATGAAACAAATTAGAGATGCACCTATATTTCTAATTTGTAAAAATTACATAGGCATGACCCCAATTTTATAAAGAGCTATTTACCCCCAGTTTTGAAAAAAAAAAGTTATTATATTTGCCATAGTTAACATCTTGCTATATATTAACAAATTTCTATAGTTAAGAAAAGTTGGCAAACTCATATCAGGGCTTTGTTTATGCTGTTTATAGAGAAAGATAGATATGTATACAATAAAGAAAAATAAATGCTGAACCAGAATTGTAGAAACCTAAGATATACACACTTAACCCCTAGAAATGTACACATAGTTTTCTGCACAGGTAGCCACCAATGTCCTCACTGAGGCTTACAGATTTAGTGAAATCCCAGAAATATGAATACATGACCAGTATAACTCCACATCATGTAGAGCCACAAAAATGGGAAGTTCTATTGCATGTATGTATGAACATAGGAAAGTTACATCCAATTCATCCTACTATCTTTCTGAGTCCCATCCCCCAGCCCTTCCCTTCATTCCCCTTTGCTAATCCAGTGAACTCCTATTCCCCTCCTGCACCTCACACCCCACTTATTATGAGTTAGCATCAGCATATCAGAGAAAACATTTGGCCTTAGGTTTTCGGGGATTGGCTTATTTCACTTAGCATGATAGTCTCCAGGTTCATCCATTTACCAGCAAATGCCATAATTTCATTCTTCTTTAAGACTTGAATAATATACCATTGTTTTATATATATATATATATATATATATATATATAATGTAAC
>NW_026000026.1:50499854-50510953 GCF_001458135.2 Marmota marmota marmota | reverse complement strand
TATATATATATATATATATATATATATATATAAAACATTTTATTTTCTTTATCCATTCTTCTATTGAAAGGCACCTAGGTTGGTTCCATAGCTTAACTACTGTGAATTGAGCTGCTATAAACATTGAAGTGGCTGTGTCAATGTAGCATGCTGATTTTAACTCCTTTGAGAATAAACTGAGGAGTGGGATAACTGTGTCAAATGGTGGTTCCATTTCAAGTTTCCTGAGGAATCTCAACATTGCCTTTCAGAGTGGCTGCACCAATTTGCAGTGCCACCAGCAATGTATGAGTGTACCTTCTTCCCCACATCCTTGTCAACATTTATTGTTACTGTATTCTTGATAATTGCCATTCTGACTGGAGTGAGATGAACCTCAGTGTAGTTTTAATTTGCATTTCTCTAAACAATTACCTGTTAACACTGATCACAATATAAATGGATCTCAAAAAAAAACTTGCTGACTTACAAAAAGAATAGATAAGAATTATTCCATATATTTAAAATTTTAGAACAACAAAATTAATGTAGTGAAAAAAAAATCAAGACAGTGGTGTAGAAGCAGGGACCTTACACGTCCATCTCCCAAGGCTTGAGAGCAACTGTAGGTCAAGCAGAGGGAATTACATAGCTGATGCAGAATGAATAGGTATCAAACTAGAGAAGAACCACTCTTTAAATCTGAACTTCTGTGAAGTTAAGATAGTCAAAGTCCCCTGAGTCCTGTAGAACTATTTAAAAAAAAAAAAACAAAGGTTTGATTTCTAAACAATTATGAAGATATTCAGATGATTTGATCTCTCTTCAGGAGTACATAGCACTCCCCTATCAAGGTTGGCAAGATAATTTTAAGATGCTCCTTAGAAGATATTTGAAAAGTTTGTTATGGTGTTCAGTGTGTGATGTAAAGGTTGCCTATTTGCAGGATCTTCATCAGACCTTTTTTAATTTTCTTTCTTTTATTTCACATGAATAAGGACTCCAAAGTTTTCTTGATTTTGCTTTCTTTAGCATTTTGTTCTAGGATTTGCAGAAAAAACAGAAAAAAAAAATCCTGCTGTGTCATACAGAATGCAAGCAAGCCCATGTGGCACATGAGCTATCTTGTGAATGGTCAGATTGTGCCCTTGCATCTGCCCATGGCCTTGCCTGCTCTTCCTACTCCTCCAAAGCAGACAGGTGTAGAAATTGCTGAATTTCTCTCTTTCCTAAACCCAGTCCTTTAATAATGTCTCATAAATCATCTCAATTCTCGGAAGTCCTCTCATAGGAAATTTAAAGTAGGAAACTTTCTTAGCAAAAGAAACCCAACCTTCCGTTATAATCCATAATTCACAATCAATTCAAAACTGAAGATTTGTCTTTATAACTTCTAAGACAAAATCAGATGACGATTAGAACTAGCATTCTCCCTTTGCTATGTGCTGTCTTGGAGAATTATTTATTCTAGCTTTGAAAGGTTTCTCTCCAGGGAAAATAAAACTAAAAACTAAAAGAAAATTGGGTGGTAGATGGACCTTTGATAGCTCTTTCTGTCTTCTTTTTAAAAAACAGAGGTGGCTAAAATTCAATAAATATTCCTTAATTCAACTAATTGTTCCCTTCTATGAAATAGTCTTCTCAACAGATCTGTAATATTTCCCAGAGGCTTCTTTAAAGTTCTGATTTATTCAAAATAATCTTTAGCCTTTGATATTCAAGAAAATGAGACTGACACTTAAAGCTTCCTATAAATTATTAGAGGGTCAGAGAACTTAACTTCGTACTAACATTCCTTGTCCTTGAATCAGAAAATGTTCCAGAACACGAAACCTTCTTCATTTTTAATCCATGAATCTATGCAGGTGTGGAGACCTAACTATAAATTCGTAGGATGCTGTCATTGCCCCATTTCCCATGCAATTTTTGAACCCCAAATGCCAGCCTTGTACGATTAATTTTTCCGGGACCATCTTGGTGAATATAAAAACCTCCTTAATTCACTTACATTCCTAATGAAACTAGGTCAATGACTCCTTTTAATTATTCGTATGTGATGTGCAGAGGAGAAAGTGTTAACAAAATACACTAGGTAGGGTTAAAAGAGAGTCAGCATCTCAATTTTTTGCCTTATTCTCATTTTTAATGATTTAAAACCAGCACTCAAATAAATTTAAACTAGTAAATGCCTCAAGATTTTACCATGACTATTTTAAATAGTGATTTAAAAGCATTTATTGAGCTCCTGCTTTGTCCCACAGCCATAGGAAACAGATACAAACAGCTTGTGTGATCTTACAAAATCTGTGGGCCCAGTACATGCTCAGCTGGTAGAACAGAGTAAGAGACTTGGCTACCTTAATTATCCTTTCCAGCGTTTAATTTCTTCATAGTGAAAATAAGTAGGAAATGTTTGGGCAAGATATCTCTAAGTTCTCTGGTAGCATTGAAATTTTATGATATTATGAATTCATCATATTTTCATAGCTCGAGAAAGGGCAGTTTGGGGGTGGTAGGGGAACTTTAACATGAAATCTGTTTCCTGTAAGGATACCCAGGGAATTGACGAATTAAAAAAATATTTTTCAATAGCTTTATTCTACCGACCTCACTTGCCTCTGGCGTCAGGTTTCCATTCCCTAATGGCTCAGGACTTGTAGTTTCTACAATGTCTACTTCTCCAGCCACTTCCCCCTACTCTTAAGTTCTTCCATCAGCCTGTGACTTGCAGATGGTAGCTTTGGCAGCCTTGTGGAGTCCACTGGTTGTCTTCTTTCTCTGGTTCTCTATGCTTTATGCTTCTGAGTGGCTGTACTGTTTGTCTCATATTTGAATACCCTACCGAGAAGATCTAACCAAATCCAGTCTCCTGTCTCCTATGCAGAATATCCCTGTTTTCCCAGGGTTCTTGGGCCATTCAGTACATGCCAGCGTACAAATTATGGCTCAGCACATATCTGTTTCCTCTAACTTAGTGCTAATCCTTAGTCCAACTTGTTATACTACCAAACAAGGATTTCCATGCACCTACAGTAAAGAAATATCCTGCCCCTGTGTCCTTCAGACTTAGGATATGGAAATAGAGGGCATTAAAACTAGCACCTAAGTACTTGCAGACACCATAAACTTTCTCAGACTGTATTAGAAACCATCACCAACTAAAATCTCAGCTAGCTTAGATAGATGGAAAACATTAAGAGAATTAGGCCTCCTCTAGGCCAATGGTGCAACAAGGTCATCCTCATTTCCATACTATAAATTCTATCTCAAAAGTCTCACACTTAAAATCAGAAGTTAAAAGGAGCAAAAAGAAGTCACATATTGCACTTTCAGATTATGATTTTAATATTATTAACATAATAAAAATGTAGACGTGATTTCTGATGAAAAATCTAAATGTGTTAAAAAAAAAAAAAAAGCCTTGCCACAAAGATCAGTAACATTTATCAGAGAGGCTTATGTTTCTGATAAATATTTAAGTGTGTAAGGCAGAACCACTGAGAACAATAAATACTTTATAGCTGGCACTTTGTCAAACCTATAAGTGGCTCTGCCTTAGAATTTTACATCATCACTGAATTTACAGTCATTTGATAAGTGGAACAGGACAAGAATTACTTCTTTCTAAATCTAAACCAGGTAATAAATCTAACATCAGGATTCTTCTTATTGTCTGTTATCATCTGATGACAATGCCTTTTACCTTCATTGTCTTGGCAGAAATATGATATGTAAAATTATAATGTCACATCATTCACAGTGATTTAACACTATCCACCCCATACCATTTTAATCAATCAAAATTGTCGCTTTTTAGTGTAATGATTTTGTGGTGAATTTCTGTGTTTAATATGATATATGGTCTTATCTACCCGTTGATTTACTCTTCTCTTCCAAAGCCTAACAGTTCAGGAGGCTGTTCTTGCTTATGGACATCTTTGGAATTAACAAACAAGAATAATTTGTGGTAATAAAAATGCTAATTTCAATATCAAAATGAAAACTGAAAAAAAAATAACAAATGGTTTTAGCTGAAGCTTCTTTTTAAGTGGAAATAAAATATGGTTTTGTGAATTAAAACCACAGAATACCTAGAGCTTTCCTCTCTGTATTCACATATCAAGGTGTCTGTAATATCATAACCAGAAGCCTCAGTACATGATGATATTTTCAACACTACCAAGAAAAATCAGGAACATACAAAGTATTCCCTTTCATTAAACAAAAACACACATTGCACAAATTTTTTCTTTAAAAAAGAAATTTGTGAGACAGTTTAACGTGATTCCTTAAATATTTATAAATCTCTTCTACTAGAGATAAGCTAATAAAAATCAACCCCAGTTCTCATTTCTCAACTATATTACACACTTAGGATTGACTACAATGCAGTAACAACCAACCACAAAATATCAGTGATCAAACACCATAATTTCTTGCCCATGCCATGAACCCAAAATAGGTCCACAAACTGTCATTTAGGGATGCCATGGCTCAGGGACTTATGCTGCATATTCCATATAGGCCACTAGAGAGTCACTTAGGGAGCCATTTTATGGAGGTTCTGCCACATTATGGCTGTACCATCTGGAATATGCAGCCTCCTGAGACACCGTAGAAGGGGAAGAGAGACCTGCAAGGTCCCACGCCAGTGATTTCAGGACAAAATTATGTCTCTTCTGCTCAGAGCCCATTGGCCAAAACTAGTTACATGGCTCCTCCCAGCTGAAAGTTTAGGAGAAAATGTAACCCTCTGTATGCCTCTAAGGAAAGAATGGGAGAATGGGGTGTAGTTAACCCCTAAAAGTCTCAAATTTCACACTTTTAATGAATGAAAAAGTTACAAGTTTTTATAGACAATTCTCTTTGGAGAGGCTTAAAACTACATACTTCCTCTGGAATCTGTAATCTTACACAGTAAGACAGAAAATTACCTAAATGACACCAAATAAGATTAACAATTGATTCCATGATTTAAGCCACTAAATATACTTAAGTGAGAGGAAAGCAAAGATTCTCTCTAAAGTTTAAGCTAGTGAAAGGACTTATCTTTAAATTTTTAAACCTTTTCCATTTGCAAAGTAATATTTAAGATAAAAATTTTCATTTTGACAGTCTTGCCAATTCTTGCCTGCTGAAGCAGAAAGACAGGTTTTAAGCACAAAAATATGAATAGGAAAGCTAAAATTTCAGTATTTTTTAATCCAACTTTTTAGAGTGAGTTGAGGTTTTTTTCAAACTTGTTAAAGTAGAACTTTTTACCATGTTACTGCTGCCACCAGTCTGGTCCATTTAAGCACCATGTCACTGCCATTCCCAGTGCACTGCATCAGGAGCTCCTGGGGTGAGCTGGTTCCCATGGCCCATTCTATGCTGGTGAGAGAAGAATATGAGCGTCCCATCATATATTCAATAAATATTTATTGAATGCTTGCTATGTTCCTATAGTTTGGCATTCTAGAGTATTTTGAGACTACAACAATAACTAAAACAGACAATTAAAAAATTCTTTTTTCTTGGACTTCACATGCCAGTGAGACAGGACAAAGAAGATCAAGGGGGAATATGGAATAAGCAAACAAGGATAATAATTCCATGTAATTATGAATGCTATGGAGAAAATCAGTTCAAATAATAGGATGGTGACAAGAGTGGAATTTGGAGCTACTTTAGAGTAGATAGTAACTTTAGAGTAGAGAGGTCTCAGAGGACATGACATTTGAGCTCAGTGCAGGAGGATGTGAGGGAACCAGGCACAGAATTTGGGGTTCAAGGAGACTCAAATGCAAAGATTTTATGACAGGAAAACTCTAGGCATCTTGGAAAAAAAATACCAGGGTCACACATTGGAGAATAAGGAAAATCAGTTATTAAGCCAAGTCAGGACAGGATCAGGGAAAAATAAGAAAAATGGTTAATGACAACTCAAGAAAAATAAAGAGTCTCCAGTTTTCAAAACAATTTTGTACAGAAAAGAAGATTTCATGTGGTGATTAACAGCTCATACTAAACAAGTTTAGGAGGGCTTCTAATACCACAAAGAGTTTCAAAAAAAAAAAAAAAACTTCAGGCTGGGTTTGTGGTTCAGTGGTAGTGCACTTACCTTGCAAGTATGAGGCACTGGGTCCAATCCTCTGCACCACATAAAAATAAACAAAATAAAGGTATTGTGTCCATCTACAACTAAAAAAATGTTAAAAAAAAAAAACCACTCATCCTCCTATTTTCCAAGCATTCTAGAAATGAGTTAAGTAATTATAATCATTAACAGATCATTATGAACTTGGAGCTATGACTGGGGAGAGGAGAACACTGAATCTGTCTTACAAAATTTATAACTGAATGAAAACAAAATCAAAGGATATATCCCTTGAGACTGAAATAAGTATTTTTTTTAAATAAAACAAAATTAAGTGCAATTAAACATAAGACAAATTATATCTGAAGTACAGGGGAGAGAGTCAGAAACACACAAAGTCCGCCAGGAGAGAATGAATTTTTATTTGGAGTATTGAAAGAGAGGCTAGGTAAAATAGTCAATGGGATGCCAGAAGATCTCAGAAAAAGGTATTTCACGTAAAAGGAAAGAAATG
Source organism: Marmota marmota marmota (assembly GCF_001458135.2). Classification (NCBI taxonomy): domain Eukaryota; kingdom Metazoa; phylum Chordata; class Mammalia; order Rodentia; family Sciuridae; genus Marmota; species Marmota marmota. The sequence goes on along the minus strand of NW_026000026.1, from coordinate 50,504,381 downwards.
TGCAAAATGTGAATATTGTCATTTTTTTCATTGTTTATCTGCTCATAACAAACCTTCAAAAAAGCTTGTGACTTAAAGCAATCTATTATAGTCTTCCATGGTTCTATGTATTGACTGGACTTTGATAGGTGTTCTTACCTGGGATAGCTCATGCCATTAGAATAAAACAGAGGCCAAAGCTCAGCTGAGCTACTCACCCAAGATGGTAATTAATGCTAGTCCTTTGGGACATCTCATTTGCAGCATTCAACTAGAATGCCTACAAGTGGCCTTTCTACATGTGTTGGGCTTCTCAAAGCAGCAGTTTCCAAGAGGGATGGTCTCTTAAGCAAGCACTGCAACAGAACAGGGCAGAAGCTATCAGGATTCTTATAGCCTGGCCTTAGACATCCCATTCACCACATTTTATGGGTCAAGCAAGTCACTAATATTCAAGAGAAGAGAAATTAAACTTTAATAGAATAGGCAAGAATACAAGGACGTGGGTATAAAGAGAAACAGAAATTAAAAGGGCAATCTTTTATTATCTGTCTAACCTTTGATCACTAAAATTTATGCTTTCCCACTCATTCTCTTTCAAGTGTTCCAACATTTTCATCTTATTATGGCACCGGGATCCAGATGCAGGTCCAATAGCTTATCATTTAAATCTGATCCAATTGTAGATATGCTGTGTTTCCCCTATTCAAGGATGTATCCTATAAATCTTAAGATCTGTTAACTAAGGAGACAAATTATCTTCCACAAACACTCCCCACACCACAGGGAGAAGGTATAGGATGACTGAACATATTACTTTCTTTCACAAGGGGACAAAATGGGAGGTATGCAGTATGTCCACAGAAGTTCCAAAATCCATCTGGGCATGTACCACCAGTTTCCAGATTATGGCATAATCCTGTTACTTAGAAATTGTTCTTTGAAGCTTTTGGCTGCTCATTCTGGGATCTTCATTCTGCCCTTTGATTCATCCTTCTTTCTCCATGAGAATGGCCATCCTTATAACTAAGTACTGTTCTTCATCTTGCCCCCCAAAAGTTAGAGATGCAAAAATTTTCTTTTCTTTTTGTATTATCTTGTGTTTTTCAATCCAAACTTATGTAGGTCCTTTCAAAGCTTTGTGGGTTACCTGTGTGACAAATTAGAATCCACTCCATTGAAAAAATTTACATCCCATTTTTTTTCAAAAATATATGGCCTAAGCATTATAATCCATGAGAAAATTATCATAAGCACTTAGAAGTCATATCTTTCTTCCCAGTTTTTTATCACCAAATTAAAAACTAATTGGTAATGTCTAAATCTTCTCAGCCAGATCCAGAAATTCATTAGATACATTTTCTGTTTTCTGCATTACCATCAGTTGCCAAATCTTCCATTATAAAACAGGAATCCTTTTTATCCAACCTTCAATAATATGTTTTTCCACCATTCAAGCTTTTTTTTTTTCCACTAGTGGCTGGGAGTGGAACCCAGAGCCTCGTATATGCTAGGCAAACACTCTATGACTGAGTTATGTTTCCAGCCCACTCTCCAACCTCTTAACAAGAGTCTATCAAGGTTCTTTCAGCTATATAAATAGTCTCTTCAAGATTTTTCTACTTCCTATAAGCCATTAGCCAATGGTTTATGACTGAGAGTTTTGTTATGAGAGCCCTCCATCTCCAAGGATCACATTCTGTACTGGGATCTGCTCAGAAAGAATAACCACTATGAGAACATGGAATAAATAATTAATTATAAAACTAGACTTTATATATTTATAAAAGGACCTGGAGAATTAAAAGTAAAAAAATTCAGAGAAAAAGTTTTTAACCATCTCTAATGCAAACAAACCAAACATCAGACCTCCCAGGCACTTCCCATGAAAGTCAGTGGTGTAGAAGTCCATGAACATTTGTTTGTTCTTTATGGCTATTGCTTTGGAGATTTCTCAGTTGAACCACTTAGTCTTAATTCTGAAATTGCACTTCCTCCACAGGTCTGGCAATCAGCAAGCAGCGCTGACACGCCACTGGAAAAGCAAAGGTATGGTAAAAACCACTGGTGCCTGTACCTGTTCCTCTCTACCTATAATCAAGGCCACCTTCAGAATACAAGGGTAGCTATGCCACCTTTGTAGGACAAATCTCATTCACATTTCTTCTTCAGCAATTCTAACCCAGAACCACACAGGTAAAGGTACAGTTGGAAGGAGAGAACAAGTTTAGTAGGCACAGTACAAAGCCATCATAGTTAAGAGTCAGCAAATTTATGGTCTTTCTTTTGTTACAGGTTTATCCTTTTTTCCCTTACAAATGCTACAAAAATTAAATGAAAATAAATATAATCTTTATGTTTGATACCAAATTGGAATTTCCTTAGCATGTCAATAAATTTTGGAAGACACAAAATCAGCACTTGCTGCATTACACTTTAACCTCATACCATCTTCTCATTGCACATGTAAAATCTTTTCCTCTTCTTATCCCTAATATTTGGTTGCCCCTCCAGTCAGAAAAACAACACTTGTTGTTCTGGATACACATTGATAAATGTTACACATGTTCTTTGTGAAATGAAATTTAATCAATATGTAAAAGGATGCAAAAATCATTACAAACCCTACCACACTACAATGATCACCATTAATACTTTAGTCACTTCCTCACAATTCTCTTTGTGACTTTGTACACACACACACACACACACACACACTTCTACATCATTTGTGAAAGGCTCTATTTGTTGTTGTTGTTTTTTATTTTTATATGTGTGTTTTCTGGTCTTCCCTCTACCTACATATAAATCATCACCTCCCAATCAAGGTCATCAGTGTTAGAAACCTGGACATAGTTTTCTGTGGCTTTCTTTTTGCATAGGGGAGTAGCATAGTTTATCTTTACTTCTGGAAAAATTCAACTCAACTAGCAGAGAATTCATAACTTTTTTCAATGGATTTGTGATACATAAGCCCTTTCTCCTGTGGGAATTCATAAGTTTTATATGCTGAAAGATTGAAAGGCTCACTTTTACTTTCTTTCAAATGAATGGCTAGCTGTATTAATACAATGTACTAAATCAAACATTTGTTTCCAGGTAATTGCCATATATTAAATCCCTTGAATACTGGTTTAAGTACTTTATTTTAGACTTCCAATATTCTAGTAGTATATTTCTATTATTATATTTCGAGTAGTTCTATATTATTTGTTAATAATTGACTTTTAATATTTTATTTAATATTTTTAAATTATTTTATTTATTTAATATTTTGAAACCTATTAAAACAAATTTATTCACATTTTTCATCTTTTCCTAACTTTTTGACAACGCTTAGAATTCATTCTTTCATATTTAAATAATATTATTTTACCCAATTTATTTTAAAATATAACATCATTAAGATTCTAATTAGAATTACATTAAGTATATACATTCATATGTTATAATGGATGTTATATCATTAACTCTTCTCACTTGACAGAATGATGTGTTTCATACTGTTTAACAGACTTCAATAGATTTTATGGTTTTCTTCACATAGGTGCAATTTTCTTTTTTATAAATTTATGTCCAATAATGCATAGTTTTCATACCTACTTTTACTGTGGTAGTGAAGACAAAATAAACCTAAGTCACAAGCTTAGATTTTACCAAGGCCATGACCAAGATTTCGATCCAAATTATACTGAGGAATTGGGCTAGTTAGATCACCACTTTAGTGAAGGCAGGGTCATAGGTCATCCCAGGTATAGATTAGTTACAGCATCAGAATTCCAAAACGCAAGTGTAAAACATGGCAAGGCCATCGTCACTAACAGACTAAAAGTTGAAGTAAAACAGCAGAAGTATACTAAATTTATCCTATGAATTTGGAACATTTATAAGGAGTAGTGGAGGGAATTGTTTTCATCATAAAATAACTTAAAATACTGAACAGAGGCAAAGGCAGGAAAATTCAATCTGTGAATTTATAAACCATCCTCTGTTTACACTTTGCACTATTTCATTAGTGATCTACCTCTGTCTTAATTAGAAGTCACAAATTACATTAGTTAATAAAAGACACTATTAATTCTCCATTGTGGGTTTTTTTTTATTTTTTATGTTTTATTTTAAAATAAAGTCTGGAGGTAATTTCAGGCTGCCATTCGCCTGCGGCTTGCAGACAGATTGCTAGGGTTCAGTGCCTGGGTGCTTCTTAGAACCTGATCTTATCGGAGAGAACACCGAGCGCGGGGCGGCCGAGTTCCGGCTCCCGGAACCGCCCTGGCCCAGGGCTGCGGAGCCTGCGGAGGCTGCTTCTTGGACCCTGCTCCTATCAGAGCATACACCAAGCACTAAGCGGCCGAATTCCGGCTCCCGGAACTGAGCCCGCGGGGACTGCTTCTTGGAGCCTACTCTTATAGGAGCTTACACCGAGCACGGAGCGGCCAAGTTCCGGCTCCCGGAACTTCCCTGGCCCGGGGCTAGGAGCCCGTGGAAACTGCTTCTCGGTCCGGGTCCTGCTGAGGGCCGGTCAGGCCTCACCCATTGCTTTGGTTG
>NW_026000026.1:50439205-50496693 GCF_001458135.2 Marmota marmota marmota | reverse complement strand
AGGGTGGAGGATGGGGAAGGCAGCGGAGCACAACAGACACTAGTATGGCAATATGTAAATCAATGGATGTGTAACTGATGTGATTCTGCAATCTGTGTATGGGGTGAAGGTGGGAGTTCATAACCCACTTGAATCAAAGTGTCGAATATGATATGTCAAGAAATTTGTAATGTTTTGAACAACCCACAATAAAAAATTAAAAATAAAAAAAAAAGATCAAAGAAAATATAAAAAAATAAATACATAAATAAATAAATAAATAAATAAAGTCTGACTGTGTTGTCCAAACCGGACTCTCACTCCCAAATCTCCTGCCTCAGCCTCCCCAGTAGCTGGGATAACAGGTATATGCCCAGATTTCAACACCATAATTTTTAAAATCTCATTTTTAAAAATGATAAAAATGCAGCCATTTTTATTTGGAAAATTCTGTGATCAAGAACTAACTCTAACCTCAGCTTTGGTGTATTGCAATGGTAGAGTGCATGCTTACAATGATCAAGAGCCTGAGTTCAATTCCCAGCAAAACACACACACACACACACACACACACACACACACACACATACACAGTTTTGTTTTGTTTTTTTCAAAAAAAAAAAGTCAACATTCATCTTTTAAGAAAGACATAAAGAAGAACAGTACATGAATGTTCCTACTCATCCTTTCTGATAACTGGTATGTAGCTGTAACCACTGTGTCATAACTTCAAGGCGTATATGAAAACAGATCAATTAGTTAACAGTCAAGATGTTTTTATATATTTCTAAGGGTCCAATTATTTTTTTATTCTCTGTTGTAGTATTTTGAGGATGAGATCAACATACAAGTTCAGGATCCTGAACATTTAAACTTCACTTGATTGTATCATGTTTATTTCCAATAAACAAACCATCCAACAAAAGTTTTAAAAAGCAGTTAAAACTGCTTCCCAGGGTCTCAAGATATAATGGATACAAATCTCCCTTAAATAAATTAAATTAAAAATTTAATTTAATTGGATTTTTAATTGGATTTTTCAATTGAGGTTTTACACTCAACTCTTTATATGACTGTCAAATTAAAAATGAGTCTTGTTCTTATCTTATTCCTGCTTTTAATATAAATATATCTACAACTATATATACTTTATTTATTTATGTATACATAAAATTTATAATCCCTACTGCCTTTTATGAAAAGTGAATTCTTCCAAATGGAGAGTCTTTTACTAGTTTTTTGGGGTTTTTTTAGTTGTTGATAGACCTTTATTTTATTTATTTATATGTGGTGCTGAGAATTGAAACCAGTGCCTCACCCATGCCAGGCAAGTGCACTACCACTGAGCCACAGGCCCAGCCCTTCTTGTTTAGTTTTTTTTAAAACAGAGCTCACTGATTATAATGGCCTCCTTTTGTACTCTTGAGAATAACACTCAGCAGTAGACAAAGACAGTGCTAAAATTTGAAAAATTTACAAAGCAATATAGCAAGAACACCAACAAGCCAATGTCTTTCCCAGAAAAAAAAAAAAAAAAAAAAAACTTAAAGGAGCTTGTACATTCACTGGTCTTTGACTAATAAATTCCCCAGAACTTTCAGAACCAACTTTATCCTCTTGGTTAAAATCTTCTCACAAAGCTGGTGGCTCTCCATCTGCCAAGGCCACAGCCCTCTGATGAGCCTACAGTAACTCATCCACATACTCACTACCAGCAAGCGCCTCTCCCTTTCTTCATGCTGTATTTTTAAAGCAGTTAAAAATTATACTAGTGTTTCATGGCAGCCTCGTCATCCCATTGACTTATGAGTTATATTTCTGTGAGTAATCTTTCAGCATCATCTTATTATATTCAAAGTTTGTGTCAAAATACTTGATTCAAAAACAGACACTCATTTGATGACTCAAGGGGGGAGACCTGCCAGAATCATTTTCTTCTACCCAAAACACCTGATTCAGAACATCTTGATGTGTAACGTATTTTTTAACTGCTTAAATTAAAAGTTGTTCAAAGGAAGTGTTTTTATACTTACCCATTTAATTAACATTTACACGACTGTGAGAAGCATCTTTTATACCAATGTTTAATTCATACATCAGTAAGCACTAATGATAAGTATATTATCATATCATCTTCTAGCAGTTAGGTATACCAGTGACATGCATCATAAAATTAAATAGACAACTAATCTTCAAAGGTACTGCAATAAAAAAATTATTGTGGTAATTACCAATGTTGAAATTAAAGAGTTTTAATCAAATTGCTTTCTTGAGTTCCTATATTTTCATTTTAAAATGACTGAGAAATCACAGAAAAGGTTGCTGCTTTCAAAACTAAATACAAATCTAATTAGTGTTTTTTAGTACAATTAATAACTATTATTACACTCTGCATTTTAAAATCAATATAAATATATTCCCTCATGCTTTTCTCTCTTTGCCTCACTCTGCCTATGTTTCTTCCTAATGTTTGACAACAGAGAAAAGTGCTTTGCTTGGATAAAATAATTGCCATTCTGAGTATCTAGGAGATATCCTCATGATGAGGCTGGTAGATATCTGAAGAGACTTCAAATTCCCTCTACTCTGTTTTGTGGCTTTTAACAGATTCTAAAAGATGCCATCAGTTTTCTATGATAGCATCTCGTATCTCATTGTGTGCACTCATCCAAATTCTATTTTCCTTCAGCCCTCCATTTATTTGATAATATAAATTTCCTTTTGGCCTTCTATTGAAATTGGATTTTTGGAAACAAATAGTATTCTTTGAATGGTACTTCATAATTTTCTGGCACCATTTATATCCTCTGGTATTTGCTAAAGGTGATAACTCAATTATTACATGAGTATTAAATCAATATGCACTTAATTAACCAAGATAAAAAAGAATTCTTACACATGCCTTGATACCTCAGAACCATTTAATAGAAAGTATAATAGTAAAATAGAAAAAACACTGGATTAGAGATCAGAAGACTTGAGCATAAATTTTGACTTTCCCAGTTATTTTACTACCTGTAGTATCTTGGACACATTATTTAATGCTGTAAGCCTCAGTTTATTTATTTACAAGTGATTGTGAATTTGTCTTTACCTCAGAATGATTTAAGGACTTTAAGAAATAATATATTAAAATTTACTTTTAAATGATTCATTCTAAGATCTCAATAACATTATCTTGAAGTAAAAGGTATCATTTCTATAAAATGAAAAAATAATACAGAGAAGATCATAATAGATACATCTTTTAAAATGTGTTTTACTATGATTAATTACTTGCTTAAAAGCTTGTCTTTGAAAATATAATTATTTTTTCCATTCTAGGGATTGAACCCTGGGCCGTGTGTGTGCTAGACCAATGTGCTACAACTGAACCACATCCCCTAACCTCTAGTTGGTTTTTAAAAAGTAATCTTATTTCTAAAGTTTTCTCTTTTCACTTAACTTTTATGAAAATATATCTCCTTTTGACATATCTCAAACAAATGTGTTATACTTGTAATCTTTCTTAAACAAATTAATGGAATAAGGGGAAAGGTGGGAAGAAACTTATGGCCTCAATATTATGAGGAGAAAAGAATGATAGATCATTGCATGCTTTCTGCTTTACCATAAGAAAAGCTCCCTGTGTGCAAAACATGATCTGACCTACACACAGACAAAATTTTAGTGGAGTTGAATTTTTGCTATCTATCTTCTCTGGTAGTTGTAAAAATTCACAGTATCTAACCCACCAAAAAAGTTGGATGAGGGAAAGCTTTTCACAACATAAGGATGATATCCATTAAAGGAATTCAGGAAAAGCAACAGACTGTAGGGATTGATATACTCTCTCTGCCTTGCTATGTCTGTCAAGTGAGTTCCTCAATATAGAATAGAGTTCAAGTATAAAATGGTGTGTTACTAGTGGGAACTTAGCCTCAAAATAGACCCTGAATCAGGTCCAGAACTAAGGTATTTCGAGGTCTCGTGTGTTAAATAGGAATTCCATGAAGACCTTGGCCTGTGACCATCCTACCAGCCTAGTACATAGGATTCTTTCTCCAACTTGATTCCAAATGTGTATAAAGAAATTCTCTCAAAAAAGAAATTCCCTTCAAGGAAGTCCTCCAACTTTGGACTACAAGGTAGGGGATGGATAAGGCTGCTACAGTTAGTTACCCAGTTACCTCTAAGGCATTAAGACAAGGCATTAAATTCTTTATACAACAGACACATGCCATATGCCTGGTACATTCTAGATCCTGTAGCTCAATCAGTGACTATGAAAAAGCCCATGACATGAGTGGCAGTGTTACTAATCAATAATTAAAGCTAAAATAAAAATAAATTAGCAATTATAAAAAATAATAATAAAATGATAAACAATAATCAAACTAAAATAAAAATCTAAAGTATATTATCAAGTAATTAGAATTGCTATAATGAATATTTAAGAAAGTATAATAGAGTTAGAGGAGAAAGTGAAGGATTTCCTTAAGGTAACATTTGCATAGTCAAGAAGTTAAATGAAAATACAAAGATTTGAGAGAAGAGGACTCAGGGTAGAGGAAAGAAATGGGAAAACTCTGAAGTCAGATAAATTGGTCTATTCTGAGGGGCAGGAAGGCCAGGTATATGGAGAAACACTAAGTGGAGATTGGAAAATAAAAATAACTTTTCTATGTACACATATGAATACATCATAGTGAATCCCACCATCATGTACATCCATAAGACTGGGATCCTAATTAGAATAAGATATACTCCATGTTTGTATAAGTATATCAAAATAGACTCTACTGTCATATATAACTTAAAAGAAGAAATAAAAATTTAAAAATAAAATGTAAAAAAAAAAAAAGACTTAAAGCAGAAGGCCCTGTGGGCTACCATGAGGCTCTGGCTTTTATCAGGATTGAGGAGTGCTGAAAAAAGGAGAGGCATCTGATCTTGCCTGCCACTCAGTAAAGGGACAAGAGGAGTGTTGTCTAGTTCTTAATCTCAGTGTCACTTTTCACTTAAAAATTATTGAGGATTCAAGAAGCTTTTGTGTAAAAGGGTTTTATCTATTGATATGTGCTGTATCTCAGTATATTTAATAAGAATGTTTTAAAATATCTATTTTTACATAATAACCCATTATGAAATGATATAATAATATATTTTTAAATAAGTTTATTTTCGAGGAAAACAATGATTAGAAGTATAGCATTATTTTACATTTCTCTAGACTTCATTCATGCTTGACTTAATACAAGGGTTTGAGTTTCATGTCTTTTGCATTTAATTAGTTGCTATGTGGTATATTGTTTCAAGGATTATAAGACACTTCTGCCTTACACAAGAATGAAATCGGAGAAGGTAGGAATTTTTTGTAATCCTTTCAGATAATTATGGATATTATCTTTGATTTTATACAAAAACCACTATAAAATTTTCACAAATGTTATCTTGAATTTTGTATTGGAAACCATATTAATGAACTTTGCTTATTCTGTTATGAAAAGATCCATTGGCCTATTCTGTACTCTGAAGGTATCCCATACGTGATCTGTCCTTTTTTTAGATTTATTGTTTATTTTAATTAGGTATATATGACAGCAGAATGCATTTTTGATTCATTGTACACAATTGCAGCACAACTTTTCATTTCTCTGATTGTTGCACCATATGTGCCATCATACATGTACCTAGGGCAATGATGTCCATCTCATTCCACCATCTTTCCTGCCCCCATACTCCCACCCCTCCCCATCCTCCCTTTTGCCCAAAGTTCCTTCATTTTTTCCATGCCCTCCCCCATTATGGATCAGCATCCACTTATCAGAGAGAATATTCAGCCTTTGATTTGGGGGGATTGGCTTACTTCGCTTAGCATGATATTCTCCAACTCAATCCATTTACCTGCAATTGCCACAATTTTATTCTCTTTTAATGCTGAGTAATGTTCCACTGTGTATATATACCAAAGTTTCCCTATCCATTCACCTACTGAAGGGCACCTGGGTTGGTTCCACAATTTAGCTACTGTGAATTGTGCTGCTATAAACATTGATATGGCTGTGTCCCTGTAATATGCTGTTTTTAAGTCCTTTGGGTATAAACTGAGGAGTGAGATACCTGGGTCAAATGGTGGTTCCATTCCAAGTTTTCTAAGGAATCTCCATACTGCTTTCCAGAGTGGTTGTACCAATTTGCATTCCCACCAGTAATGTATGAGTGTGCCTTTTCCCATACATGATCTCTTAACAAAATGCATTGTTCATTTGGAAAAAACCTTCATTCACTAAGTTATGCAGATTCTCCAAATTTTCACACATTTCATTATATAATATCAAAAATCATATTTATTATAATAGCACTTCAACAGAAAAGTTCTTAGGTATGAAGAAACTCTCATGCTCAAAGTAGCTCATGTAAGTATTCCAAAATTCTAATTTGTACTTCAAAATTTATTTTAAGCAACAAACACTGCCAATTATTTTCTATGAATTTATGGACTTATTCATTTTAAAGAATTTGTCTACCCTATTCCCAAATCTGAATAAGTACAGTTTTTTCTGTCAGTTGTTCTTTCAAGTAAATTGATATTTCATGAAAAAAGCAGATAATTAATCACCTAAAGCAACCCCACAAACACCTTCCTTCCAGACAACCACCATGTTTCAGTAATGCAACTGGAATGTTTTGAGCACACTTCTTATTTCATCACACAAAACATTAGAAATTTGTATTCTCAGGAGTGTGTGTGGTAGCACACACCCATAATCCCAGCTATGTGGGAGTCTGAGGCAGGAGGATCACAAGTTTGAGGCAAGCCTGGGTAGTTTAATAAGATCCTGTCTCAAGATAAAATAAAAAGGGATGGGGATATAGCTCAGTTGTAAGCAATCCCCAAAACCAAAAAAAAAAAAAAAACATTCAGTTCACATATATCAGTATTGCTTAACCATTTTTTAAAATATTGACATAATTCCACACTTGATAAATATCTGCTTCCCTGAACCCCTGAGGACCCCTTGCAATAGCTATGGCCATAGAATGACCTAAGCTATCCTGACTTTCCCCGGACTAAGAGGGTTTCTGGGACATAGGACATCTGGTTTTAAACCAGAGAACTTTCTGGCAAACCAGGACAAGTTGACCACTCTACCCAGCTACTTATTGACCTTCAGAGACATTCCCACAATTCAGTAACTGAAGAGTTAAGGCCTGATATGCTGCTTAAGTGTTGTGAATATTGGCTGTAGTTGCTCCTGCTGATTTTCCCACTAATCGCTTGCTTATGAATTTCATTCCTCCCTCTCTTCACCATTGCTTGTCCTAATTTTTAATGCTTGCTGTCTAGTGAATATAAACTATCTTATTATGATATTAATTTTTATTTTCCTGATGAGGTCAATACTGTTTTCATAGGACAATTGGCTATCCACATGGCTTCATGAAAATTTTTCTCCACACCAAAGGGAAGATGATATGACTGGGCTAGGTAAAATGACTCCTGGCTGTCCACTTTCCAATAGTCTTTTAGAGACTATACCTCTGGCAAAGTTTTCTCTCCCTTCTTGCTTTAGAACAGTGGAGCCCTGTAGCTCCAAATGGACCATAAAGGTTTATGCCACAAATGTCTATCACAATGGCAAAAATAAACTGGTGACCAAAGCTCTTCCCCAATACTTTCAGTCCATGTGGATCACCTGAGTTTTCTGTATTATATACACACAAAAAGGAAAGTGACAAATTATGACTAATATTTAATGTCTAGGCAAACAAAGGTAGATAATATATAGAATTTATTTTATTTAAAAATGTAACTGTAGATACTGCTTGCACCTTCATTGCAGACAATATTTTACACACACACACACACACACACACACACACACACACTCCCTACATTCCCTACACTAGATTCCTCTGATCACCAGAGAGAACTGTATAATCTATGTAAATTATCATATGTTCAAAAGTTGAATGAGATTAATTCAGACTTGAACGAATGCAGACTTGAAAGATAATGCAATTCTAGTAATAGTTAGAGACTTAAAATGAAGTGCTATAGCTGGACCTCTCATCTTTTGAAGATGTTTTAATTATGTCCTGGAAAAAAAGGTTGGGCCGAATAAAGGTATTGAGAAGACTCCATATTATTGCTACATTAGATATAAGATCTCTTAAAATAATGTCATTGCCCTGGTTCAAAATGTTTTTGCCCAAATCTCAAGATTGAATGGAGCAAGGCAGGATTTATAAATAGACCAACAAGGTTTCTATGGCTTTTACATTCTATTAAATCATTCATTCATGATTGTTTTCCAACTTGAGTGTATAATCAAAATGTTTTGCTTGTTTTCCTGATGCCCTGTTTGTAAGAAAAATAATTTCTCTATCAGTGTTTATCATTCATTATTCATAATATTTTGGTGTGTAAGTAGTGAGAATAGAGGTAGTAGGAGAGCTGCAATTAGAGAATAAGAGGAGTTTGGCAATTAGATTTGTGATTTTTAAATCATGGAACCCCTCTATCACAATGTTAATACTAATGATATGTAAATTGTCAGAAAAATTAAAACAAATTTTGTCGTTACCTTTTTTGGATTTGTTGAGCAAATAAATATAGTAGATATAAACATGATTAATATACTGAGGCTATATATCATATTTTAATTTTTTTTAGTTATAGGTGAACACAATATTTTTATTTTATTTTTATGTGCTGCCGAGGATCGAACCCAGCACCCCACACATCCTTGGTGAGCACTCTACCTCTTTAGCCACAACCCCAGCGCCGAGGCTACATATCTTATTAATGAAGAACACAGTTTCTGAAACTAGTAACTGAAATGCTAGCTTATCACAGGCCTGTGTTGCACTCTCAGAGGTTCTGGGTTTTGAATCTAAGATGCTTCAAGGAGGCTCACAGCTTTGGCTGCCGTAACTGGGCTTTCATAAAACCACTCAGAATAAACTTTCTAATGAATAGAATAATTTTAAAAGTTCAGGAAAGAACCACCTAATCCCAAAATGTCTCCTGACTCATTATTTCAATGTCTAGATTTCTACCATTATATCCTATATATAAAGCCTTGGAATTTTTCAGCAAGATCACCTCACATGCTTCTTTTTAAAAGCAACTATTTTCAGATGATGTGACTGAAAACCAGCATGAGAATGAATGAGAAAGGAAAGGAGAAAGAAGACACAGCATCTAACATAGGGGCAAGTTATTGTACATGTTCCTTAAAGCCCTACACAAGTGACTGTGGAAGTAAGAAGGAATCAAAGGCAAAATATGCCTTCTTCATTACCACCCTGCTCTTTACCAGTGTAAAGAGTCCTGGGATAGCCAAGGGATGGTCTGCTGTCTGCTGCTGCATCTTAACTCCCCACAGCACAGTCAGCATCTGAACATTTGTTCCCCAACCTATGAAGATGGACTGTCTGGCCTGTAGCCTCCAGGATGTAGGAAATCTTATGCTGCTTCATTTACTAAATACAACAAAATTTTAAATCTAATACGATTGCTTCTGTAATAAAGCAAATAATATATCAATAGAAAATGAAATCTGAAGACCTACTTAAGAATTACAAAACCACTTTTGCTTTAAAATCTGGATTACTATTCATGATGAAAATCTTAATAATTTTAATAAATAATATAAAGATAATGTATAATTATTTTATATGCAGTGTCTTTTAAATTAAAAATACCAAGTCCAAAGTCATATAGAGCAGTGGGGAAAAATAAGGACCAGTGGGAATCTCTATAAACAAAGAATCATAGAAATCTATATGTAGAAAGGTGACTTCTTTTCCCTGTAGATGGATTTCATACGCATCAGTCTTCAGTGATACTGTGTGGAAAAATGTCCATGTTCTGCAAGGCAGAAGGATTACAGAGCTATTCCTATCTATGCACACAAAGAGATAGGTATACACAGATACATCAGAAAATAAATGTCCCTCTGTGAAGGGAAGAGATAAGTTAAGCAATTTATATTTTAAAAAACTGAAAGAATCAACAAAATAACATACACAGGGTGAACACAGAGAGACAAAGGATTTGGCCTAAGTCTAATTAGCCATATCAGCAGAGAGAAATTGGGTTGGTTTGGGTAAACACAGGGTGGTTTTCGAGTGGAAAGTAAATAAGTGCACTGAGGTACTGTACTAATCACATTTGTTCTAACATTGACCTTATAATAATTAAAAATTGATGCTTGCAACATAATACAGCTGTGCAATCATATTTAAACCTAATCATTTCATAGAGAGAGGAAAGTTGTACAAAAAGGTCAAAAACACTTTAATTTCATGACAGTAAATTTACTCTTTATTCCCAAAGTGAAAATGTCTAATTTCCAAAAGAGCAAACCAATAATTACTTATTATAAAGCTATTTTAGTCAATACTTAATTTTGCTATATTGATTAGTGTTTAGACATTTAAAATGTACCCTACAGCAAGAATATGTGTTTACAATACTATTCTCCCTACTGATGTTTGTAAGTATTACAGGTTATCGATTTAAGACATGTCTCAAAAATGCCAAATTTAATAGTAATCATATAAAAAGGAGCTTGACTCTTTTAAAACTGGAATTTAATTTTAAAATATTTGAATACTAGTGTCCTTAAAGATCTCTTTGTACCATGACCACAGTTTCTGCCATTATGTACTTTAGCGATGTGTTCAATTAAACTGCATTATAAATTCCACCTCCTCCCCCAAATAATAGAGAAACATAAAAATGATCAAGTCTACCACTCACAACTGGAACAAAATGTTTTCTCTTCATTTTATGTACTTCTGATTGTAAAATAAAGACTGGGATATGATTTCCCCCTTAACTTGCATTCTGTGTAACTTAGAGCTCTCTGCAATAAAGCAAAATGATGCTTCATCAGGATGTGACTGGGACTACCAAGGCAATTTACAAACTTTCTATCATTAAGTCTGAGAAC
Organism: Marmota marmota marmota; assembly: GCF_001458135.2. Classification (NCBI taxonomy): domain Eukaryota; kingdom Metazoa; phylum Chordata; class Mammalia; order Rodentia; family Sciuridae; genus Marmota; species Marmota marmota. The sequence continues at coordinate 50,485,768 of NW_026000026.1, read as the reverse complement.
ATCACTGTGAGGCAGGTATTAATATAACACTTCTCTCTTGAGGAGTTCAGTGCACTTTACATAACGTTACTTTATTAACCCCTTTTTGAGCTAGGCACAAAAGCTAGAATGTCAAACCATGTGCTTCAGTCATGTGCATGCATAAAAAAAAGGATAGAAGATTCTACGCAGCTACACATTTTTAATTCATTTTTACTACAAATTTGAAATTGCTACTAAAATTAAGCCCAATTGGGTCATTGGATATATTTAGCTTTTATTAACATTGATTCTTAACGGGTTTCAATTTCACAAATACAAAGTTAGAATTAAACATTTAAAATATAATTAATCCTATTAATTCTTAAGCAGTAATTGCTTTTAAACATGGAAGAAATTTAAGAGTAAGAATCAGCTTCCTTTTATTATAATCTATTAAAACACTTCAAAACTAGACTCTGATCCTATGGGCAAGCATCGCAACATTGCTAAGTAAATCTATGCATTGATAAGCAAAAGTACAACCTTGCACACGTGGAGACAACCTGAAAAGACATAGAAAATGAATCACATAGAAACACTTCTATCTTCTAGCACTTTCCAAGTATCAGTCACGATTTTTAAGGAATCTGCATGTATTAATTCCATCCCCATAACAGCTCTATGAGATGGCTAATATTATTATCATACTTTATGGAAGAGAAGACTGAGGCTCAGAAAATTGAACTTGTCCTAGGTTACAGGGATTCTAAGTGACAGAGCTGGGATGCAAATACCAGGAATATGATTACAGAGCCTATACTTATGAAAATGTTCTATAAAGGAAGAGAAATAGTCCCTGGATATCCCTGATCCATGATAAACCCCATCATAAAATCCCAAGTATATACTTGTGATTTTGTTCCATCCCAAATGCAACATTTTCCACTAACAGTCAACTTCCCAGTTATCATAGAAGAATCACTAAAGCTTATGTATTGTAATTTACATGACATAATTATGTATGTCATGTAAACATGACACCTGTTTTCAGAAGATGCTCACGGGGAGGCAGTATAATAGTTAACTATGCAGACCTTAGTGTCAGGCAGACAGAACAAGCTGTTACTAGGCAAGATACTTCTCTATTCAAGCTGTATAAAATGGACATGATAGAACTTACCTCCTGAGGCTGTAGTGAAGATTAATGTTATGTGCTTAACATAGTGCCTTAAATATTGTAAGCACTCAGCTAAAAGTTGCCATTATAAGTTAGTATAAAACTATTTAAGCCATCCTCAAAACTCTGAAATTCAGAATTACCAGTGAAGTTATCACATTTCAATACTGGGAGAAAACTGAACTGATCTTTTTCATCAAATAGGTCTTCTGGGCACCGGCATTATCTCATTTAATCATCGGAACAAACCTATAAGTTGAGTATTGTTAGACCCACTTTTTAAAATATTTTAGTTGTAGTTGAACATAATAACTTTATTTTATTTATTTTTTAATGTGGTACTGAGAATTGTACCCAGTGCCTCACATAATGGTAGGCAAGCACTCTACCACTGAGCCACAACCCCAGCCCCTAGACCCTTTGTGATAGGAAAATAAGCTTTGATATTATAAGTACCTTGTCTGCAATCATGACAGTAATAATGAGTAATCAATTAACTAGGTGGATCCTGCAACACAGAATTTTAAAAAGTAATACGTGAGAAAATTACTTGATAAACTCTTCTCTAACTCCTAAAAGTATGGAGCTGAATAGTTCCTAGACTGAAGTTCACCTTGCTTAGCCTTTGCTCTAATTAGAACAAAGCTTTAACCAGAGACAGTAGTTTGAATAGAGATGACAAAGAGGAAACACTACACAAAGATGTGTCCTCGGCTGGTTCTGCTGCATATACCATTGGAGCCACCAAAGGAAACCGCAAAGGCAGGGGTCAAAACAGGAGCTTCCAAAGGAGTCAGTGTTGGGGGAGCAGGCAGGAAGGCTGTACTTGTGCTGGTGAGGAAAGTGGGTGAGGTTCTGTAAGGATATTTGCCTCAATCAGTCTCACCTGCACCCAAACATCCTTCAGAGGTCAGCTCTGATCTATTCATAGAAATCTACAGAAAAGGAGAAAATACATTACATTAGTCTTTTGCTGACCTCTTCCCTAATTCCAGACCTACCACCATTCCCTAAATTAGAAATGTCTTTGTTATGCAAAACAAAAATATCTCTTGCTGAATTAGGGCACTATTTCCTCTTGCCCTCTATTTAATGCAAAAAAAAAATATTTTTGTCATTTGCATAGTAGTCTGCTGTATATAGCAAGACAATTATTTATCATTTTGACTTAACTAGTGATTCAGAACTGAATATGATATATACTTTATTTCTACATTATTGAAAATAAGACAAGTGAAAGGATGGAATTTTCTCCTTAATTGGCCAACAGACAAACCAATATAGAGGAGGTAGCAGATACAGAGAAATCATATAGAAAGAGTGACACAAGCACAATAATAAGGATTCTGCTTACAAGGGCATAGAAAGTAGTGGAAAACAATCCTCAGACCCTACATCATAAGAAATATTGAACATGTATTTATATTATCACAAGAACACATAAGGACTCAGATTCCATCATCAATAAGCAGGCAATACCCAACCTAATAATCTCTCCCATGTGTAGACTCAATGGCTTCTCAATAACCCTTTGTGAATTGTCATATAAAGTTAGGCATCTATTTTATCTAATTTGATCACTCCCATATGACTGGAACCCCTAGAATGACACTCTGCACACCCAAAATACTCCATAAACCTGGTTGATGGGATGGTGGTTTCCATCTACACTGATCTCAGTGGAGATGGAAGAAACACTTAGGATCACTGGTGAAATGGCTAGAGAAAGAAGGATGTTGATAGGAACAAATACAGAGTAGAACTGAGGAAGAAAACAACATGGAATGACTCACTCGGCCCCAGTACAGTAGGATCTATTTTGGAAGACACAGCCAGCCACTTACAAAATGTGAATTGTAAAACAGAACTTGATTCAGCATACGCTCAGAAAATCTGCTTTCCCACTAACTTCCAAAGTGACAAATCCAGATTGACCTTCCATCTTTCAAATCCTGGCTTCTGTCCAGGGCTTCAGTTCACCTACATACCTATAAAATTGTATGGGGTGGTAAGACAGGGATAGGACATTCTTTCCCTGTGACTCTTCTGTCCTCTCTCCACAGCTTCATGGCTGGTCTGGAAGCTATCTTTGCTGAGACCTAATGAAGAGAACCTAATGACACATCGATATTTTTATGTGAGAAGTAATTGATATTAGCAAGGAAAATGTTTACTTGTCTTGCAGATTCTTCAGTGTCAAATCTAAAAAATCTTCAAAAAAGCCCTGATGCTGCCCATCCACAAAGGAAACAGAACTGTGGTGGAGGGGAGGAACCCACTGGGGAAAATCAGGTCAGTGATCGGTTAACAGCAGGACTCTTTCTGATAATGGAATGGACAAGCCTCTTAGCTCCTGCAACAAAGGCTCAATAAAGGGGTTAAGTTTGGATACCCTGGCAGCACCTCAAAATGAAAATTCTAAAATTAAACTTCCCCAAGAGCTGGTTTATGCTGACTTCCTTGTTTGTTAAGGGTACACTTGTTCTCTGCAGCTCCAACCATGAGTCATCTTGCTTTATTCCTCACCCACCCCCACCATATCTAATTAAACACCAAGTGGAATCTTTTCTTTTTTTTCCCTTCAGCACTTCTTTGCAACTCTCTGCTGCTTTCTTTTCCTCTTGCTTCATCTCTAATTTGGCTTTGATCTCATATTTGGCTCCCTGACCATATAGCCTCAAGATTCTTCCAAACAATCCATTTATAAGGTAGTTTTCACTTTGAGTTCTGCCTTGATTATGTCAATCCTTCTCAAAAAAAGAAATTCTGTGATTCCCCCTTGTCTGCCGAACAAAGGTAGTCCAAGCTGCTTCAGAAAGACAGTTCAAAATGTCTTTCAATCTTACCTTTTCCTATTTCCCTGGGCATGAGCCAAGCTAACGGTGATCTTCCTCTGACCATACTTCACTGCCCTAACTCCAGCCATTTCTTTTTTTCTGTAGTACAATCTCTACTTTCTGGAAATTCCAGCCATCCCTCCTATGTGCACACACACACACACACACACACACAATTGTAGCTCACATGTCCTCTGCTTCTTTAAGTTCCACTGCATCTTCACATAGACTCCCCCACTAGAAGTGTTTCCTAATCTCTCACAGTTTTCATTTATCATCAAACATATTGCTTTGCATTGTAGTCATCGTTTGTATTCAAGGATTTTACTTTCCCTACAAGATCCTATGCCTTAAAGGCAAGGCCCTTGTTTGTCCTCTTACGCCTCTCAGTGCCAGGCACAGTGTCTCATGATCACAGACCAGTACTCAGCAACTATTTCATGTGGATAAATGCAGAAAACAAAAAGACTGTTCCAGATCCATCACTTTAAAGGCAGCCATTTTCAAGATTTGGGGTCAGACAGAATCACCTGTGATGCTTTTAAATAGATACAAGAGGTCTGGTCTGAGCCCCAAGAATATGCATTTTACCACTATTATGTATGTAAGGAACATCTGCCATAGACATGCTGGGACATACCGGGACTTACTAAGTTGCTGGCCATAAAGAACAGTAGCCATTGAATTGCTTAGTCATGTCTGCTTGCAATTGATAAAGAGCTGTAATGGGCACTAGCCATAGACATGCTTAGCAATGACTGGCTACAATTTGATAGGGAGCACAGCTCTATGGACATGTGCAAAGAACATACCCAGTTGTAATTACATCACTCTCTGGACATAACCAATGAACAATGACTTTTACTGGGTGTAACCAATCATCTAACACACCACCAACTTGGAACTGTATTTAAATTGCTTGTCCTGCCACATAGAGGAGGTTTTGCTCCAAGGACATCAGTGAAACTGGCCGCCTTGCTGTCTGTCCCTGGAGTGACTCCACCATTTCCTGATGTCCAGCTATCAGCTGGAGAGAACCACCAGACAAGGACGACATATACTCTTTGGCTAAGGGAAGTTGCATGGCATCAGATTCTGAGGCCTATGGTTGCCCTAGGATTCTGTGATTTGCTTATAGTGTTTAATTAGTGTGCATTGAATGCTAGTTGGAGTGCTCCTGCACACCCCACACTTTTTGCATTAATTATTTTTATTTGGTAATTGGTGTGATATAATATATGCTTGCATTTAAAAACAATCTGCCTCCAAGTAATTATTAATAACACTACTTGCGACAATGTACAACTATAATGCACCAATAAAAATGTGGAGCATCTGGGGATTGTGGCTCAGTTGTAGAGCACTCTTCTAGCACTTGTGAGGCACTGGGTATGATCTTTGGCACCACATAAAAATAAATAAATAAAACAAAGGTATTATGTCCATCTACAGCTAAAAAATTTTTTTTAATGTGGAAAGGGAAAAATAATTTTTTAAAGATATGAATTTTAAATTATTTTTAAATTATAACCCCATGGGTTTTCATGGGAAAATGTATTACAATATAATTCATAGTCTGAGATGTTGAGATAAATCCCACACGAAGCCATCTTTCTTAAAAAAAAAAAAAATTTAGAAAACTATTGACCGCAACCTGGCAAAACAATTGGTATCCAATCATAGTAATAATAATAATAAATTGATATTTAATTATAATATTAAATTTTCAATAATAGTAATAAACATATTTACATATTTGAAGTTAATGTTATATTTTAAAGGTCATATTAGTTCAAATAAGTCAAGCAGAATAATATTTCAGTTAATTTTTTCTACTAAAACTTTTTTGCATTATAAACATAAAATAATTCTCAAATATTTACTATATTACACTATCAAAAATGAACAAAATTAAACAAATGCATTTCCTTTCAGTAAGCATTTTTGTTTGCAATAAAACTTTTCTGTTGTTGTTCACAAAAGTTCAAATAACTTGTACTTTAAGATTGTACAACAGCAGATAGAAGGAAATTAATACAAAATATATATATTTTTCCCTAACTTATGTTAAAAAGGAACCTCTTCTTTGTCCACATGTGCTCTAGCTGCCTCTTGCTTGTTCATGACTACTTCCTGTCTGTGTGGAATCACCTGTGCCTTGGAAGTCCTGTAGTGAGTAAGTCTTTGTTAACCTCCTACCAGTTCTCAGGGAACACAATGTCCATTATTAGGAAGCTTCTAATACAGATTAAGTAAACATAAACATAGACAAAAACATAACTTTTCTTATCTCCAAATCTGCACGTGACTTATGAGTGATCAGACATTTTGAAAAATAAGGAATATAAAAGACAGTTTTTAAATGGAAAGTCAAACAGGGAGCGGTTAATAGGAAGAAAAGCAAGGTTATTTCTGGAGAATGTATGAAATTCATTTAGTAGCCCCTCAAAAAAAAAAAAGAAAAGAAAGAAAAGAAATGTTGGCAGCAATAGTAAAATACAGCTTCACAATCACATCTCTCTGGTTAAGGAAAAATTTCTGTAACTTTAAGGGTGCACTCAGAACATCCTACAGAAGCACTTAGAACATGTGTGTTATTGTCTGTTGTGGAATATTTCTCACTCAAGTATCGTAGGCAATGTAAAATGCTGGATTTCATACTATAGCCTCTAAGGCTGTAACTGTCGCTTGAGGCCCTGCATTTGATTCCAGCCTGAAAATAAAAATGTTTGAACTGTCATATTATGACCTCTAAGTGCTAGAGGAATTCAGCTCAGGTGAACTAGTCATGGGTAGCTTAAAGAAGTAATCACCTGTGGCTTTCTTTTTATCTAAAACCATCTTTTTAACAATATATTTTCATGAAAAAAAAACAGAATCTAGTTAGGCTTTCTGTGCTTTCTTATATAGCCAACTTTGTTACTTTTCTATACATTCATAGTGTTTTCTATTAATTTACATATTCATTGGATAGCACAGGTGAGGTGAGACCTTTCAATGAAGATCAAAATAGTGAAATATCTAGCTTTCAAAGTTATTTCTGTGCTCCACTTGATTATCATAGGTCCACAGTTTTAATAATGACCATGGTAAATTCTAAACAGTGAGCCATCTTGAACACGGGGACTCTTCTCTGAAAGCTGTCTGCATGCCTCCTTTCACAGACGTGTGTAGAGAAAGTCCACAATGGTGTGCTGGTACACTGGAACATTTTAGTGGAAGGAAGGAAGGAAGGAAGGAAGGGAGGGAGGGAGGAAGGGAGGGATGGATGGATGGGAGGAAAGAAGGAAGGAAAAAGGATAAAGGGAGGGCTAAACTGAGTTGAGACATTTGTATATTTTGTCATCCCACAGTGCTTTACTCTCTTCACACTTCATCATACATTCTAAACAAAATTCCTGAGTGCCTAAATAGCCTTTAAAACAATATTAGATAAAGAGACAAGAAATTCATGAATTCAAAGAAAATTATTTTTCTCTATAGGATTTATACATGGACAATGTGAATTGCCAACTCAAGTTTTTTGAAAGTATATTCTGTTTAAAATTATAATTAATATGAAAAAATTTTTGTACCTTTAAATAGCTAATTCTATTTCCATAAATAGAACTAAATTGCCATGGGTGTAAAAAAAAATATTTGTTTATAAGAATCTAGTCAAATTATTTTTAATAGCAAAGTAACTATAAACTAAATGTCCAAAGATAAGAGATTGGTTAATTATAATTTATTAACAAGTTGGAACAATACATAATTACTAAAAATGGTACTATAGAAATCTCTTCAGTGAAATAAAATTAGCATTTTTAAGAAACAGATTGCAAAATACTATATATGGTATACTTACAACATTTTACAAAATACATAATCATAAAAAATAAACAATAGAAAGCCATTCATCAAAATGTTCTTCATGGTTATTTCTGACTATGGAGGTAATTGTTGATTTTTTGGTTTTAATCCTTTGTCTATTTTATATACTATCTATAATGAACAAGTAATATTTCAGTAACTAGAACAAAAGGAAAGAAAGCCTGAACTCCAGTGATTAGCTGGGTCACCTTGAGCACATTGCTTAAGCTCATTCAGCCATAAGTACTTCATCTAAAAATGTGGGGCAATAATTGTGCAATCTTACAGGGTTGGGTAATAATTAAACTTAACAATATAATTAACATGAAATTCTTACTCCTTAATATGAATAAACAGAAGTTTGAAAAGACCAGTTAAAGTTAGTGTACAGGAATTTCAAGTTTTCTTCTCTTATTTGTAATCATTTTAACTATCAACAATTTAGCTCATCCACCTTTGAGTTCAAACTTCACTAAATCATTTAATTCTTTAACTTGTGGAGTTTCGTTGAGCAAAAGAACAAAACTATGGCTGTGGCCCAAGTTGCTATTTTCCACCAGCTGCTGTACACACTGATAGTTTCAATAAATGTCCATAATGACCAACGGGGGAGAGAAAAGAGTTATCTTTCTAATTCACACTCTTTGGGAATTATAAGAAGGAAACATGTAATTACCAGAATTTGGCTGGCATATTGAACCTGATGCGTGAAGAAAAGTCATGGGACTTTTAATGACAGAAAATGGTTCAGACCTCAGGATTTTGTGTCATCAAATAAAAATAAATCTCCTAAGCAAAATGCCCTAATGAAGTAATGTTTTACTTCTGAGTATACATTTCAATCATTTTAACCAGAAAAATTGTCAGTCTATATGATGATTTTATTTTCATTTCTCTTAGATATATATGTCAATGTCAATCAGATAATAATCTGATTGAAGATATTAACAAGTTCAGAACCAAGCACAGTAGTGCACATCTGTAATCTCAGCAACTCGGGATGCTGAGGCAGGAAGATTACAAATTCAAGGCCTGCCTCAGCAGCTTAGCAAAGCTCTAAGCAACTTAGCAAGATCCTGTCTCAAAATTAAAAATAAATGTATGTAAGAAACAAAAAAATAAAAAGATGTAGCTCAGTGGGTAAGTGTCCGTGGGTTCAATTCCCAGTACAAAAAATAAATAAATAAGTAAAATAAGTTCAGAGATCCTTCCTTCATTCACCCAATATTTATGGATCACTCACTACATGCCATTCACTATGTAAGTACTGAGAACACCAGGAAGATCTCTTTTCATGAAACACATAATGTAATTGGAAAGAGCTATTCAAATAATTACACAATAAATATATAATTATAACATAAGCAATGCAACAAAGGAGAGGTAGCACAGTTCTGTGTAAAGAATAGAGGGTGTGGGATTAGAAGCACCAAGCTCTAAGATGCTGAGAGTTCTCTATATTGAGTGTGTGCATGTGTGTGTGTGTGTGTGTGTGTGCATGTTTTCCCTTGTGAAGTACCATCATGGCATATTCACACCCATTATTTACTCAAGTGAGGTGAAAATGTTAGGAGTCTGTATTCATTTACTAGGACAGCCATAAAAAATGGCTCAAGACCAAGGTGCCAGCAAGGTTGATTCCCTCTAGGTCCTCTACTTGGACCTGCAGATGGCCAACTCACTACTGGCCCTTCACATGGTACATGGTCACCATTCTGCACGTGTGCTCTCATGTCTCTTCCTCTTCTCATAAGAACCCCCGTCATATTGGGTTATGGTCCTACCTTTGTAGCTTCTTTTCTAATATAATCACTTTTTAAGATTTATTTCAAATGATGGTTACTCCTGAGGTACTTGGGGTTGGCACTTTAACGTATGAATGAAGGGGAATCCAATTCAGCTCACAACAGGGTGTTAAAAATTTAAAGTGTTGAGGCAGAGTTGCCACCAATTGTTTCTGGTTATACATTGCACAGGTTCTGAGATTATCATTCACATCATAATTGTCATAAATGCTTGTATTTTTAATGCAAATTCTCCTGGAGAAAGTCTGGAGGTATGATTGCCTTTTTGTGACTTACAAAAGAGCATTTGTGCTAGCCAGTGTATTTTCATGGTAGGAAATACTTTCCCCTCATCTAATATTCCCTTCCAAATAAAAGGAGCACCCCTGGAGGAACACTACTGGCCTCTCTCCTGACCCTTCCTCTGCCCAAGCCTCCCTTGAGGAGTAATTTATTTCAGATGATGGGCTTGCAAGGAGCTCCATGGAGATCCTGTGTCCACACCTGCAAAGCAGCACAACAGAGGCAAGCATGGGGTAGGGAACATGGGGCTCCTGGAAACAGCTGACCTGGGCTTCCATCCAGTTCTACCACTCTGTGGCCATAGGTTTTACTTAACACTTGCCTACCTAAGATTCCTCACTTAGAAAATAGAAATGATAAATATACCTACCTACATCTTGGGGTCATTGTAAGAATTCAGTGAGATTCTACCTATTTATGAAGTAAAGTGTATAGACAAACATCCAATAAAAAGTTGCACTTAAGACTTATGGATTTTAGGATCTCCCTTCCAACTTCCTTCCCTTGAGCTGGGGAGAAGATGATGAGTTATACCCTAATTATTGCTTGAAGGCAGCTGCAAGATGGCTGTGACTTTACCCTTCATTACATACCTGCCAAATACCTGCAGGACTCTTGGCACAAAGGAGATATTCTAGATTTGTTGGATGACAACCTATGAGTATGAATAATAATCTCAGAACCTGTGCAATGTACAACCAGAACAATTGGTGGCAACTCTGCCCCAATACTTTTAATCTTTAGCACCCTGTTGTGGGCTGAATTGGGCTCCCCTCCATTCATATGTTAAAGAAATCAAAGCCAGACAGCAAACTTCCAAGCTGCACTTGAGAGTAGGGTTTTTAATCTCTTAATCTGTATATCCTGTATGAGTCTGTTCATTCCTAAATGACTCATCCTTGAAAGATGAAGGCTCCCTGATGTACACACCTCTGCAGTTCTGGAGATGGACAGTGGTGATGGTTGCATCATAGTGTGAGTGTACTTAACACCACTGGGCTGTGTGTTTAAAAATAGTTACAATGATACATTTTGAGTTATCTATTTTATACCACTATTTAAAAAAAAAGTTTGTCATGGGTGAGAGGAAAGGGAAATTGTGCTGCTCAAGCATAGATTTTTCTGAAAGTTGAGTAAGATACACAAGTGCATGGCACATGGAAGAAACTCATTAATAGTTCCCTGTTCCCATGGTTCTAGCTTATAGCTGCCTCTGATGATGAAAAGTCACAAAGAATGACCTCTGTTCTTCCTACTGCCAAATAAAAAGATTCCTCTGTCAGAGGAATAGAGGGATTCAACCCTTGTAATCTCCTGTAGGGCTTCTGCATCCTGATGCTGCAGATGGTGGCCACATATTACCCCAACCTCATACTTCATCAGGAAGACATCTTAAAGCCTGGTATCTGTTATAATCAATTCCAATATCATGAATTACAAAGTACCCAAGAAAATGCTTGAGACTATTAAAAGAAGACATGCCATTCACTATCAATTTTAAATAGGGATCTGTAACATTTGTTTCAAAACAACATATTTGTTGTGTGTTATTTTTTTTCAATTACAGCTCTAGTGAATTTATGTGCCTCATTATATAGTAATTCTGTAGGAGCTGAGGGATTAGAAAGTGGAGCCACTAACTCTTCAGAGGAAAAACCACAATTATCTTTGAAGAAAGTAAGATAGAAGATATATTCTTAATCACATACCCATCAGTCTCCTTGAATTTAACTGTTTCAAAAATCAAACTATTCTTGATTGTCTGAGTTTAAATAAATCATGACATGATCCAGAGAACTTGGCAAGAACATCAATGATTTTATATCTGGCATCACACACCAGCTGCGTGTTGAAGGAATGAAAAGCTTTTCTATTTCTTTACCTTGCTTCATTAGTGAGTATGTGGAGATGCATGTGTTACTGCGTGTGTGCAGGCTCAGCTCCCCATATGGAGAAGCATCCAGCAATGTCACACGACCCATGCATCATTTACACTGAAACTAAACTTTCAAAAAATAATAAGGTGATTTTTCACAGGTGTATTTTCATCTACAAAAGGATATAAGAAGGATTTTGTCAATAGAGCTATATGCTTAATGCATATAGGTGGAACCTGTTGCAAAAATTTCTAGTGAATAAATAACTTTAGCTGTCACAGTTGAACATAGGTACAGTATGGTACCCATCTTCAAGTCATCATACAGTAAAAACCAATAATTTCCTTGCCAAATCTATGTCCAACACATTTCCTACTTAGTTCTTGACAACTATACTACTTACTGGGAAAATATCTGTGCTGTGAGCTTTATAGTTAACTAATTAAAGAAATTTTTATGGTGTATTCACTTTTATCATAGTTATTTGCCTTATATAAATTTTGTGAATTTAGAAAACATCTCTTTGTATGAGTTATCTATTGCTATGTAACAAGCTACCCCAAAATTTAGAGACTTAAAACAACAATAATGACTTATTAGCTCATGGTTTCTAGGGATCAGGAATTCAGGAGTGACTTGGCTGGGCAGCTGTGAATCAGATTTCTAAGGAGATCATATAATAGGTGCCAGGACTAAGATCATCTGAAGGTTTGATTGTGGCTACAAGATCAGCTTCCAAGATGACTCAGTCATGTGATTGATAAGTTGTTTCTGACCATTTTGGCAAGAAGTCTCAGTCCTTTTTGTGTGGAACTCTCCAGAAGATTCTTGCATGTTATGTCAGAAAAATTCAGGGTATAAAAAATTGTTCACCAAAGGCAGGAGAAGCCAAGAGACCAAATAAAGAGGTACTCAAAGTCATGACTGCCCAGAGTACACATTTTAGTGACTTACAAACAGAAGTCCTGTCTTGGGTAGCGGCAAGATAGTAGAATCTTTGCACTTGGAAGAAGAGGAAGAGGATTATATGCTTCCATAGACAAAGGTTACCTGCAGCCAACTACAATGTCCTGGTATTTCTCAAAAATAAGTAAATAAATAAATATGGTTAATATGTCAAATACTGGTAAAGAAACAGTCTGGATGTTGGTGGCTGACTGAAATGGTTGGCTGGCTATTTAAACAACTTTGTTTATCCTATCATATTCGGAATGCTTGCCAGGGTTATCTGGTGGCAGTTACAAATGAGACAACTGCAGTCATGTCAAGTTGGATCCCTATAAACACCCATTGCCCCCGAACTCCCCCAAAGTGGTTGAAGACAGCATAGCAGAAGAGTCCCTGTACTGCCTTTTTTGGCCTGGCCTCCAAAGTCACACACCATCACATCAGCCATATTCCAATTGTCACATAAGCCAACCCTAGTACAGTGAGGAAAGGGACTATGTAAAACCTTGAAAATCAAAGGTAAGGATCTTTGAGGCCCATCTTGAAGGCCAACTGTTTTTCGTTTTTTTCTTTCTTTCTTTTCTTTTTTTTTCCCCCTAAACCAAGTCTTGCTTATATTGCCCAGATTGGCCTCAAACTCCTTGACTCAAGTGATCCTCCTGCCTCAACCTCCCAAGTAGCTGGGACTACAGGTGTACACCACTACACCTGGCTTACTACATCCTTAAATAAATTTTATTTTCAAAGATATAGGCTTCAATGGTACATATACTTTCATTTGGTTGAAATCTGATTTTGCACATGTTTATGTTTTGGCCTTGGCTGAGCATAAAAGTAAAAATAGAGTGCCTCAAACATAATAATTTAATCAATCTAATAATTACAAAAACATCCACACTCAGTTGAAATAATGTATCTGATCCAATAGCAAAAGTTACTTATAGGGGCTGGGGATGTGGCTCAAGCGGTAGCGTGCTCGCCTGGCATGCGTGCGGCCCGGGTTCGATCCTCAGCACCACATACAAACAACGATGTTGTGTCTGCCGAAAACTGAAAAAAAAAAAAAAATAAAATTTATAAAAAAAAAAAAAAAGTTACTTATAATCCATTAGAAATGCTTAGCTAGTAATAAAAACAAAAGTCACTTACAGTCATTGGTTAAAATTATAGATCGGGAAAATATCTGGAGAAATTTTGTTGTTTCATCATATTCAATATTCTTAGCTATATCAATCATTAATTTGAATTAAATTATTTTAAATAAAGATAAAACAGCTTCATGTGTCTGGTCTTGTGAAAACGTTTTATGAATGGCACATAAAGGGAAAATAATGATCTTTATGATACTTTGAAGCAAAGGAAATATTCATCCTAACTTTTCACTGAACTATTTGAAGAATTTCTAACTCAATACTCAACCCCACTCACTTAAGAAACATGTCTAAACAAATTTAATAATTTTAAAAAGACAAATCAAAGGTAAGGATCTTCCAGAGAAGCAAAGCAAACTAATCCAAGGCTTCTACCCTCATGGCACCTAAAGCTGGAGGGGTTGATAAGTCAGGTTAACATATACACTAATGCTAAGTCTTGTACAGTAAACTTCGTAAGAGAAGAGAGAAATGTACTGTGAGTCAGAGAGAGAAAAAGCAAATCTCACTGGAAGACCCAGAAAAGCATTATGGAGTAGTGGCATTTGAACTGACTCTTTAGCCATGAGTAGATTTGAATAGTGGGAGATGATAGGATGGTTGTGGTAATAAATGGAGTAGCAAAACCAACATGTGCATGGAGGAGATCATGCACTTACCGGCACACATCAAGCCCACCTTGATTCAGCTTGTTGTATTTTCCAACATGGCCATTAAAATATTTCCCATCCTAAATGAGATAGACATTATTACCCTATGTGCGTGTGTGATTACACAAATGGTGTGACTCGGCATCGTGTATAACCAGAGAAACGAAAAGTTGGGCTCCATTTGTGTACAATGAGTTGAAATGCATTTTGCTGTCACGTATAGGTAATTGGAACAAATAAAAAGAATTTCCCATCCTATGTTTTATTCTGACCATGTGACTTTTCTTCCATCTAGAAATGGGATGTACATATTCCTTTTTCTTAAATCTGAGTGGGCCTGTGACTAAGTCAAAAGTGGCATTATGTGACTTTAGAGGCTACATAATGGAAAGCAAGAGAGCTTCCCCCGAGGACCATTGAGGTGCTCAATTTTGGAACTCATTGTGCCATGAAGAAGTTGAGGGACCACACAAGGACAAAACGGCCGTGGCTAGTAGATGCTCCAGCCAACAGTTGAAGATGAAGTCCCAAGACTGCTATGGGTGCCACAGGACTGAACTCAAGTGGTACCAGTTTAGGTGAGCCAAATCGACACCAGGACTATAAAACATGATAAGAAGTTGATGATGACTGATGTTTTTAGCCATTATACCTTGGCGTGATTTGTTTCATAATAGTAGATAATTAATTAAGAAAGAGTCTGGAACCTTCAAGTGGGGAGCTGATACAACAAATCCCTAAGACTTGTAGCATTGTCTTTGGTACCAGGTGGTAAACGGAAAGTAGAAAAAAATTGAGGAGGCTGTTAATAAAAACTATAAAGCCTCCATCAAAGTTTTAGTGGATGCTGAGAGTGCCTGGAGGAGGCTGTCAACTGGGGCTCAAGCATGTGAAGGGAGGCAGGAGGGAAAGGTGTGTAAGGTGAGGAGAGGCCTAAAGCTTGGCAACACTGCTGCCTGCAGTAATGTGGAAAATGGAAAGTGCACCTAATGATCTCCAAGATCTAGCTAAGGAGATGTCAGGCAGACTATGAAACTGTCACCTGGCTTCTCACTGTTTATGACAAAAAAATGAAAAGAAAGAGATAAATTAAAAATAGACTGGTAAATATGAGGACACATGGCTTGTTGGATTTGAAAAATCAAACTATTTCTCATCCCCGGTGTCTTTAAACAAAGGATTCTGAAATTTAAAAAAAAAAAATAGTTTCTAGAAAGAGATAAAAGCAAATGTACTATTAGAAAAACATGGTCTAAAAATAAAACTGAGGGCATGACTGCAGAACTCTTCAAGATTTTAAAAAGATCTAAAGTGGTACCCACAGAACCCATCAATCACATTGAAGCTCTTTCAGGGGACTCAGGGGTGTGCTTTTCAGATCCTCTCAGTTAAACAGCTAAGCTGCAAGATTCTTCAGGATGTGGTGTTCCAACAGTCTCATACTGAGCCCAAGGTAGAAAAGGACTTAAACTGAAGGAACAGGAGGGGGCCTGTGTCTAAAAGATTATAAAGTGATACATTTAAACTCACATGTACAATGTTGTTAAAGAAAATTGCAAAAACCTAAGGGGGAGACCAATACCCGAAGAAGATCAAAAAAGAGGGAAGAAGAATACTTGGGGGAAGTATTGGGCAACAAAATCTACCAAATTATGGAATGTCCATGTATATAACACAATAAGTCCTGCACATGTGGACACACATACACACACATACACATACATACCTACACATAATCCATCACGAAAAAATAATAATGATAATGTAAGGCAGATCAGTCCGGTAGAGCAAGCAGATTAGATGGAGAGAGGAGGAGAGGAAAAGGGAAGGTACTAGGGAAGGAGGGTGATCAAATTATGTTATATGCATTTATATATAATGAATCCTGCCATTGTGTATATTTCTAATGTATACATTAGAAATAAATCTCAAAAAAAATTAAAGTTGTATGTTACTTAACTATGGAGACATGGTCTAAGAATTGCCTTGTTAGGCAAGTTACTGTTAGGTCATTTCATTGTTGTGCAAACATCACCGAGTGTTCTTACACAAACATAGATGGCATAGCCAATTTCTCCTAGGGTCATGTTGAACAAAACCACATGAGATTAAATCAAGCACAAGGGACAAATGGTTTTATCAAAAAATGTGATAAATACAAAGTGTATGAGACTACCATATAAACAGTAAACTTTTTGTTGTTGTTGTTGTTGTTGTTATTGTACCAAGAATCAAACCACTGAGCCACATCCCCAGCCCTTTTTATGTTTTATTTTGAGACAAGGTCTTACTAAGTTGCTTAAGGCCCTGCTAAATTGCTGAGGCTGGCTTTGAATTTACAATCCTCCTGCCTCAGCCTTTGTAGCCACTGGGATTACAGGCAGTAAACTTTTTATTATAAGTAAAAGAAGTACACTCTGGCATAGCAAAAGAAAAAAAAGTATACTATTGTAAATACATGAACCAGTAGCATAGTTTTATATTTTCATTATCAAGTGTTGTATTCTTTACATAATTGTATGTGCTCTATGTTTATATCGCTGGCAGCACAGAAGGTTTGTGTCCATCAGCCTCACCACAGACATTGCAATGTTACAAAACCTGCTTCACTAAGCAGTAGGAATCTTCAGCTTCATTATAATCTTATGAGACCAACACCATATGTACAGTCCATCCTTGAACACACGTCATTATTCTGAGCAGGATTGTATTCTGGCCAAATCACTGCCAAAATGGATTATAAAGGACAGATAAATAATTAACACTAAGTACAAAGACAGCTTTGAACCTTTACCTTTCTACAGGCAGGAAGAAGACTGAGAAGACCACTGAATTGCAAATTCATTTTTTATTAGGGGGAAAAAAATGACTCAGAGCAGGCCAAGGACCTAGAGGGTGGAACCAAAAGACACAATAAGCAGCACCCAGGCAGATGGACTGAGCCTTTAGGAAGGATCTGGAAGTGTGCCCTATATCACTGAGTGTTCTATGCCCCATATTTTACCCCTTGTGAACTTTCCCACATTGTATGCTAGGGATGTGGGAGGAAGAAAACTTGTTTCTTTAGCTTGCATGTTTTCAAACTGAGAGACGCATGCTCAAGAAAACGCACCCAAAGGACCACATTCAAGCAGCCTCATGTGCATTGGCCTGAGTTCAATGACAATGTCCTGGACTTTGAGCAACACCAGAATGGAATGAGATCTGGCGAAGGGGGGCAGGTATAAACATGTTCTGCACATAGGAAGGAGGTACAGTGTAATAGCAAACGGTGAGAGACCCTGCTTTCCAACAAGGGTTCCCCTCCCAGGTCTGTCATTGCAACATGATTGGCACACTTCTCCCTGAGAAGACATATGTCCCCTCCTTGAGTCAAGTCAGGCCTATTAAATGATATGACCTCAGAGCATAGCTTATAAAAGGCAATACAGTTTCTGTGTGGTCATCTTGGTTATGTCATGAAGAGGAATGACCTCACTGAAACAACGGAAAATGTTCCAGCCAACATCCCCAGCTGCAGTCCCAACCCAATGCCAGTATCCACCTCTAGACAGGTGAGGGAGTGAGCATGGAGGTGATGTAACCCCAGCCACAATAAGGCCACATGGAGATCCCAGGTAAGAACCACCTAACTGGATTCAGTTTATCCCCAGAATCTTGAGGACAAAAACAAAATGATTCCTATTGCTTCAAGCCACTAAATTGGGGTACAAATTGTAACACAGCAATGAATCACTGGAAGTTATCTATTAAAGTAGCCAATGGTTTGTAAACCTTAAAAATGCCAACAGTATTAAGTTAATATTAGAAGCTAGGGTATTCTTATAAGTTTTTTTAAGTGATTTCTTTCTTTTATATAACAGTTTATAAGGTGATGTCTTTCTTCTTTTATACAAAAGTTGATAAAATATGTTAAGTGAATATATGTTGCTCTTTGTCCACCTGCCCTGACTCTCCAGTTCTAGGTCATCAAGGAGAGGTTCCCGGGACTCAAGGAATTCTAGATGACCCACTATGATGAGATATTTCATCTATAGAATGAGGTGCTGCTCTTAGGGATGAGTTCAAGTGCTGTGATAAATAAGCTACCGGATACAGTTAAAGGAATAAAACAGAAGTTCTGTCCACACTTTTAACAGTCCAAAAGTGAGCATAGTGACAAAGTGGCTGTGCTCCACACGGTTACCCAGCTAACGGGGTCTGTTCCTCTGTCCCCTTTGAGGATTTTCACCCGAGGTCACCATTGTGCATCACACCATATTCACTCTGTCACTCACCAAAAGGTGGGAAGAGAAAATGGATAGCAAAAATGTGTTGGAGTCTGTAAACAAGTCAGGGGAATGTTAGAGTTCGTAAACAAGTCTGGATGGTGCCTGGCAAAATGCCAGAGGGAGTGGTTTGAGAAGTAACAAAACTGAGCCATTAAGTGTGGAGATTCCTGATTGGCTGACTGATGTATCTAGTTTATGTTAATTAGATAAGCTGTGTGGAATGTATAAATACTGCTCCTTTCCTGCAATAAACGGCTCCTACTCCTGCTGTATCAACGTATACAAGTTGTTCGTCACCCCCCCCCCCCGGGTTATTTTGCTGCAGCCGGACTGCGGCAAAAATGTCCTTACTAAACCAGGCACAGTAGTGCACACTTATTATCTTCGTTACTTAGGAAGCTAAAGCTAGAGGATCCCATGTTTAAGGCCAGCCTGGGCAAGACCCTATCTCAAAATTTTAAAAATAAGTAAAAAGGTTTGGGATGTATAACTCAGTGATAGAGTGGCCCTGGGTTCAATCTCCAGTACTACCAGGAAAGAAAAAAAAAAGTACTTATTAAAATAGATTTCAGAATTTCTACCCATTGGGTTTTGCTGTCATCACACTGGCCAAAATTGAGAACCTCTCCTAGCTTCCAGGCTAGGAAATGTACACTGTAGCTGAGCAAAAATGTACCCAGTTTTGAAACACAACTCTAAGATGGCCCCACCATCTCTGTTTTCTAGTGTTCACATCCTTTTATGTCTCAAGTCTCAGTCCAATTTTAAAACCCATTTCTCTCTCCTCCAGTTTCTTCCTGTCCAAAAAGGAAACAAGTAGACTTTGATCCTATGAGCACAAGGAAGAAAGTTGGTGCCAAGATTTCATACCAATCTTTATACCATCATTGGTAAGCAACACATTTCCTCCTTAATTATCTAAAGGCAAACACATCACCCCCTAATACCAAGCATTTTCATTTCCTGGAGCTACCATGACATTACAAAATTGGATGGTTTCAAGCACCAGAAATTTATCTCACAGTTCTGGAGGCTCAAAGTCAAAATTGATGTATCAATAGGGCTGCAGTTTCTAAAAGGTTTAGGGGAGAATCCTTCTCTGCCTCTCCCTAGATTCTGGTTGTTGCAGTCCTTTGCATACCTTCAGTTTGTAGAAGCATCACTCCATTTTCTGCCCCAAAATGGCAGAGCATCCTCCTTGTGTCTGTCTGTGTCTTAACTCCCTCTTCTTATTAAGATGCCAGTAATTGGTAGGCCCCATCCTAACTCAATATGACCACATGTTAATTTGATGCATTTGCCAAGATACTACTTCCAAATACGGCCACATTCACAGGTGCTGAGATAGGACTTGAATGTTTATTCTTGAGGAGCACACTTCAATCCATGGCAACACCAGGGATTTGATTTCTGCTTCTAGACAATAAAATCTAGTTTACCAGAAAGAATTATTTCCCTGCTATAAATATGGCTCACACCCAACACTCAAGGAAATAATAACTCTGACAAGTGGTGTCAAAAATTTATCCATGTTATAGGCCTTGAAACTGTTTGCAACTGTCTAGGTGTGTTGAACATCTGAGTTTGCAGTCCCTGGAACCACTTAAATTTTTAAGGTGAGTGTGTACATATCTGCAATTCCTCTATGATATGTACTTAAATTTTAACAGAGAACAAATTTATTTCAAAGTTCTTAGAGAAAGTTACTTATGATAACTGCCATATGCTGACAACATGAGCTTCATGTTGTTTTCTAGGTTAATATATAATGATTCAGTGAGCAAATTTCTAACCCTCAAGGTTATCTGAAAATGGTCCATGGGAACGGAGTCTATGAGTAATCTGCCACCGTAAATGTTCTGTATCAGACATCAGAGAGTACCGAGTACCTGGTACATAGTAAGTGCTTGATAAATAAAATCTGAAGTAATGATAGAGAGACATTTCCTCTAAGAGCTCTTCCAAATTTGGGATTTGGTAATTTTACCAGGAGTCCATTTACAAGAAAGTCTCTTGGTATTTCTAATATTTCAAACTTTCACTATTTTCATTAATAATATCATCATGACTGACAGTAATAGCTGCCAACCATTGAACCACCTAAGACTTTGTGCTAAGTGTTTTAATATTGTCTCCTATACATCTCTATAAAAGGTAAGTAACATCATGCCCACTTTGCAGGTGAGAAAACTCACTCTTTAATTGACATCGGCAAAGTCATATGGCTAATGATATAAAACATCATGATTTAATGTAAATGTCTGGCTTTAAAGTCATAGTTATTCATTTTACCTTTCAAAGAATAAAGTGGCTGATTATCTTTCAAAGGTAAAATATCAAATAGACAAAAAAATTTTCAAGTCCAGCATGAACCTAGATGTACTCAAAGATGTGTATTTTTCATTTAAACTAAGAAGGTACCTTTGCTCTTCTTGTTTGGTTCTCATAAAGGAAAGAGTCCACACGACTAGGACAGAAGGGAATTTTACCCTTGCTGAGCTTCATCATTGAAAATAAAACCCAAGAGCAAACCCACTGACACTTTCAGCTACTATTTTAAAGGCAATTCAGAATTTGGGGCCAGAGATGACTGAAATTAGAAATTTTAAAACTTGGAACTTTCTTAAGCATATTTATTTTGTAATTCTCTTTTTTCCAAAATGAGTAGTTGAAACCCTATAAAAAGAAAGGATCTGGGCACAGTAAAGACAAAAGAACTTACTCTTTTTAACAACCTGGCTTAGTGGGGAAAATAAAGAGGAACTTTAATTGCAATGGAAGTGCATATATGAGAAACGTAAGCTAAGTGGCCAAGCCCTGTAGCGCAAAAGAAAAGAAAGGAAAACTTGGGCAACTGGGAGCTAGTTGAGTCTGTTCTCAATAAGCCGTAGAATGCTTCACCACCTCCCCTGGGAAGCACAGATAACTGGTTATTGTCCACAGGACAGACGCTCAGAGTTACACTATTAAACAAGGCTCTCAAAATGTGGTTCCCAGGCCAGTAACACTGTCTTCACCTGGGATCTCATTTGACATGCAAATTATCCAGCCCCATTCCTGACCTCCCAAATCAAAAACACTGGGGATGAGGCCTAGAAATCTGTATTTCAACAGGCCTCCAGGCAAATCTGATGCACACTAAAGTGTTTTATCCATTGCACTAGGGAATAGGATTGGGCTCATTGTAGCTTTTTGCCTCAGGAGTTACTATTCCCCTGATAAAAGGTGAAAACAAAAACAAGTTGATTAGAAAGTAACTGCTGGGAAAGCTAGAGAAAATGATTCATTTCTTCAATATTCACCAACAGCAAATGTCACAAAAGAAACAAGGCAAAGAATCCACTGAAGGATCACGAGTCATCACACTCAATAGCATCTATCTTCTATGTGTATTGCTGTATGAGCTACATTTGTTTGCTGACAGTTATACTTGTTAAGCGAAACCAAGAATATTCTCCTTTAATAATATAAAATAAGACTTAAAATTAGTGAAATTTACCATATCAGTTGGCGATGAATTGGGCTGCAAACAACATATGCTGAAGATAAACACATATTATTCATTACAGTCAGGAATTTTTTTAAAAAAAAAGGTTTTAAAAAAATTCAGACTCCAGTTATCAATGAAATGTAACTGATGTCCTAAAAAAGAAAAAAAAAAAAGGTGGGGAGTGTTATTCAACTCATCAACTTTAAAATGCGACAAGTCCTACTATCTTTACTACCCTGGTAAATGTTTGCACATTCTAATGAGCAGAAAAGATAAAGAAAAGGCAGTTGTATATAATACCCTTGCTGGGCTCCATCATTGCACTAAAACCATGTTTTGTTTTCCAGATTTCAGAACAGTAATGTTTATATTTAGATTTTGCACAACAAATAAGCCACGCCTTTATCATTACATCATAGAGAAACTATTTCAATTCCATTTCTTTTCTTCCAAGATTGAGTATATCACAGCAAGAGACATGTTTTAAACAAACCCTTTGTTGAAGAAAAGACACTCAGGCCTTTCACCATTACTGGAAGATTATCGCATGGGGTGGCATGAAGCAAGGTGGCTAAGCCTAGATAAAAGCAGACTCCCTGCTATAGAACATTATGGGAATGTCCACAAAGCTGGAATAATGCCAGAATCCTTCTGTGGGAGAGAGAGGGAACACAAGTCTCATAGGTTTATACAGAGAAAGGGAAGGAAACAGTCTTGGAATCCACTGCCGTCTCTGTGGTAGATGGCAGCAAATGTTTTTCATCATATTTAAGTGCTTAGATTTTTTTTTTATTAAAACAATGATAGATAGCCCCGAGAAGATACTGATGTATGGACACTAGTGCAGCAAATCACTTAAATTTAGTTCATACAGTTCTCTGTTCAACCTTGCTGTATTCAGAGACACCTAATTATTTTAGCATATGCTTTGAAAATAACATTTTTCACTGTATTTAAACAAGCATATGGTGAAATATGTTTTAGTGTTATCTTTTAAAGGAAGTGAAGAAAAATTGATATAGTATATAATACTTATATAAGAAGCGTGCAGACCTTTGAGATACAACATCAGAATCGGTGGATTAATAATTTTCTTGACATATTTTTGCATGTTTGATTAATTAATCAGTGTCTTGAGACTATGTCATTTTATATCAAGATTTGAGTGTACATGGGTTAATTTAGTAATGGATATCATTTTAATTGGATTTGAAATTGGGGCATATGTCTCTAAGGATCTTTAAATGGTCAGGGTAGTCAAAAGTATTAATTAATGCATTTCAGAATATTAACTTATTTTCTGAATGCCTTATGGTCCTCCTGATTTCACAGATCCATAAAAATTTTCCTTTCAGCATAACTTATGCCCATACGTTTGGATATCTTAAAAGATTAGTCAATACAAAATATTTTTTAAAGTTTTAAAATTTTTTGTTACAGCCCATTTGTTACTGATTTTTAAATTAGCTTATTGGAAAATACTATTAGAGTATCCAGGTAAAATTCAATTTTGTGTTTTTTGGATGCCTAGGTCTATCAAATATGAATGTATTGGCTAGTATTATCAAATTAACCCAATTAAACAAAAATTTGTATAAATATGTCTGAGAAATAGACGTGTCAAAATACTCGTCATGTAGATCAAAAGTCATAAAACATGAGAATTAACTATTTGTACAGTCCAGGAAAAATTAACCTGTCTCCTTGTGTGTGGCACCTTTATTTGTAATGCTGCAATATAACATCGCCATGGTCCATTGAAACCTGGATCTGTGAAGCCTAGGTCTTGAAAACCTGCAGAGAGAAGATATTGTGTCTATTTGCTAACTCTGTTTCATTTATGAAGATACCTACCAATAATTCAGGGACATCAAATAGAAGGCATTATACACACCATGGTTCATGAACATGAAGTTTCAAAATATTCTTTAGCAATTTCAGGCCTAACAATGAGCAGATCCCAACAAATACTGCTCCAAATCACATCATATGGATCTCAACATATTCCCAGAGACCTCTTGAGGTCACTCATGTAATCCAGGAGTACCTTCCATGAGACATCTACACAAAGGATCGTAGGCCTAACATCTTCCCATCTTGAGTCTTGAACTATGAGGAAACAAAGCCAAGGATTATGTGCATTGTCCGCAGCTTTACTTTCTCATTTTATAAGGGTGAGAAAAGACTCCTGAATTTATGCAGAGCCAGAAAAGGGCAAAACCTTTTTGAGTACTTATGATCTACAAAGGACACATGGTTTGTCCCTACCTCCCTACCTCCCTAGCTGCATCTACCTTGGCTAGAAGTCCAGCTTCCCCCTCTATCCATGCTCCAGTTACAGTGGCCATCTTGCTTCTTGCTTCAAGGCCTTGGCACCTGAGGATTCCTGTGGAAGACACCAATTACATGCTTCCTAGACCTATAAACACTGTTGACTGTCAAGTATCAGTTTCTCAGAGAAACATTTAAGGCCCCAGTCTAGATCAAGTTCCTTTATGAAGAACTAAAGAATTATGATCATTTATTTCACTTACCTACATTTGTAATTATACATTCATTAATGAGATTATTTGAATAACATCTGTCTCCCCAATTTGATCATAAAACATATGTGAGTATATACTTTGAGAATTTTTCACTAATTCTATCATTCAACTTTATAGTTGCAAGCAACAGAAACTAATCCTGGCTGATTTACAAACTGATATATATAGTGGTTAAAATCCTAGGTCTGGCACAAAGATGCCTGGATTTGATTCCTGTCTCTAACACTTATTAGCTCTATGACCATGGGCAGTTTTTTTTTAACCTTTCTGTGCCTCAGCTTTCTCATATGTAGAATGGGACTATTAAGAGGAACTATGTTCTTGAACTGCAGTGAGAGCTAAATGAGTTTATTCACCTCACATACTTCGTAAAACTAAAACAGAGAAAATGTTGAACAAACAATATATCCTAGCTATTATTGTTTAAGAAAAAAGAAACTTACTGATACATATTTAAAATATAAATATTTATAATAACATTACCAAAAGGTTTCGGGGGTAATAGTCAATGATTCCAGAAAAGGAAAAACTACAAAGGCTAGACAACAGATTAGGGTGGGGGTGAATGAGAGGTGACTAAAAGGAGCAGCATGATAGAATTCAAAGCATGACTGACTCTTTCGTATCATGACAACAGTGGAAGTGGATACTGACTTTACACATGGTAAAAACCAATAGAACTGAAAAATCACACACTGAATTTATTTTATGTAAATTTTAAAAGTGAAAGGAAACTTGAGAGCTTATATTATTACTAAAACATTGGAAGAACTAGGCCTAGAAATAAAGCAGTAATAAAGAAAGCCAGTCATCAGCCAGGCTCACAACTGAGATCAGACCAGTGGGGACGAAGTATCACACAACTGCTGGGTCCTGGGTGCTGGAGATTGTTCCACTGCCACCACCATCTGGGCACGGATCACAAGAAACCATCTCAATTCACTGCTGTTTCTGTCCCTGTTGCCCCCGCATAGTGGATTTATTGACACATGTATGGCAACTACCTGCCACCAGAGAGGATTTCCCGCTTCTACTTCTTAGGCCAATATCAACCAATTCAAAGCCTAACATGGGTGCAAAATATTAGCTAAACCTAGATATCTTAGCTGGAAGGGAGGCTGAAAAGATTGGTATCTGTTGCAGCTTTATAATGATTGATAAAATACTGACCCAAAAAACATTGATTGATAAGGTAGAAAATGATCTTGAACACAGACATGGGTTCAGATGCTAGAGATCAAAATATAAACTAAAAAAAAGAATACAAAATAAACACATCAACACTTATTGAATCAAAATGTATAGCAGAGAGCTGAAATAAAGCCTTTCAGAAAAGCAGCTCTTGAACAGATAAGTTTAACAGCAGCTAACTATTCCTACTTAATTTAAATATAAATTTCATTTAATAAAAAATAGTATGTTCTCATGGAAACAGTACTAACCCAGGCATCTGTAAATCTTGAATTCACACACACTTCTCTTGACCCCTTTAAGACTTCACTCCCTTGCCTATAAAATAAGACCTATTAGAGTTGCTTTGAGAGGGAAATTAGGGGGAAACTGTGATGGAATTTTTAATTATCTAAAATTCTACATAAATGTAAGTCATGGAACAATACGAAACTGTTAAATGATTTAGATTTTTATGTACTGAAATGGTGAGATCTCCAAGATGTGTATGATGGAGAAGGGACATCTCTCCCTCTGCCTTAAGTTTCCACACCAGATGTGGGACAGAGCACAGCACCACCTGAACTCCAGGCCACCTCTCCACCCACTTCCTGGCTGTTCTTCTTCCTCCTGTGAGAAGAGGAATTACTCATGGTATTTGCCTCATTCTTGGATCAATTTGACTAGTGGTGGAGTTACTATGTCTTAAAACAAAACTAGGCTCCACTGATTCTCTATGGCTTGCTATTCCTGGGCCATGAGTTCATAGGTCAAAGTTCAGTTTCTGAGAGAGGCTTCCCCACAGTCTGGCCAGCTACTGGAGCTAGACAGGAAGCAGCAGCAGGAAGCCCTTCTAAGACTTCTAGCCCTCTTCTTCACAGACCATTGCCACTCATCAGGAAGACTTCCTCTGAAAGAAATGGAACACTTACTCAGTGTTTTAGTGTTTAGTTCTATTTTAGAGATCATTATTTGTATTTGGCCACCCATGGACTGTTGGCTCATGGACTGTCAAGAGTCCTGGAGAGAAGATGTGTGAAAGGTAGGATTTAGAATCAAAATTTCAACCACAACAGCAAATATTTCTCGTGGAAGAAAGAAAGGCCTTATAATAATACCTGTAAAATAATTCTGTTTCTGTCAAAAATGTCCCCAAAGTTTGTGTATATGCATATTTTTTTTTGAAAAGATCATTTTGAAAGTCAAAAGGATGCAAATCAAACTCTTTAACTCTGCTGCCATTAAGAGAAGGAGACAGAAGAAGTTAGGGAAAATGTAAAAAGAACTGTGGACTTTTGCCTCTTTCTAGTTCTATTGTTCAAATTTTTAAAATACTTTTATGAATTAAGTGTGAATGTTTGCCAAGATAAAGTTTACTACTTTAAAATATATAGATAAATAACTTGCTGAATGTTGGAAATCTAAGGAACAGTAAATATACACAAGAGCTCTACATAAGCAAATATATAGCCTTATCTAAGACAAAATCTCCTCTCTCCAAAAAAACAAACTACAAGAAATATGAGAATCTGTGAACATTATCATAAATTAATAAAAGGAAACATAGAAAATAATTTTTACTTTAAGTTTCACTCTTGGTTTGTTTGACTGTGGCTGCTTCTGAGCCATTCCTTGAGAGGGATGGTTAAAAAGATTATTATGAGTTCTCTGAGCACAAAAGAAAGGATATAGTTTGCCAAAGCAGGAACTGATTTTCTTCTGAACTTATGTGGTATTACTTAGTGCTAGATACTACTACACACACACACACACATCTACATAAACATAAATATATATGAACTTAACATACAGCCCACATGCCTACACAAGTGCATTGTATGTTATATATTAACAATTCACCCACAAATATACATCAATGAGCTTCCCAAAACAAGAACCATGACTTGGCCATCTTTGTATGAGTCTACCCAGTGATATCCACTCCTCAATACAAACATTCTGAACTATGTAACAATATTTACAGCCACCACCTGTTGGAGACTTATTATGCTATCCACTTAAATATATCGTCATTTAACCTTCAACAATTTGTTGCGCTGAATAGCATCCTTCCAAAATCCATGCCTTGATGTCCTAAAATGAGTTCATATGGATGGCCCTAATCCAATGCAACTGGTGTCCTTTATAAGAAGAGGACATTAAGTCATAGACACATAGAGAAAAGACCACATGAAGATACCAGAAAAAGACAGGCATCTACGAGGTTAGGAGAGAGTCCTTAGAAGAAACCAACTCTGCAAGACCCTTGGTCTCAGACTTCTATTTGCCAGAATTGTGAGAAAAATAAATTTCTGTTTTTAAGCCACCCAATCTGTGGTGTTTGCTGACAGGACTAGCAAACTAATAAAGTAGATAATTTATTTTGTCCTATTGCCAGAGTCTTTTGAGGTTTACTGAGTTTGATAGTGTGTCCCAATGAACCTGTAATAGACATCTGTTATGTTTCTTGCTCTACACCCTTTTACTTTATTCTGGTAGCAGTTTTCTGTTCTTCCTATGGGCTTCTATTCTACAGAGTCCAGATGGATCTGCCAAACAAAGGGAAAGCATGTGAGCAAAACTGTGAAGATTCCTTTCCACTGTAGTTGACCTGGAAATTTGCAGCCCATCTAGTTGCAAATCTCTCTCTTAGGATCTGAAACCTGAGTAGGGTCACACACAATAGAAGGAATTTGGAGCTGAGGCATTTCCAGGCTAGCGCTCTATGAAGATTCTCCGTGAGTTCTATGAGAGATCCCAGAATCACCCTGATTGTTGATCTTCCCAAGGCCTTGAATTTTCCTCTGTTCCTCTGCTTCTGAAACTGTGGAGTATACATCCAACTCATTCCCTAGTCTGCCCAAACTCGCTAGGGTCAGTCTTTGTTTTGAGTAGCCAAGAACCTCAGTGTTATACATATTATTTTGTCCTACCAAGATCCTCCCCTGAGAGTCTCTTAACAAATGAGTTAATTGTATATTCTTGGATCCCACAGGAAAAATTTTGCAAATGATTTCCAAAATAAAATTCTCTCTCACATCTATCTGATGCAGGTAGGGGACAAGCCACTTCAAAGCTGAAAATGTCAAAGAACAGATGCTGATTCTTGGGGCAGGCCCCAAACAGCTATAGTTAGGCACCTTTGCTGAAACTTCCAGCAGGCCATGTTATGTTTTTAGTGTGTAGCCAGCGCTGGGAACCAGCTATGTTATGATTAGTCAAGGCCAGAAGCACTGATTCTGCATATATATTCAAGGGCATGAACAGTAACTTGTGAGCATGTGCTCTCACTCCCTTACATAACTGTTGGCAGTGTGCCTTCTTTGTTTGGCTTGCATTAAAAAAGGACCTATGGAAATGGGAGTGGAAGAGGGACTAAAATGGAACTGGCTTGGGGCTGAAGCTGAAGCTGGGACTAGCTAATGGCTGTGGCCATCAGTGAATAAAGCATGTCTAATATCCTAACTGCATCTTGCATCTTCTACCACTGGCCCAACCCCAAATCTTTTTCCTGATCCAGAGCCCCAACACAACACTAATGTATAAACCAACTCTGGAACACATCATATAGAATTTATTAGGAGAACTAAGGGCAAGGGAAAACAAGACATGGAAAGTTTGAATTGTAGAATTTGCTAATAACCAGATGGAAATTTGTACCTGCAGAGTCCTGTGGCATGCAGCTAACATGGAGCTGGAGAGTGACTGACTGCAGGAGTTTTGCAAGGATACCCTTGACCTATTGAGTTGACATCTTCCCAACCAGATGGTCTTGATTTAGAATCCGTCAAGTTACCAATGTGACTTATCATGACTTGATAAAAGAATTTTTTAAATTGCTTTTTTAAATTTTCCATACTGGGATTTAACCCAGGGGAGCTTTATCACTGAGCTATACACTCAATCCTTTTTGTTTTTTATTTTGAAACAGGGTTTCACTAAGTTGCCTCAAACTTGGAATCCTCCTGCCTCAGATGCCCAAATAGCTGAGATTACAGGTGTAGGCCACAGCACCCGCTTAAATCACTTTCAATAGTAGTGTTTCAGTTCTATTGTTATATTGTGTACACATATGTCTATGGAATAATTAATCACACTATTATGTATAATTATAATTTACCAATAATTTTTTTGTAAAATAGTGGAGTTTTATTGATCCCTGGACAAATAATACACAAGGAAGTTCTATTTGCCAAAACAATGACTCCTCTTGGAAATTCCTTATTTTACTCTTAGTATTTATATCACTGGCACATTATTGACATCAAATTTATACAAAGTATATTCTCCCATTTCCCTATCACAATTTTAAAATCATCTAAAGCCAGATTATAAAATTAAATATCAAAATTAACATAACCTTTTTCTGATTAAATTTAAAACATCAATATGGTTTTATTTACTTTTCTGTCCTCACTCAATTTTAGAGATTAAATATCATTAACTTTTTTCTGGTATTTGGGAGATTTTTTACTTATGACTCCTAATTTTCTACACCCATCAAATAGATGATACAACAGTTTTCAAAATTTTATATGCCACAATCTAAACTGATTTGATCATTCATGAAACTGGATTTATTCACACTACTGTAACTGATAAGTTTTAGGAGTGACCTTTTATATTGCAGTAAGTCACCTCCTGAGATAGATTAACCAATGGAGATCAGCAGGGAAGGCTTATTATCAAGTCTTATGCCTAAGAAAGTTTGCAGGTGCCCCATTACCGGCTACAAAACTAATAGTTATTTTGTACAACTACATATCTACAAATGAAAAACCACACCCCTTCCCCTTTCTCTGCCCTCCACCTCCTTCTCCATACCTGTTTCAGGTTATTTTCATTTCAGCATTCTGGATCAATCAATTTCAGTTCAACAAATTAGCTTCCAAATAGAAACAAAGGAAGAGTAAATAGTTATAACAGGAAATGCTAAAAAAACTCTATGCTTTTTTCCTCCTTTATGTAGCAGTTAACATTGCCCCCGAATTATCATTACTAATAACCACAAAAGATATTTATAGCTAGTTTATCCAGAACAACTTAAAATACAGCTGTATGATCATCTAGCACAGAAATAGCCATTAACATGTTAGAGGTTCCAGTGGTAGGGATGAAAAACCCAGGAGGACAAAGCTAGACATTTACCTCTGGTAAGCTGTCAGTACAATCACAGATTTAGAAGCAAGAGTCAAAGAATAAGATGGTATAAATTATGTACTGGAAGAAGATAAAGAAAAGTCCTGCAGTAAGCTGGATTGCTTCTAGGAGAATGACAGCGGCACATTCACGTTCATGTAGAATGCAAAGCTACAAATTTTAAAAACTGGGGACAAAAGTGAATATTTATTTACAAGAAAAGAAATAAAAAATTGCAAACTTGACAGATAACACAGCTTTTTAATACTATCTTTCTACATTTTTATCTATATGTTCTTTAATCACATTTTCAAATGATAATTTGGTTACATTTTTCTTCTTGCATGATTGGCAGTTTTTTATTATTATCAATAAATTCTAAAAGTTTCTTTTAATTTTGATTTTTCATTTCCAATGTCAAATAAATTTTAGGATTGTTTTCCAATTTGAGAAAATCTTTCTCACTGCCATTCTTTCACACATGACAAGAAAAACCTTATTTTTCTCATTTGCTCCCATTTTCAGTGCCATTGATAAGCCCACCTCATATGAACTCTCTGGTCCTGCTTCTTTAAATCAAGCTGCCTGATGAATCTCTCATGGTAGGAAGCCTTTCCCATACAAAGTCAGTAGCTTTAGTTCTGAAACCCCATGCTAGACATAGGACACATTTCAGTAGCCTTTTAATAGTATTTCTCTTTTTTTTTTTCTCTATAAGCAGGTTGCAAGAAGCATTTAGACTAACAGACAATTAATTCTGTGCTAAATGTGGTATATAGTAAGAATTTGCCAAAAATTTCCACCTCACCAATAGTTGTTTCTTGTGGTTTGATTTCTTCCATATCTTCTGAATTTATCCAATTATTCAGAAAACTCAATAAAATGTTAGATCATATTTGTTTTTAATAAAGTCATACTCAGATGCTGAACAGGGAAATCATTCCTTCTTCTGCAGAACAAAATCAATTTTTAAAAGGCATTACTCAGAAAGAGTACATATAATGAAACAGAATATTCTACATTTAAAGCAACATGTAGAAATATAGGCAACTGTGACTGTATCCATTCATAGGAGAGATGGCGAAGTTTTATTATTCGTGTCATTTTACTGTCGCAAAATGTTATGTCTTACCATAAACTACACAGTTTACTAAAGAACTGATAATAATTCCCAAAGTACCTAATATAAAAGCCAGATTTTAACCACAAAATAAAAGCAGTATTTCCATAAAGTTAATTGAAAGCATCCATTCACACTATTCTTAGCATGGCTTTTCTGATTTGTGTCCCAGTGATTTTATAAAATTAAAAAAGCTCAATAGGCATTTTTATTCTAAACTTAATAGTGTGCAAAAATATAAAGACCTAAAAATACTTCTTTATCATTCATTTGGACCTTTAGGAAATTCTAAAAGAAAAAAAAAGTTTATGATTTCAAGATAAAATAAGTCTTTTAAAACTCTCTTTGATTAAAAATAAGAGTAAAATGTCACTTAAAGACCACTGTCCTCGATGCATATTAAAGTCACCCAGGAAGTTTTTAAACTCCCCACCACCACCACCATCCATACCACACCCCAGACAAATTAATAAGAATGTCTGTATTTAGGGCCTAAAACACCAGTATTCTTAAAGATCCCAAGCGATTCCAATGTGTGTTCAAAGATGAGAATAATGGCTTTACCATGTATTTGTAATCAGTTGGCAGGCAAGAGCAGACAAAAACACCTTTAAGAAAGTGTAGAAGAAATCACTTCTATTTGCTATAATTTAATTCAGAGAGAAAAGCTTTACAGAGAATGAGAGTTGGGGAAAGGAGTCATTCCAGACATGATGAATGGTCTGATTTGACTACAGTAATAAAGCCTGAAAGGTAGGGTAGGCTCACACAATACAAAGAGTGTCCCAAAGTGGAATCCATTGTTCCAATGGTGCAGGTGGGGCTCCTGAGAAAGAGACCCCTCTTTAATTCCCTTTCACAAAAAGATAACAATTCCAATGTCTCTTCTGAGTCTTTCTACAGCTTTTTGAAAAAAACAAGATCCAGCTTTGAGCTCAGAATATAAAAGAGAAGTAAATAATAACAAGAACTAAATAATGAGAACTAAATAATAATTTTATTATATATTTTAACAGGTACTCTATATTTATGACAGTGTTGGCTTTCTACTTGTAGAAAGGATATACATTTTTTTCTAAAATGAAGATATTTTTAAGTTTTATTAAAAAATAAATATTTTTATAGTGTATTAAGTTAATGCACAAATAAAACACAGGATTAAGGTCACAAAAATGGGAAATAATTGTTAGAAAATTGAGCTACAAGCTGTCTGAAAGCTATAGCCATACATGTCATATTTACTAATCTTTATACTCAGCCTCAGCTTTACCTATTTATAAATGGTCTTAAGTAAAGTGGCAATATAGATCTACACAGTTACCCTTGAATAACTCATTTACATGAATTTTTAACAAACTTCTCATACTGGTTGTTAGCAGAATTATGTAGCTTGAGATTATAGGACTGAAATCCACATTTTCTTGCTGCTATAAACTGAAGGTCATTTCTAACTGTTAGTGGTCACTGCAACCTTTGACTCATGGTCTTATTTTCCCATTTTTAAAGTCAGCAACAGTCTCAATCTGATTCTCTGTCTCTCTCCTGTCTTCCTCTTTCACTTTAATGGAATCAGGTGAATCAATTGTCCCATATGGACAAATCCATAATACTCTTTCCTTCTGAAATCCTTAAGCTTAATCATACATGCAGAACCCCTTTCACTATATAAGGTAACATATTCACTGGTTCCGGGGACTAGGACATCTTTGAGGGGGCTTTTTCTGCTTACCATGATCACTAACCACCATAATAAGCCTCTGTGCTGGTTCATTTGAATTGTCAACTTGAGAGACATCTAGGATTAAGAGACTTCTGGCTGTGTCTGGGAGGCTGTTTCCAAAGATGATGGCATGTGAAACCACACGATATGGGGAGACCCACCCTGAATGTGAAGAACACTGTCTAAAAGGTTGAGGTCCTGGATGGAACAAAAGGCAGAAGAAGAAGGAAGCCCTGTGGAAGCAAGCACATGCATCTATTAGTGCTGCCATTGCCAGTGAACCTCAGACTCTGGCTTCTTCCCTCTTCCAATGTAGACTCTCACAAGGGATTCTCCAGAGAGTTCCCAGACCTTCCATCTCAGCCTGGGGCTGCATCCTTGGCTCCTCTTGTGCTGAGGCTCCATCTTCTTGGACTGAGTACCTATTGGTTCCTCCAGTTCTCCAGCCTGGTAGATGGCCATAGTAGGACTATCCAGTCTCTGATCACGTAAAGCCAATCTAATAAATAAATCCCCTTTTATATACTGAGAAACTGATGTGACTCAATTTTTGAGAAACCAGCCTCTAACTCAGAGCAAAGCCTGTCCAAGGAAGGGGAGTGACCCTTGTCCTTGGAAAAACCCTAGGCACATACCCACCCTGCTGAGTTGTTTGTCTGCAAATAACAGGAAAGATCTGCCACCCGAGGTATCCCTGACTCAGTTAGGCTAGGTGAGGACCCATAGCAACCCCCTTGCAACCACCAATCAGCATGAGATAGGGAAAATACCTGGGATGCCAGATGACCCCCCTCCCCAGTAGTTTATGGTGGTTGATAACATGTTGGGAAACCATGTAGTTTAGCATATACAACCCTCGTGGCTTAAACCAATCAGTTCAAACAGAAACCCCCCTCTTGTACTAACCAATCACCCCTACCCAATTTGTTCCTGCCAGTGAATGTGCTAATCAATGTTAAGAGTTGTTGTTTGATTTTCCTGCGGTGTGAAATGATTTGCTGTGTGATGTTGTAACACATAGAATATCCTCAAAAAACCTATAAAATCTCACTGAACAAAGGACCGGGACTCACTCCCTGGGACCGCTGTATTGGAAACCATTATAAGTCCAGGCTCCAGCTTGCAATAAAGACTCTTGTGTGATTGCATCAGATTCGGCTCCTGGAGGTCTAATGGGGTCCCATGAATCTGGCATTACAATACATCCTGTTGGTCATGTTCCCCTAGAGAACTCTGAATAGTAAAACATCTGTTTTCTTCCTTTTCAATGGGAATGTACTTTGTGGCCCAGTTTTCCTGTGTCCTTCCAGGATTTGTGCAGGGAAGAGGGTAGAGAGTGGGGAAATGGGGAATAGGGACATATAACCTGCCTCTTTACTGCACAGCTCTTTAGAATAATTGGAACTGATATCAAAGAATTGTACTTCCCCCCCAAACACACACACACATACACACACACACACACACACACACATGAGGGCCCTCATCTGAATCTGGACCTGTTTCAGATGAAAAGGCCCTGGATTTGGAGCTGATTCTGTAATAAAATGATTTATTTTATAGGAACATGGAAGAAAAGTGAGTTTATTTTGTTTATGGGAGAAAACATTTCCACCAGAGAAAGGCTATGGTAGATTAAAGATAACCACAATTCCTTTGTGACTCCTCTCATTGAAAGGTGGAGTTGGCTACTTTTGCCCTTGAATCTGGTGATGGCTTTGACAAATCGCATGTGATAGATGTGATGTGATGGGACTTCTCAGCCGATTACTGTGCCTGTTGATGATGGAATGCTAAACAACGTTTTCTGAGTGAATGAATAAGAAGAATCGGTCCTGTGTAAAACTCAGAGCAGAGGACTACCTTAAATATTAATCATTTTATATGGTCTCATGGCCATTTACTGGCAGCCATGTGCTACGAAGTATGCTAAGTACTTTTATATATATTATAATTGCACGTTATAGCAATTATATGAAATAAACACTTCATAGATGAAAACAGAGATTAAGTAGTATGCAAACAATCATAATAATATGTGTTATGGTTTTGATGTGAGGTGTCCCCCAAAAGCTCATTGTGAGACAATACAAGAAGTTTAGAGGAGATTGGGTTATGACAGCCTTGACTTAATCATTGAATTAATCCCCTGGTGGGATTAATCGATCATTGAAGGTTGGTGGAATGTGGCTGGAGAATGTGGATCAATGGGGCGTGGCTTTGAGGTATATATTTGTATTTGGCAAGTGAAGATCTCTATCTCTGCTTTCTGATCATCACATGAGCCACTTCCCTCTGCCACATTCTTCCACCGTGATGTTCAGGCCCCCAACAACGGCACCTTCTGTCTATGGATTGAGATCTCTGAAACCATGAGCCCCCAGATAAACTTTTCCTCCCCTAAAATTATTCTGGTGGTTTCTTAGTTACAGAAGTGAAAAGCTGACTAAAAGAGTAAGTGGCATAATGGATATTCAAATCCAGATTCCTCTAATACCAATAGTCCTCTTGCTTTCCTTCTTCTTTCTTTCTTCCATTTATTTTAACTGCATTTTAAATGTAAATGGTCAAAAGAAAAGTACAAACACTTCAAAAGAGTGTACAGTGAATGTATTTCTATCTTCCTCTCACCTGGGACCCTATTCTCCTAGTTTTCCAATTCCAGTTTTCAAAGAAAAGCACTGCTGTTTATCTCCTATGTCATTCTAAATACAACCTATGAATATACAAATACAGGTGTGTCAACTTTTTCACACACCGGTATGTCTCCAAAATTTTAAACAAATTGTACATTCCCATACACTTAAAAAAGA
Organism: Marmota marmota marmota; assembly: GCF_001458135.2. Taxonomy (NCBI): domain Eukaryota; kingdom Metazoa; phylum Chordata; class Mammalia; order Rodentia; family Sciuridae; genus Marmota; species Marmota marmota. The sequence goes on along the minus strand of NW_026000026.1, from coordinate 50,448,959 downwards.
GAGAGAAAGGTAAAAACTTGAAAATCTGAAAGTAATTTGAGACAGTTGTTTGTTTAAACAATAAAGCATTAATGTTGCCAAAACAAATCAAATACCTTATTCTTTGGGGTTCTTTTCAATTAAATCTTTAAAATATCTGTTATTCTCCTTGTAACAGTTAAAGGACATCAAGTATTGTATTCATTAAGCAAGTAAAAAAATTCTAAGTAACTTAAGTAATTGTGACAAGTTTTTTTCATAGGGTAGACAACTACAGAACAAAGAATAAATGATAGGGATTTAGGTCTGACACTATTTAACTGATTTTAACTAACCACTAAGGAAAACACCATGAAAGGTATAAGTAGAAAAAAAATGTAAACATTTTACAGAGTTTTGAAACACTGAATCTATAGCAAATTTTCATAAGGAAAAATTATCTAGGCTACCTCTTATACTGGTTTATTTCATCTATTTTTTTTCTATTTATTTTCCATATTTTTATTGGTGCATTGCAATTATATTTAATGGTGGGATTCATTGTTATTTATTCATGTATGCACACTTTCACCTATTATTAATAAAAAATAAAATTTGAGCAATAGTTTTCTAAAGAGGTAGTAGAAAAGTTTTGTCAGTATAAAACAAGAAAGTATAAATTTTACAAAAGATGAAAGGATGACTTGGCAATATGAAAGATTAATTCAATACTTCAAGAATCATTCTCCTGGAATAGACATTTATGTTTCAACTATGAGAAAATTATCAAACTACATCTTTCAGGATAAATTTAGCCAATAAATGTCATACAGAATAAAACTATCAATTAATAAAGCCTGTCTTTCCTTTAGTAGTAAGAAAAAAATGGTCCAAATGTTTAGTGATAAATTTTTCATCACACCTGGGTAGCTTATGCATCAAAGTGACAGAATAAATAATACATGTGGGAATGATTCACATTTGTCTTAGTTTGGATTTTCCTAGCAGCATACCAGGACTCTGTTGGCAGGAGGTCCCAGGACACCCTGTATTAGAGTGGTAAGTCAGCGAAGTTTGTTTTACCAAGACAGTTGCCACTGTGGTAATCAGGCTTAATCCTAAATAAAGGGGGACACTGACAGCCCAGGTAGGACATGCCCAACCTTGGAATGAGGGAGCCAGGGTACTCATACACTAAAGTTCATTCGTTGAGCGCTGCTTCTCCAAAGTGTTGATTCATGGAAGCTTCTGACCTGCTGGAAACATATATAGTGCTCAGACCCAAAGAAAGTCCTCAGAGGTAGGACCTGAGGGCTATGGGAAGCCTCTACTATAATACTTGAGACCAGGAGTAGGCAAACATTTTCTGTAAAGGGCCAGTCTTTGCCATTGCTGATAATCTGTCATAGCTACTCAACTGTGTGGTTATAACACAACAGGAGTCATAGACCATACATAAACAAATGAGTGCAGCAGTGTCTCAATAATACTTTATTTGTGGACACCTAAATTTGAATTTTATATCATTTCATGTGTTACAAAATGTTAGTCTTCTTTTGGCTTTTTCAACCATTTAAAAATGCAAAGACTATTCCGTTTGCAGTCATGTAAAAACAAGTGTGGGTTGGATTTGCTCTCAGGCCCTAGTGTGCTGTCCCTGGTATTAGACTATTAAGATATTTGTCAAGCATTTATAAAATCCCAAGGGAGATAATGTTCAATTTTTGAGACTATCACAGATCCTTTAATGACCAAACTAACACAAAACAGCCCTAGTGTTTTGAGAAGTAGTTTATTTCTGTGTTGGTCTATTGCTCTATGCTAGAATTACCAGTGAGCTATTAAATGAAGTGAACTATATGAAAATCCAAGTGAAAACAAATTATTTTGTACTTGTTTAAAAGCTAATGGAGTTCATCTCATTAACCTGTTCTTTTACATCAGAGTAATCTTACATCTGATGACTACTAAAAAAAAAATGAATTAGTATGTCACAGTTTCTCATCAAGTGCATTGGGCAGACTTGCATATTTAAATTAATTGGCTGAATTCTACATAATGCAATCTAAATAAGCAACTCCAAAATTACATTTTACAGGAGACTTGAGTGAACTCATAGGAAGGTGGGACTTGTCTTAGACTCCCTGCATAATAAGCACATTACTTCTCTTTTGTAAATTTATTAGAAATCAATTTATAAGGTGCAGGAATAAGATGTTGTGGATCATAGAAGAACATAAACTCTCCTCCTCAAAGTACCCATTTATGTCAACATTGCAGGATGCAAAAGACAGAACCAGAGAATGTGATCTCCAACCTTCCACACAGCGGCACATCACCTGGAGGACCCACTTGACTGCTCTGATGATCACTCACTTATAAAATAGTAAACTTTGCAAAAACCACCTTGCTAGATGCTGCAGATAGTAAAACAATCAGCTTCTGCAGATAGTAAAACAAACAGCTTCCTATTGTAAAACATATAGTTTTGTGCCTTAGAGGAAGCATTCTGAATACACCAATAGTCTTCAAGAGATTTCACTGAATATTATTTGTTGATTAAAACAGTATTTGTGAAATATCTTCTATGTGCCAAGCCCAGTGCTAAGCCATATGTTTTCAGCAAAGAAACAAATAGACAAATCTTGTGGGCTCATAGAATACAGTCTATAGTAGGAGCAGATGTAAAACAAATAAACAAGGTAGGACAATTACAGACTTTGCCAAGTATGGTAAGTGTTGAATACTATGATAAAGAATAGCAAGAGACCTGCCTAAAAACTGATTTTTTTAAATGTAGTTTTTCAGGACTAAATTTTTCTGAAAGGGTTTCATTTAAGCTGCATGATAGCAAGTGCAAATCTTTTTGTGAGAAAGAACTTGATCTGCTCTAAAAATCGCCAGAAGGCCTGACACAAAGGAAGACAGGAATCAAGGGAGAGATGGAGGAAAGCCTTGTGAAAGATCAAGATGGGATCTGAAAGTTAAAGAGAGAAGGAATTGATGTTGATTCCCAACATCCTAATTTTATTAACTGGATTGCTGGCTGTATAATTTGCAAACAAAATGGAAACCAAGGAAAAGGTTAACATCTAGAATTTCATTTATGTATCTTAGACTGAGTTGTATATAGACCCTTAAAGGGGGATCTAAATAGAAATTTGGGTACATAAGTCTGGATTCCAGAAGAGAATTTGACTGAAGAAATACTCTAAAGTAGTTTTATCTGAGAAGGGGGCTACACCATTCAGTGAATGTTTGCTGATGAATGGGCCATTAAAATTTTGCCTTATAAGTCAGAAAAACAGAGTTAAATCTTCACTGTGCTACTTGCTGAACTGTGTGACCTTGTGTAAATCACTTGACCACACTGAGCATAATCCTCTCATCTGTAAAATTGGAAACAAAAACAACGAGCTCACTTGTTTGGTGTTTTAGTCATTTTTTTTTTTTTTTTTTGCTATAGTGACCAAAAGACCTGATTTTAGACAATTAGAGAAGGAAAATTTTATATGGGGGCTCACAGTGTCAAAGGTCTTAGTCCATAGATGGCCAACTGCATTCCTCAGGGCCTGAGGTGAGGCGGAAGATCATGGTGGACATGGGTGGCAGAGGAAAGCGGCTCAGAAATATGGCACTGGGAAACAGAGAAAGAGAGACACCTCCTTTTGCCACAGACAAAACCTAAACTCCAAAAGCATGCCCCCAGGGACCCATCTCCTCCAGTCACCCTCTACTTGCCTACAGTTACCACCCAGTTAATCCCCTGTCTGGAGAGTAATGTACTGATTAGGTTGAGGCTCTCATAACCCAATTATTTCACCTCTAAACTTTCTTGCATTACCTCATACATGAGCTTTTGGGGGAATACCTTAAATCTAAACCATAATAGTTGGTTCTAAGATTAATGAAATTATGATTATAAACTGCTTTACAGTGTAGGACATATAGAAAACCCCCACAGATGTTAACTTTCCTCTACTTTATTTCCACAAACCCCAATGCCATAGGTGAAATGCCTTTCTATATCTTCACTAACACCTTTTATATAACAAGCACCAAATTCTCCTCTCCTCTGTCTCTTTCTTCCTGCTTTCCTTTCTTTCTTCCTCTTTCTTTCTCTCTCTTTGTCCCCTCCCTCACTCTCTTTCTTCTTTTTTCTGTCAAAATCTGTTCAGCACCTACTACATAAATAATGCCGCTTTTGGTCACAGCAATGAATAAGTGTGTAATAGAAAAAAAATACAACCTTTCAATTTTTTTATCTTCCTAAAGACAGAATTAAATCAAACACTAATCTAATTTAAAATGATAAAATCAGTCACTACAAGAGAAAAAATACTGAAAATATCTGTTAATTCAATTTTCTAGAATAGCTTAATATGAACAACTACAATCATTTTGTTAAAATAAACTTGGCTATTTCCTAAAATGTTAGCATTTGTGTCCTTAACTTCTTGCATGTTTCTTCAGCAGTAAACCTGGGACAACAGTACCACTTTGAAAGATAGTTGTAGAAAGTAACTAAGACCATCTATTAAAAGTATATCACACAGCTTTGGGTACAAAACACACAATTAACAATGTTATTCCCAGCTTCCTTCTTCTTTCTTGCATTTGAAAAATAATTTCTGATATTAAAATGTGCACATACACACACACCCAGCTTAATCTTCTAAATGAATTCAGATTTTATTTAACAAGTCTAATTTATTTTTGGAAAAGAACATTGTTTTATAATAAGAAAAAGGTGACAGTTTTATGTTTGTGATGCTGTCAAAACTGAATCCAATACAAACATAAAAGAACTTGCTCAAGATTGAAATTGCCATGTAACTATATGTAGCTTGTGTTACACAGAAACCTGTCTTTGTTATTTTACACCAGTTACTGGGAGTAACATATTAAATAATTTTTTAAAATATTTTTTAGTTGCTGATGGACCTTTATGTGGTGTTGAGAATTGAACCCAGTGCCTCACATATGCTAGGCAAGTGCTCTTCCACTGAGCTACAACCCAACCCTTAAATATTTTACTTATAACAATAATAGCACTTATTAGAACATATATGTGTGTGTGTGTGTGTGTGTGTATTTTTTTTTTTTCTTTTTTTCAATCTGGTACAAGGGATTGAACTCAGGGGCCCTTAATCACCTAACTATATACCCCGCCCTTTTATTTTTTATTTTGAGAGTCTTGCTAAGTTGCTGAGACTGGCCCAGAACTTGTGATTCCCCTGCTTTAGTCTCCCAGTCCGCTGAGATTACAGGCAGCACCACCACAACCGGCAAAAAACATATAAATATTGTTTCTTGAAAAAAGTTTAAGACAATATGAAAATTTGATAATTATCCAGCAGATGGCGCCAAGGCTCCAAAAATTTTTGTGCCAGTCACAAGGCCTTCAAAAGTTAATTTAGAGCTAGGAGGTTACTCAATTTTTGTACTTGACAACCATCTTGAGGAATCATGGTAACCCATTTCCTACCAGTCAAGACTTCCTTACATGACCCTACCAGATTCTTGCTTTGCTGTTCATATTTTAACCTATCCTGTTCAGAAAGTACTTTCTAGCACCAAACCCCTTAGCACGTAAGCCAGTGAAGAGTTTGTTCAGTAAATATTAGACCATAAGTTCAAGTATTAAACAAAATTACTTCCAGCTCTCAAATTTTATTTATTTTAAATCCAAAATAATACTATAAAAACTGATTCAAATCAGCTTTCATGAAATCATGAAGATTTAGAGTCAAAAGAAGTATTTCATATGCATTAATGACACATGGGAATTTTGTTCTTCAGGACTATGTTCAGCCACTTCTTTTAAAAGGAATTTACCCTTTAAGTGAGTTTTGTTTTCCACTTGCGCATCTCAGTACTGTGAATTTTTAAATCTGTTCTATATGTTTCTAGATGACACTGAGATTTTGAGTCTTTATTGTCTCATTAAATTATTTTGATTTCTTCTATTCTTTACTTTTAAAGATAAGAAAAAGAATATATTGAAATTATATTCTTTGACATTTTCAATAAATTAAATTATAAATGATCAAAAAAGAAATTTGGAAATTTTATCGTTTTTTACTAACCCAAGTTTACACTTACTTCATGTGATAGGTGATACTGCTATAATCTACAACTTCTAAAATCTTAGAGTTAAGAAACAAAAATTTATTTCTCACTAATATCTCAAGTTCTCTTGAGGTTATTTGGAGACTTTCCTCTGCACTTACTCACTTCAGGATCTAAGCCAAATAGTGGTGATCTCTGTGGCACAAGAGAGAACAGTTAATCTGCACTTGTCCAAAAAGCTCCTACCTGGAAGTAACACATCACTTACACTTACATCCCCTTGACCAAAACCAGTCTCATAGACACACCAAACACCAGGGGACCTGCACAGCAGAAAGCTGGAGTATCTTGTGAAGAGACGCTATAATCTATAACTATTAAATCATTACAGAAAACACAGTTGAAGGTCTATTAAGACTCAAAATATTTTACACAAGCTTTTATGTCCTTACCAAACTTCTCTATATTTCCCATCTTTGTAAGGTAAAAGGCTAAAGTAAATGAAAAAAGTTCTTTTACATTAAAATTGGTTGGAAAGAAAAGACATGTTCAGGGAAAAAAAAATCTTATGGTAACCAATATCAGAGGTTTTGATTAATATTTTCATAAGTGCTAAGGATGATGAATGAAGAGACACAAAATGTGAAATAGAAAAGACTAAATGAAGGAGAGGAAATTTGGATTATAGGATTATAGGAAGATTCTTGCTTTGCTGTTTATATTTTAACCTATCCTGTTAAATATGAACTATATAATCCTATGTGGATTATAGGAAGCATAGAACTTACATTAAACTAGCAGGATATTTGAGAAACAGGAATGACTATGAGAAGACAGAGGTGAAAATAGGAAAGATTGTTGAGTATAAATTATGCAAAACACTTGGATGAGACTATTAAGTTTCCTGACTGGCAAAAAATTTTAAGAGAATGTGAGGTGTATGTTTGTGTTTGTGTGTGTGTATGTATGTGTGTGTGATATAGAGAAGTGGTGGGCAAAAATGGTAAGTATGGGGAGATGGGAAGAAAGTAACTAACCCTCACCATTGCCAATGCATACCTTTCCCAAGAAAGATTTTTTTTTTTAATTCTACCAACTGTCACCATCATTTTATTAAGGGGAAAAAATACAATTTATCACAAGAGGCAGGAAAAACCATCTGATTTTTTTTTCTTTTTTTTTTTTTTCTTTTTTGTTTGTATCAGGGATTGAACCCAAGGGTTCTTAACCACTGAGCCATATCCCCACCCCTTTTTTTTTTTCATATTTTATTTACAGATAGGGTCTCACTAAGCTGTTTAGGGCCTCTCCCACTTCAGTGTTTTAAATTTACTTAATGTTAGCTATTTACAACCCTAACTGTATGTTCATATTTATTTTTTTTTACTGAAAACCAGTGAAATTTTTGTTGCAAGTCAACTTTTGTGGATAACTGACCTAAAAAGGAGAATTCAAACTTTTATTAACAAGAAAGAAAATCTTCAAAACAAGGTTGAATAATTTCAACCAGTTGGCAAACAATAACTATTGTACGTCTTTAAGTAGAGAACTGACTAGAATTAGGGGAGTCGGGGGGATGTGGACAAAGGAAACGAGAAGAGAGCTCCAAAATGCCTCTGCAGTAACTCAAGTTATAGACACCTGGATTAGGATACAGAGGAAAAGGAAAGAGGCCTGTTTTTCAGTGATGCATTATAATTACACATAATAGTGGGATTTATTATGCTATATTTGTGCATGCACATAACATAATTTGATCAACCCTGTACCTTCCCTTACACTCCCCTTCTCCTCCTCTTTACCTGCTTGCTCTATTTTTGATCTCCCTTCTATATTTTTATTTATGCATTATAATTATATATAAAAGTTGTAGTATATTTGTACATGGACATAACATAATTTGGTAGATTTTGTTCCCCAGTGCTTTCCCATGCCCTCTTCTCCTTCCTTCCTGTAGATCCCCTTTCTCTACTTTATTGGTCTCCCATCTATTTTCATGAGATCACTTTTATATTTTATTACATTTTTTTTAATTTTCAGGAGAGAGACATTTTAGAAGGAAAACAAAAAAAAAAAGATCTTAAAAATAAACGTATTTTTCCAATAGAGAAGTTTTTTTATTTCTTTTAATGGTTTGAATAACAAAGTTCTTAAATATCTGACACATCAAAATGTTCCATAGATCTTGGAAAATGCTGTATAAAGAAAATTCTAATTCAGCAATGAGAAAAGAAGAGTATTTCAAACATCCCTCCTGGTCAGGGGCATATCACTTAAACCTTCATCTGGTAGACTTGCCCCTGGGGAATGCCACCATCTGATCTTGTTTATGTAACTCTAATCTCAATTGTGTTTTACTTTTGTTGTGACCCATTCAACCACACAGCCATAGGAACAGGATACCGCTTAAGCATCCAATGATTAGTTATTTGTATTTTTGCAACTCTGGAGAGGGAAAGCATTACTTAGACTAGAATACAAGTATTTTTTCAAGAGTTATTAAAATTAGGAGTATATTTTATCTTCAAGTAGTTGTAACCTAATTAAATCACAGTGCTTTTCTTTGAAGTAATATAATACTTTATTTTTCTTGGGTGGAGGGGGGGAAGCTTTGTTACATCACCTAATTTTTAAAGCATATTTCTTTATGCAAGAAATTCTTCACTACTCCAAATAAATCAACAGATGGTATAAATTTGAAAGATCGAACAGATCCAACATCTAATTGAGTTCATTATATAATATTAGGCATCATATTGGAAAATGCTTATTGCCACATGTTTTTAAACAATAACAATACTTAATTTTATACCTGTTTTAAGTGTGAAATATTTCAGGTCTATCAAAACATACAGAGAAAAATGGTAGAAATATCTAAGTACCTATCATGGGTTTAAAGGAAAAGTATGAAATGAAATCATCCACATCTCCACGCACACACTGATCCAGCCTTTTCCCTCTTCGAGACGAGAAGTAAAACACTATCTCAATTTGATGTCTGCCATTATCCTGCATAGTGCTGTATCTTTACAACATGTGTAAACATTCATAAATAATACACGGAAGATGGCCGCTGCGTACAGGGGTTGCTGAAGTGCTGAGCGTGGTGCTCAAAGCAGTGGCTTTAATAGAGATTTCGCACAGTCTCTTAGAGCTTTCACCGTTAATCTGTAGCGGACCACTTTGCCAAGGAGGAGGAAGAACAAAGAAATCAAAAAAGAGACGCTTGGATGCTCAGAGCCGCGGGCGCTTTGCACCCATCTGCTTCCTCTTTCGCTTCGCTCCGGGCGGAGAAGCTGAATGTGTAATCAGCAGTGGATTGTAAGTACCCGAGGCAAAGAAAGCTCAGTGCGCCCCGCCTTTTTTTTTCTTTATTCTTTTTTTTTTTTTTTTTGAATATTTTTTATACAGGGAGAGTTTGTGGATTGGGATTGCTGGCGGGGCTGTGGTTTCTGTGCCGAAAATCCACTCCGCGGGAGCCGCCATTTGCTTTCTGCTTGCTGTCTTGACGGCTCCGTATACATTGTCCAGCAGCCGCACCTAGAGGTTGGAGCTGGGCTGCGTGCCGAGCCCTGTCCTCCGAAGGCTGGACTGCAGCCTCGAGCGTCTCGGTGGCCTGTTCGCCGCTGCACCTTCGGGCGGAGCCTGCTCTGGGGTCGTTCTGCACCCCCCTGCCAGGGGACCCGTGCTCCGGAGGAGGGGGACGGAGAGCCGCGGCGGCAGC
>NW_026000026.1:50418914-50431930 GCF_001458135.2 Marmota marmota marmota | reverse complement strand
AAAAAAAAAAAAAAAAAAAAAAAAAAGTTTTAAAAAAAGGATGTAGTTCAGTGGTAAAGCCCCCCTAGGTTCAATCTCTAGTATCAAAATTAGAAAAAAAATATGTAATCTAAGGTATTCAAGAGCACAATTAGTGACTTACTCTTAAATAATCTGGGCAGGGGGTTCTTTGTACTTGCACCTTTTCTATATGTTTAAGATAGTTTCAAAATTGTTTAAAATTGAACTTTAAAAAAATGAAATGAAACCAAATTTATTTGCCACCTGTCAGATTTGTGGAAATGTAAAAATTTGATGAGGCATTTTATTGGTAAAGCTGTGGGGGAAAAAACAGGCACTTTCATTTATTTCCATTGAGAATTTAAATTAGTACAACTCTTTAGGAGGGAAATTTGGCGATGTCTATCAAAATTACAATTGCATATATCCTTAAGCAAGAGTACCACTACTAAGAATGTACCCTAGGGTAAACACACATGTGAATGCAAAATAAGGTCTACATAGGTTTACCCCCTGCAATGTTGCAAATGTCAACAATTGGGAAAACTCAGTGTCCATGGATAGGTTAATTATGGTGCATCAATGAAATAGAGTGAGAAAACATGGCCAAAATATATAGTTTTAAGACTCTAAAAGAAAAGAAAGAAAAAAGGAGACAGACATGCTATTACCCTTATCTATTCAGTACACATTTATATATATATATATATATATATATATATATATATATATATATATCACAGTGTATGCCATAAACATGTACAATTAGTGTGTATGAATTAGAAAGAAAAATAAATTTTAAATATATGTGTGTGTGTGTGTGTATATATATATATATATATATATACACATATATATATCATAGTGAAAAATTTAAAGTTCAGGACAATACATATAATATATTAAATTCAGCATCAAAAGGCAGAATAGAAAAATAAAAATACTTATATTTGCATAAAACTGAAAAATACATAAGAAAACAGTTAACCGTGGTTACCTGGTGGAGAGACAGATGAGCACTGAGGAACCAGGCTATTAAGAAGACTTTCTGGCCTGTGTTTTTATACTTCTGTTAAAACATGAATTACCATCATTTATCCAAACATTAATTTTGAAAATCACTCATGAGACATTTTGGATTTCAAAGGTTTTCCTTAGCCAAGAAGCTACTTCATTTTCCTCCTCAAATTCAGGGTCTAGCAAGATGGCTCCTTGCTCCTCTTCCCAGACCACCCCCATTTCATTCTCCTCACAGATAGCAGAAAGTTAGCCTGGTCCTCAATTCTACTTCCAAACCTTCTCACCAGCTCTTTAGGAAGTGAACAAAACCAGGCCCTACTGAAAGGCAATTTGTCCTTAATGGTTGTGGGGCAGTAAGGGAACTACCCCCAAGCTGTCTTTTTTCTAAATACATTATGTTCTTTGCCCAAGAGAAACTCTAATGACCAGGATTTCCTCCACCTCCAGGAAGCATTCATTTACTCCTCCTTGGTGGTGCCCCTCTGTGGGCACACAGGGTCTTACCCACCCTAGGACCCTCTTCAGCTCTTCAATTTGCTGAGTGCTAATATGCAAGTACCACCATTCTCCTTATTTAATACTGAGCTAAACTGAATCTATCGCTAAATAGGCCAAAGGCTCTGACCAAATTTGGAGAAACATTTAAAAACGAGTCAAAACTAAAGATTTTTGGCTCTAACTCAAGATGAAAAGGATAAACAAACCCTGCCCAAATGGAATCTAGTTCTGATATATTTTCCTTCCTTTCTAATTAAAGCCAAATGTTTGAATATTTTCCAAATTACCTCTGATGAAATTCGCTGTATTATTTTGCCTTACAAAGCAGATGAGCTAATATTTATACTGTTAGTAAATTTATCTCAATACATCTACTCAGTTTACTTGCAATGGGGTGTCGTGAAATCTCCCATGGGCTGGCCCAGCAAGCTCTATTCTTTGATGGACTGACTGATACATCTGTTCCCTGGGCCATGGAAAGAACTCTAGAAGCCAGAAGTGGTCAGAATACCATCTTATCTAACACTTTGCCATTATTTTTCTCCCTGGCAAGAATATAGAGGGACCAGGGGAAAGATTCCAGGATATTAGAGATCAGTTAACATCAATAGTGGAAAAGTGAAATCTTCCGACTGATCATATTTCAAAATAGTTCCAATACTAATAATCTGAAACATTCTGGTAGTGCATTACAGAGGCCACTGCAGGTTTTATCCCATTTTATTCCTACAATTTGAGATAGACATAAATATATATTCCCATGCTATAAGTCAAAAGAGAGATAATAGTAGAATTTCTCCGGATCAAACAATGAGGAAGAAATAAGCTTATGAAGTACCTGAATTAAGCTTATCTTCAGTGAGCTGAGTAAATCTCTGTGATTATTAAGTTTAATAATTCTATTAATAATGGGTATTTCCAAGTTCAAATGAGTTTTAAATTTTATGAGGCTACTGAATGCCTCGAGAACAGTGTCTGCGGAGGCTGGGAATTCCAGAAAATAGGAGCTAAAAAGGTTAATTTATTCTGACAGGAGGATGATTGATGCAAGGTAAAATTACTTATTTCTAATTAACCTAGTCCATTATTGAGTTCTTAACAAGAAGAATATGGATATCAAAAATGTCACTCAGAAGGAAGTTAGCTGAGAAAGCTAGTAGTCAGTACTACTCTGGGAATGATCGTCATTACACTTGTTGGCCACTGGGAATGCTTCAAATCATCTTCACATTTAAGCCAGAATCTAAAATTCTTCTTTATTCAAATTTCTGTTTAGGGAACTATGGGACTTCAGATTAACGAATACATTTTAACATTAACTTAAGTTTAAGAATGTCTTTCAAAAGTCTTAAAGAGAAATGTTTATTTTTTAATCATTCCAACCCTGTTTACATACAAAAAGCCTTCAAAATAAAAAGTGAAATATTGTTAGTGAGCTCAGTTTGTGACCAGTGATTTCACAATAGGACTAACTCTTCTCTACACTCTGTTACCTCCTCTCCACCACTCTGACCCACCATGTTCCAATAGGGAGTCAAACAAAATGATCATATTGATAGTACTTCTGATAAAATTAAGAGTACCTTGACAACTTAATGTTGCTTTACAGAAACTTTGAGGGAAGCTAGCTGGCAGAACTCAGGAAAGTAGAATAAAAATACATCATCATATTGTGTGGAGCTTAAGAAGGTGGAAGAAACTTACAGCCCATTCTAAGTTTTCTCATTATTATTGAACTAAATTGTTTGTGTCCTCTCCCCTAAAATGTCAATGCTGAAATCCTAACCTCCAATATGATGATTTTAGGAGCTGGAGTTTTGGGAAGGTGATCAGGTTATGAAAATGGAGCCTGCATGAGAGATACGAATGTCCTAATATGAAGAATTTGCCCACACTCTCTGCTTTCATGTGAGGGCACAAAGAAGACCACCTGCAAATCAGGAAGAGTACTCTCAGCAACCACCAGATCTGCCAGCACCTGGAACTTGGAATTCCCACTCACTAGAACTGTGAGAAATAAGCATTTGTTGTTTCAGCCACCCAGTCTACAGTTTTCTCTTATAGCAGCCTGAACTAAGACAAACATTTATAATTCAATAGAAGAGAGCTTTCCTGTTTCACTCAATATGGAGGAGAGAGAAGAGAGGACAAAAGTCAAGCCCTGGAGTTACCCAAGAGCTGCTTCTTAAGGGGGCTATATTTGAACCAAAGGGACATATCAGTGTTCCTCTCTGCAGGCATCCTCGGTGATAAAGTGAACCAAAATGAAGCTAAACAATCCTAAAAATTGCAAAAAGTTATAAGGAGACTGCCAGAGGCAATAAAATCACGCAGAGGTTTCTGGGGAAGGAAACTTCCTCACCTTCAACAAGTAACCTCACCATCTCTAATATGCCTCCTCCCTGACAAAAGAGTTAGATCCTAGTAGAAAGAACTGAAGGGATTATATTTAAAACATCTAAGTTGGATTTTTACAGAAGAATGAAATTAGTTTATTTTTCTTTGTTTTTTTAATAACTGAAAGCAATGAGAAAATTGTGGAATGTGATCAAGAAATTGTCTTGGGAGAGTCTATAAAGCACTAATGGGAATTATGATTGGAGAAAAATAAACATTATGGTATACCCACCAAGTGGAGTCTAGTCAATAAAACTGGTTACACTAAAATATTGAATTTCTAAAGTAGCCTGGTAGGGGAGTTTTTTTGAAGATGGTAGTTAGAAATTGTCTTTATAAACTGAAAGAGGTAGTACATACCTGTAATACCTGTGACTCGAGATTTGCTGAGGCAGGAGGATCACCAGTTCCAGGCCAGCCTCAGCAATTTAGCAAAGCTCTGTCTCAAAATTTAAAAAAATAATAATAATTTAAAAAAAAATTTTAAATGGCCTGGAGATGTTATTTCAGTGGTAAAGTGGTCTGGTTCAATCCCAGGAAAGAAAGAAAATTGGGGGCGGGGGGAGAGTAAAGAAGAAAGGAAGAAAGAAAAGTAAAGAAGGAAGGAACCTTATCTTGATAATAGTAGAAAGTGTAAAGAACAACCACCACCCCAAAGTGAATTCTTAAGTATAGGGATCATGAAAGGACAACTATAGAGCTAATTTTCCCAATAGTGCTCTAAATAAGGTGTCCCAATACCTTGAACACCAAAGTTATGCTGTTTCCTGTATCTCAGAGGCATGACTTATTCAGCCGGACTTTTAAATTTACAGGGTACTAAACATTTACAGTAAGTTCCTTCTTCACCCTAGAATTGGAGGAAGCTGGTTTCTGATGTTGGCAGACCAAACCACATAAGAACCTTGGAACCTATTAAGAACCCATCTACTGTTTTTCTAGATCACTGTCTCTTCCTTTACTTTCTTAATATTTTAAGGACCCATTCACTTCAACACTCATTCCCTGCACTTTAACCTCTCTCCAGTCAATGTTCTCTATTCCTCCCCATCTTTCTGCTTTAACTGTTTTCCTGACAACACAAACTACCTTCTCCACACCTAGGCCTGGAAGCTGCTGAAGAAATCATTATGTTGGTGTCTCAATTCACTTTCAATTTCTATTCCAAGTATGGTCTTCCACATCTATCATAAATTTTTCTATTTTGTTGCTCATTTTTACTTTCTCATTTTCCATGTAATTTCAGAACTTTCTGCTCTCTTCAAATCTCCAACTAGTCGCATGTCTATAATCCCAGCAGCTCCTGAGATTGAGGCAGGAGGATGCTGAGTTCAAAGCCAGTCTCAGCAACAGCGAGGCCCTAAGCAACTCAGTAAGACCCTGTCTCAAAATAAAATACAAAAAAAGAGCTGGGGATGTAGCTCAGTGGTCAAGTGCCCCCGAGTTCAATCCTTAGTACCAAAAAAAAAAAAAGAAAATCTCCAACTAGATCCCTCGTCAGCAATAGCTACATAGAGAAAATAAAGACTATAAGATAAAAATCCACTCCACTTCTGGCCAGGTATCTCTCAAACCAACTTGTATTCAACTCACTCCTTGTGTTAAATAAAAACTATTGGAAGCCTAATGGACTAAGCATCTGTGAAATTAAAAGGAAAAGTATTATGAAAGCAACACTGAAAGAGCTTTTCAAAATGAAGCCAGGAGGCCATTAAAGGAATGAGACTTACACAGGGCTCAAGCTGCTGCCTGGAATGTGAACTTTGGTCACTTTCTCCCTTTGACTAAAGGCATCTGGAATGACTGGAACAACCAGAGACTCCAAATGCATATCAAGAGTTTATCAGACTTTTGTTTTCTGGACATTTCCACTTGGTTTAGTTTTGTATTCTCTATCTTCTATCGCACACGTAGCCCCTGTCAAGTAGCCCTTGTGTTCATTTCCAAATTCAACAGGAGTTTCTCTTTAACCAATTTTAATTACCTTGTAATGATTAGGAACTTTTTACTTATAAGCTCCCATTTACCCTACCTCCTTCAGAACACTGATTCAGAGGAATCCGAACTTTTGTCTCCTGGATTACAATTCCTAAGACCTCCAAATAAAGTTCTTTTACTTTTATAGCTTCTGAGTTTGAGTTGATTGATGCTCCTTAACAGATCAAGCTAAAAATCAAAAGGGAGTCACTTGTGCCAAATTTCTTGAATGTACATAATGCTCCCGAATTATATACTTACAGTGGTTAATATGGTAAATTTCATGTTATATGTATTTCACACAGCTTTTTAAAATCTAAAAAAAAAAAAAATCTTTTTAAGACTAAAAAAATAGACATAAAGTTGGACATCATCAAGCTGAAACTAAGCTGTTTATCTGACCTTCTAAAGAATTCAGGACTAGAGAGGTAACAGCCAAATTTCCTAACCAGGACAATTTCAGCTGTCATAGCAATAAAGTTTAATTCTTACCCAAAACCAGGTGCAGCAATACGTGCCTGTAATCCCAGCTATCCTGAGGCAGGACGATGGCAGGTGTGAGGCCATCCTGGGCAACTTAGACTGTCTCAGAATAAATTTTTAAAAAAAAGAGAGAGAGAGAGAGAAGGGCTGGGATGTAGCTCAATGGTAGAGCATCCCTGGTTGCAATACCCAGTACTGTGAAAAAAGAAAAAGAAAAACAAGAAAAATCCTTACCAAAAAAGGTGGAACCTGAAGTAAGCAAATCTTTTTTTTTTTTAATTTGAGCTTTTTGTTGTTGTTGTTGTTGTTACACATGACAGTACAATGATCCTGACATTTCATACATTTGAATCAAATGGGGTATAATGTCTCATTTTTCTGATTGTACAAGTTGCAGAATCACATTGGTCTTACAGTCACCTATATACATACACCCATAATAATGTCTGTATATACTGTTCTCCTTCCTATCCCCCCTTCCCCCCCTTCCCTCCCATCACATCTCTCTACCCAATCTAATGTGACACACTTTTTTTTTCCTCCCCACAACATCATACATGTATTCTGTATAACAATGAGGGTCTCCTTCCATCTTCTGTGCAATTCCCCTTCTCCCTCCTTATCCCTCCCACCTCTCGTCCCTATTTAGTGGTAATCTTCTTCTCATGCTCTTCCTCCCTATCCCATTTTGAATCACCCCCCTTATATCAGAGAAGACATTTGGCATTTGTTTTTTAGGGATTGGCTAACTTCACTTAGCATAATCTGCTCTAATGCCATCCATTTCCCTGTAAATGCCATAATCTTGTTATTTTTTAGTGCTGAGTAATATTCCATTGTGTATAAATGCCACATCTTTTTTTATCCATTCATCTATTGAAGGGCATCTAGGTTGGTTCCACAGTCTAGTTATTGTGAATTGTGCTGCTATAGACATTGATGTGGCTGTGTCCCTGTAGTATGCTCTTTTTAGGTCTTTTGGGTATAGTCTGAGAAGGGGAATAGCTGGGTCAAATGGTGGCTCCATTCCCAGCTTTCCAAGGAATCTCCATACTGCTTTCCAAATTGGCTGCACCAATTTGCAGTCCCACCAGCAATGTATGAGTGTACCTTTTTCCCTGCATCCTCGCCAGCACTTATTGTTGTTTGACTTCATAATGGCTGCCATTCTTAATGGAGTGATATGGTATCTTAGAGTAGTTTTAATTTGCATTTCTCTGATTGCTAGAGATGGTGAGCATTTTTTCATGTATTTATTGATTGAGTGTATATCTTCTGAGAAGTGTCTGTTCAGGTAAGCTAGTCTTAATTAATCAGTTGTTTTTCTATTGTTCCATCTCTCTGGCCCTACCTTCCAGGACAGTAACTTTAAAATAAAAACCCTGAGGAGCCAGATTACAGTTGATGGTATTAATATACATTCATGACTTTATTAATAAGTAGACATGGAAATGTGTGTATATACATTCGTATGAATATGCATATATATCAGAGCTCTCTCCCCTAGATAGCCTTGAAGTATGATATTCCAAAGGCCAGCTGCCTGGGCTGGAGCAGGGAAAGCACATGATGAGCTTGTTAATATCACATGTACTAGAAAATAAGAAAGTAGTCAAAATATGATGGATACAGGCCAAGAGAATGCATAACTCACCTTAACAGGGTTTCCACAAGCTAACTTGGGGATAATTATAGCATCCAGATAAATATAGTGATGAATCAAGGCCCATATTAATCAATATAAAATGTGTGTGTGTGTGTGTGTGTGTGTGTATGGAAAGTTTGATGAGAAATGGGATACTTGCAAAGCTTCAGAGAAATTCGCCACAAAACACTTCCCTAATTACCAAAGGAGAAAAAAAAACCAACTTAAGAAAATCCTAACAGATACACACATCCTTAATCAAGTGTAATAATGAGATAAATAAAAAATGTGTGTCACCTAACAGAATTCAATGAGAAGAAAAGAGCAACACTTTGGAGATATTCCTGTCACAACCTAATCACTCTGCCTTTCTCAACTGTACCACAGAACACAGTGACTATTTTCTAACCTCTCTTAAGAATGGTAAGGAATGAATGTCATTCTAGGCATTTTAAAAGGAGGGTTTTTTTCCCACAAAATAGATGCTTTGATAGTTAATTTTACATGTCATCTTAACAGGACCACAAGATGCCCAGATAGTTGGTTAAACATGATTTCTCATTGTGTCTGTATGGGTGTTTCTGGAAGCAATCAGCATGTGAATTGGTGGACTTGGTAAAGCAGATGGTTTTCCCCAATGCAGGTGAGCATCATGCAATATGTCAAGGGCCTGAATAGGTCTCTGTTGCCTAAAACAGAAATCTAGGGTCATCCTTGGTTCTTCTTCCTCCACTACAGTATGCGTCCAGTTAACATGCCTCTCCTACAGCCCTATTGTCCATCCAGCCATACACCAAGACCTGGTGATTCCACCTGATTATTTCATTATTTTAAAAAGTAATGTTGAACATTTAAAAATGGAGATTTTTAAACAGTATATATTTCTAGCAATCAGTGCTTTAAATATCTGATCACTAAGAACAGCCTCTACACTGAAACATTTTAGTAATTTTAATTTCTAAGATGAATATCATTTATATATAATATCAGCATATATCAAATAAAATATTATATAATCAATCTTTGAAATAAACCTTTATGTCACACATTTGCAAATATGCTCAGAATACTTAAAGTGTCAACTATACCCTAAGTACGTTTAAAATACAAGTAAGCAATATTGCAAGTTTCATGTAGCTTCCCCTCAGGTGTTTTGTTCTCTGCCACAGCACACAACTGTATTTTTCCCTAAGGTCCACTTAACAGTAGGTTAAAAGGCTCCTTGTTCAACAGTTTTAAATAATGTTCCAATATAAGCAGAAAAATGCTAAAAGAAAATGTGTTTTTAATATTATATCTGCCTTTTAACCACAGAAACTTTACATTAGCAAAAACAAGAAATCCTTATTTACTTTAACTGGATTTGGATACTATATCACAGTAGTGACACTGACAACCAGCATTCATTTTTTTTTAATGATGATGAACTTATTTTTAATTTTTCAGTCTCATGTGGTTTCATGTGGTTACTGGAAGAATTACTCATAAGATTCTACAATCTTACAATGGAAAATTGCTCAAAGATAAGAACCCATTATCAATCTATCACATAAACATTTACTGAGTGTGTATTATGTACCATGCTAAGTACCAAGCCTGTAAAAATGATTAACACTGAATATTAGATAAGACACGGAAAATGCCCTTGAGAAGCTTGGAGTATTATTGAAGAGATAATAAATGTACACACCACATAAAAAAAAAACTGTTAAGGAATAGGATTTTAAAAGATGCTGTGAACTAAGAGGAGAAACATAATCTAAACTAAGCGAGGGACAGATGATACAGAAGCCTTCTTGCAGAAGGTAACACTTTATTGATCAAAATAAAAAGCTTACTGTACTCTTTTGCAGGACAATCTAGTGATCAAAAGCCCAGATGTCAATCCCAACAGCACCAGTTCTCCTACTTAGTTAAGAGAACTAAGTGAAATAGTGAATAAAAAGAATAGTGCTTATTATAAAATATGCTATTATTCTGGTTCTTACAATTATAATCCCCCAACCCCTGTCTAATACACATATTTCTAAATCAGTATACAATCTCACAGTTTTGAACTTGTTGGCCAATATATTCATGTCTTATACATTTCTAATTGAAAAAAAACAACCCTGCTTCATCCCCCAGGAACAACCCACTTTCCATCCTCCCATCCTCTGTAATCAACCAAGTTTCCCAAGCCCCTAAAAGTCTTCTAGACTTCCTCTTATTACAAGACATGCCTGCCCCATGTGTACTTGTTGACATGAGCCTGACCCTGAGGTGTCCCTAGATGGTCTAACAGCCACAACTCTCTTCTCACCCTTCTCTGTCCCCACTTCCACCAGGAGACAACTCTCTTACTCTTTGCCTTCATACTACTCTCCTGATAGGTCTTCCTTTTTTGGTGGATTTTATATAATTCACTCCTAGCCAGTAGTCAACATTTCATTCCATTATTTAATCTGAAGTAACAGTAAACTTTTTTGTTTTTGTTTTGCTTGTTGTTTCTGGAACCAAGGAACAGACCCAGAAGCACTTAACCACTGAGCCCTTTATATTTTTATTTTGAGACAGGGTTTCACTAAATTGTTTAGGACCTCACTAAGTTCCTGAGACTGGTCTTGAACTTGCAATCCTCCTGTCTCAGCCTCCCAAGTTGCTGGGCATGCACCACCACACCCAGCAACAGTAAACTTTTAATAATATGAATTATGTGAAAATGAACATATAACAACAAAAACATTTATAAAATAAAACCAAGATTTATGCAGTCAGACAGAAAAAAAGTGATGTCAGCTGAGCACAGTGGTATATACCAGTAATCCCAGCAACTCAGGAGGCTCAGGCAGGAGAATAGCAAGTTCAAGGCCAACTTGGACAGCTTAGTGAGATCCTGTCTCAAAATAAAATAAAAAGAACTGGGAATGTAGCTCAATGATAGAGCGCTTACCTAACATGTGCAAGGTTCTGGGTTCAATCCCCAATATAAGTTGGAAAAAGTGATGTGATTAGAATCCAATATCACTGAGGTTTGTGAAAATGAGAAAGGTTAATGCTAGAAAGAGAAAAATGTATAACCTTTTGTTCTTTTCCATATTATCATCTTAGTATGTTTTCCATTACTATAACAAAATGTCTAAAACTGGGTTTTAGAAGTTACTCACTTAAGAACAGCATTAAAACTTTCATTCAGGCTCCAACCCATCATCCAAGCATCCCTGTTAGGCCCCATCTCCCATCACTGCCTCACTGAGGAACAAAGGTTCTAACACTAAACTTTTGGGGGATACAGTCAAACCATAGTGTCCTCCGAGGACACTAATTTACAGTCAGTCATTCATTCCCTTGCAACATCTCCCATTGGCCATTTGTCTATATGTAAAAAGTTTCCTTCATTCATTTCCAAAAACACCCAAGGGAGAGAGGACTACTCAGCTGAGTTTCTTCTGACATTCACCTTTCTGAGGGTTTCCACTAAGTGTCATCAAAACAGACCAAAATAATAATAACAAATAAAAAATTAATTTAAAGCTAAATGATTTCTCTCTATTCCAGTGGCCCACCAGAGAATGCAAAGCACTCCTCATTTCTAAGAGCGTAAAAGTTATGATTTGGATGTTAAACTATTAAATAAAATTATATCTACTACAGCTTCCCATTTACAAGATTATTTTGGTTATTGACCAAAACTGTATTTCTACTTTGCAAAGATCCAGAGCTGAATGTTTTCATCTGTAAATTGTTAAAAATTTAATTTTGTTGTTCATTTTGGATATTTTGCAGTGTGCATCTTTATGACAGCATGTGTACTCTCATGTCCATAAAAGCCTTCACATGTGTTCAAGTCCAACACAACAAAGCATTAAAGTCCTTTGTGCCAGATTCTTTACAGTGAAATAATTTGAAATTTTTACACAACTATAAAAACATTATGGGCTGGGGTTGTAGCTCAGTGGTAGAGCGCTTGCCTAGCATGTGTGAGGCACTGTGTTTGATCCTGAGCACCACATAGAAGTAAATTAAATAAAGATCCATTTTTTTTCCTAACAAAATTAGAAATTGAGTAGGAATTTTCCATTGCAATGAATTGATGTGGACAGTTTGTACATGAATTTAAAAAGATGTTTATGTTACAAAAGTAACAAATATGCAACCAATTCATAGATAAAATGCATGATTTTAAGATTTAGCTATACCTAATCTGTTAGATTAGGAGACTCTAAAATAAAAGGAACTTTGAAACATGGAATTATGAAGGCTGTGAGTTCTCAGGAAATTAAACTTAAATCACTTCTCCTCCTTAGAACTTTTCCCTAGCAAATATATTTTTTAATCATAGCTACGTCCTCAAGTAAAATTCCCCCCAAACAGGAAATATAGTTAACATGAACACTAGATGGTTAAGGATGGGTAATGAGCAATCCTCTCTTACAATTTTTAAATTATGGTAACCTAAAAATATTAATTTAAAATGGCAAATAAAACAATTTTAGAAAACAAACTTCAATTCTCTTGAAAATAAACTTCCATCAAACAGTACTGAGAAGGTATTGGCAGTAATTAAAAAGTTTTGGGGCTTTATTATATAATTTATAAACCCCTATTCATCAACAGAAGATACAGATGACTCAAAGGGTAATATTCCCAAGTAAGACACTGAATATGAAGTAGCAGTTAGCCAAATATGATGTTTTTTGTTTTGTTTTTGTTTTTTTCAGTACTGGGGATTGAATGCTGGGGCACCCTACCACTGAGCTATGTCCCCAGCTCGCTTTACTTTATCTTGAGACAGGGTCCTGCTGAATTGCCAAGGCTGGCCTTGAACTTGGCACTACTCCTGACCCAGCCTCAAAAGTCACTAGGATTTCAGGTGTGCAGCACCACCCCCAGTTCCAAATACAACTTTGATGTCAAAAACTGGGAACTAGTTCATTTTGTTTATACTTTGCCACTAAAACCCGATGTCTATCAAAAAAAAAAATATATATATATATACATATATATATATATATAT
>NW_026000026.1:50397715-50418899 GCF_001458135.2 Marmota marmota marmota | reverse complement strand
TATATATATATATATATATAAAGTTGTACTTGGTTGAAAATCACAAAATAGTTAGTAAAAGAAATTTAACATTTCTGTTTCTTCTTGCAGGCCACAGGCCAGATACTACTTGAACCCAATGAATGAACTTCACCCACTCATCTTCTGTGGGATAAGAAGCATAGTTATAGTTTAATTGGCAATGCTTTTTTATTTTTTAGTTACACATCTAGATGGAAATAACCAAATATTAACAGTAGTATATCTTGGTAGATATAAAGATATGAGTGATTTTATTTTAGTCAGAAAGAACAGATTATCTGGTACTCATAATCACACAAATTATTATTTCTTAGTTGCATAAAATAGAGGACAGATTTGGTCTGGATATTATCACAAAATCTACAACATCTTTAAATGTCTATTAAGTATGAAGAATGTAACAAACACATATTTAACTCCCAAATATTTTTTTAAACTTATTAATTTTGCTAATTTTATTGAACATCTTTTTTTTTTAAGCCTCCATGCCAAAGTCAAATTTTTTGCATTCTGATGATGTTAAAGGGTTCATGTCAGAGCTTCAAAATCGTGAAGTCCAGAACTAAGACTTAAAAACAAACAACAAAAACCTTAGTTCAACAGCACTCATGTCTGTCAGGTACTAATAAAAAATAAAGATTAATTCTGTATTTCATATTTTTTTTAAGAAACAAGTTCTGTCTACTGGTATGATTTTTCTTACAACCAAACACCAAATCTTTTTGTTGAGATGGCTTGCTATATATGTAGGTAAGTAGGTAGGTAGGTAGGTAGATAGATACCGTTCAGTATTATAATACGTAAAGAATTCCAGACTTGGCAGTAATTTTGACATATTGCCTCAATACTATATATCTTGACAGCAATGATCATTTGTGAGTTTTTGACAGAGTTCTTGAGATTGGTTTCAAACTTTCAACCATAAAAGTAGGGTTTTGATTCAAAATCAAGAAACTACCATAAAAAGTGATTTCTAATTAAGCTCGGAAGAAGCCATGAAAAGTAGAAGAAAAGCTAATTATTCTGTCCAGTGGGAATTTTATTCAGTTGTACCAACTGAATCTACTGGAAGCAGGAGAAGAAGGAAAAAGAGATAGCATAGTAGTGGGATGTTGTTCTGGGCACAAAAAGCAGCATGTAACTGCACATTGGCAACAGCAAGACAAGCTAACAAAGGGGACAGAAGATGTACTTGACAGGAGTATAGAGAATTAGCAGATGAGTAGGAGGAGATGGCATATGTAATGTAGGCTGGGATGCAGTAGGAAAGAGCCTTGGTGGTAAAGATGAATAGTTTAAATTTAATACAAAATACAATAAGGGCCCAGTGAAGCAAGCTGAGAAACCCTAGAGAATGGCTACAGCACAGCATTTCCAGCTGTCTAAAGGGTAGATCTTTAGAGAGGGAGTCTGGAAAAGGGGGACTTTTTAAAATCATGAGAGAAAACATTCAAAATCGGGCCCAAATGTTATTTTTTGTTATTTTAGAAATGAAAAGATCAACAGGCATTGAGAGGTGCCATAATTGTTTGTTTTTTGGATTTACATTGTTTGAATAAACACAGGGAGGAAAACAATGTGGAAATAATTCAAGTTTAGACACTTGAGAGTCATACGTGACCAAATCTAAAGTAAAGAAAGGTGATAATGAGGGTAAATAAATAGGATCTTACACACAAATGACAACAGATAAAATTTTCTTGGCAACTTTTAAGTTACTAAAATGTTTTAGAAGAAACAGGAAAAAATAAAGAGAAAGTAGCAAAATAAGTATGAAAGACAAAACCTTCAAGCACAGAAAATAGTGAATTATCCAGTAATAGGCATGATTAATTTCTTAAAACAATTTTTCAAACTACAAAATTTATTAAGGTTGTTTTTTATCAAAGTAATTCTAAACTACAAAATTTATTAAGGTTGTTTTTCATCAAAGTAATTCTAGTGTAATTAAATACTAATTCTTATTTTTTCTGACACAGGTTACATTTTACTTTGAAAACAATTAGTAAGAATTCAGCATTGTAAAATAGCTCTCCATAACTTAAACATGTATTTGGTGATGAACTTATGTACTCACTGTGTACTGTACTTTCAACTTTATTCCTTACTCAATATTTGAAAGCCTAATAAATATTATTGACCATATGCTGAGGAAAAGCTGACATTCTAGCAAATTCACTACTTTTACCACTAGGGGGAGAAAAAACACAAGCGTATATGTTATCAAAGCTGGCACGAGGTCCCAGGTACTTTACCTAGATTTTCCACCAGGTGTCAACCAAGAGGGAAAAGGCTATTTCTTCCAAATAAATACCAAACTTCAAATTTTAACCATATCAATCTAAACCAAAGGAGAAATGACTTGCCTACTAGTTACTGTTTGCCTATTTATGTTCTAGATACACTGTTGAATCCAGGATAATGAGTTGTCAACTAAAATTAAATAAAATTTAGTTTATTTTGAAACAAACAGCAGGACCAATGAGTTTAGCTTATTGGGACTCTCAGACTCAACCTATCCAAATATACTATACAGAACAATCTAAAATGCTTAAACATGGACAACTAAAATTTTTCCAAAGTATTTTTGGTCAGATATATAGTGCGAGATTCTTAAGTTTTTCTTTCTAAATTTCTCTTATAATGTGTTATGTTGATTGCCAGTAATCTGAGTTTATGTCCTTATACTCTGAATCCAATACGATGTGAGGAAGGCACTTGCTATTTTTTACCAAAACATTTACAACGAAATGAGAAATGCACCTATCTTTTGTAGAATGAGAATCACTATGTTGAACCATCCGAGGCTCTCCGTTGAAAATGAAGTTTTACAGAACTAAGTCTCACTTATATCCTAAGACATACTTCTTAAAAAAAAAAAAAAAATCCTATGTGCTTCACTAATTTCTAACAAAGACTGTTGGGTGTTGTTATAAACATGTCAGCTAAACCACCATGTCATACTGCCCCTTATAAGGTGGTACATTTTGGGGCCGAACTCTATTCTTACTCCCGTGGGCACAGGAGTTGTAATTGTCATACCCTCCAAATGAAGCCGTAGGTGGCGTCTTAAAAAAGGACTTTTTTCTTCCTTCGAGGAAGTGGGCAAGCCTTTTCTCCAGTGTCATCATGGAAACAAAGTTTTCTTTGTTTTATTTTCTATCTAGAGGATGGAGAAGGCAATTAAGAGAAAAAGCAAAGCCTATTGATCGGATTGTAGTTTCTCTTCTTTTGGAGTATTCTGTTTTAAGGCTTCTTTGGCCTCTGCTGAGTTCATTTCGATCCTGCCTGCAAAGTTCTGTTGTTGTTATTGTTGTTGTTGTTTTTAAGAAAAAGAAAAACCTTAGTCAAGAATGCTCTTGTCTATGAATAATATTTGTCTGGCTTTTATTACGTTTTCTTTTGAAATTCGTTAGCTTAAACTCAGCAACGAGCCGCTTGCCCAACCGGTTTCTCCCCTTCCCCCACCCCTCTTCACACATCACTTTTTCCTCCTCCCATCCAGGCAGCTGGTAAAACCCTGCAGTGCCGGTAACGCACGCTTCTGGCTGGTCACTCAGCAGTTTAGCCTTACTTGGCTGTGCAAACAGTTCCCCACCCAGCCCTAGTCGCTTCCCGGCCGCTCCACCATTATCTTTCTATTAGAGTGTGCCCGGTAAGGGGTTCCAGATAGCATGTCTAGGGTTTACGGTAGCCTGCCTACCAATAGGAGCCCACAATGAAGAGAAGTCAGGTTCTGCCTCCCGGCAGCGCCACTGTCTCCTTCGCCAAGCTCTGCACCTACTGTACCCGCGAGCGAGCGTGCGAGCCAGGGAGCGAGCGAGCCGGCCCGGGTGGGGGCGCGCAGGGAGGGCGGACCGCAGCCGCGGCGTGCGCGTGCGCACTGGGGTTGTTTTTCACAAAGCTGCTCTTAAAGTGAGCTGGCAGGCTCCAGCCGCCCGTCTTTGTAAGGAGACCACTGAGACGAGCAGTAGTGCGGAGCAGCAGCCTCTCTGCTGCCCTGACTTTTTAAGAAATCTCAATGAACTATTTGTGAAGAATCACTGATCCTGCCTGCAAGGTTTTTGCATGGCAAAGACATTGATCAGTGTTAAGTGAAGATCACATTTTATATGCGATCTTGACTTTTTTTTTGTCTTACATTGTATTTTTATAGATTTTGTTATAATCATGGTGCTGGGAAAGGTGAAGAGTTTGACAATAAGCTTTGACTGTCTTAATGACAGCAATGTCCCTGTGTATTCTAGTGGGGATACTGTCTCAGGAAGGGTGAATTTAGAAGTTACTGGAGAAATCAGAGTAAAATCTCTTAAAATTCATGCAAGAGGACATGCGAAAGTACGCTGGACTGAATCTAGAAACGCCGGCTCCAATACTGCCTATACCCAGAATTACACTGAAGAAGTAGAATATTTCAACCATAAAGACATCCTAATTGGGCACGAAAGAGGTAAGTTTTTATGTAAGTCATTAGACTAATTTTGGGGGGAAAAGTACCTTTTCGGTTTTCTCATTTAATGTGGTTCTTTTAGCATAACAGCAGTTTGATAAAGATTAGCAAAGTTGGAAGATTTTGATTCTCCTTGACGTTCTTCGTGTGTTAAGCTGTAATGCATGCAGGCATCTGCAAAGTGACTGCAAACTGCACTTATTCAACTACCTCTATACCCGGCTTGGTCTGTGCCTCTGCCATACGCACTTGTAATCCATTTGCATCTTACTTAGAAATTCAGCTTAAATCCGGTTCAATAATTTTACTAATATGTTTTCAATTGAATTGCAAAAAGCTGCAGCACAATATTAGATTGTTTTTTCTTTTACTTTACAACCTTAGATCTAAAAACTGATCTTCAGTGAAGAAGTGAAATAACATTTTTAAGAAGGTCAGTGGATGTATTTCATTTCAATATTGACATGCAAAAGACTTTTAAAGACTTGATCATTGTTCTTTGATAAAGGGTTGCCCTGGCTTATTTTGACATATGGTTATCAACACCCCACGTGTTTTTTCCCTATTCTCTCCAATTCCTTCAGAAATTTACACCAAGCATTCTCATTTTAAAGGATAGTATCTGACATTATGGTAGGGATTAGGTCAGTATAGGAAGCCATTCAGGGTCAGTAATTTTCTTTTCCAAGCATCATGTCTAACTTCGGAACGTGCATTCAATGAAACCCATGCCAGTTAGATGGAATTGAAAAGTGTACTGCACGTTGGATTTGATTTTTGGTTATAAGAGGGAGATAAAGGGTTGTCAAAGGGAGAAGGGGTCCTGAGATTTCCAATCTATTGTTTAAATGGTTACATTGTGGAAATATAGGAGACTCTAAGCTTGTTTTTCTAAGTTTCCACCCTTTGTTAGAAGCGGTTCAATCCTGTTTCGGACCAGTTCTGGGGGGTGATGAGGAGGGGCGCTTCTTCTGCTCTCAGCAGATTGGTTACACGCGTCAGGTGGTGGCGATGACTTAATTCCTAGCCCAAGAAGAATATAATGTTAAAACTGGTTATGTAATTTTTGTGCTTCTCTTTTTTAATGCAGCATTTAGTTCAAGTCTTGACGATTTTACAGAAAGGAGAGAGGCATATTTTTACCTTCTTTATTTTATTAAAAATGTATGTCCTGGTAGAGTGCTAAGGCAAGTGAGAAATGAAGGATGCTTACAGCATTAAATACATCATTGTGAAAATTTAAAGGTGAAATCAGTTTAGAATTTTCATAGTTACAAGGTACTTTGCATCCTGTAATAATTTCAAGTTAATCTCACAAGGATAGCACCAATCGATAATGCAAATACCTAATGACAGTTCTAGCATTTGTTAAAAAGTGGACACATGAGTTTGTGTTTGAACCTTTCTGGAAATTGCAGCCTTGTATAAAATGGGTGAGAAGAAACAAAGATTTTTCTTTTAAGGAGTTGAGACTTGCAATGGAAAAAAAAAAAAAGTAGAACAGTGATTTGTAGGGAAAACTTAATTTTACTAATTGCATAATGGTTTCATGGTAAAGAAAACTATCTGCCCCGCACCCCCACGAGATGCCCCCCAACCCATGCAACGCGTGGACATGATCTTAGCCAGGAATAGTTTCAATGACTTAAAACTGGGAGCTCTCAAACTAGCCTGGTAACTGAGACCCGCCCCGGTCTCCCAGTGATAGGCGGAGTCCGGTTTGTTAGCCTGTTGCTAAGGCGATGCCAGGCGCTGATTGGATTGGGCACAAGCGGGTGGGGAGAGTGGGCTCGCGGTGTCTGGGGCGAGGCTTGGAACCGGCGTGCGCCGGTAAAGGTCCCTCCAGAGCAGCCGCCTCCTCTCGTGTTCGCCTTCGTTCTCGGGCTGCTTTTGGCGCCCGCTGCTCAAGTCATACTGTGTCCTGTTGTCCTTTATGGCAGCTTGCTTGGGACACCCCCCACCCCCCGAAAAAAAACGATTAACATTTCAGATGCAGAAGCTCCCACCGGCCTTACAGGTGCCAAATGGGCTTGGCCGCAACTTTAGCTAAAAACCCCGTGAAGAGGGACTTGGGTTAGGAAAAAGAGCAAGACCCCATTTTCCTGGGTGAAATGGGTCTATAAATGCTTGTTTTCTCTTCTTAGCGCAAACAAAGCGTATTTGCACACCTGTTCCGTCCCCAAACAGGCTACCCTAATTTGACCTGGGGGGGATGTCAGTGGCTGTCCAGGAGAGGGGAAAGTATTTCAAACATCGAAATCTGTGTAGGGCCTTAGGGGAATATCTCTTGCCCCTTACCCCTTTGTTCCCCTAAACCGTGGCTCCCTCCCCTTCACCACCCAGTTTTCCCTTGCCTTTACTGTAAAGGTGTCAGGGTGGCCCAAGCCAGATCGAACCGGTCACCGGCTGGGGCGTGTAAAGCGGAAGCGCTGCGGCGCAGTCGCCCCGCCCCCTATCCAGCAGGCTAGGCTGTGCGGGCACGGGCGCGAGCGCCGCGCGACGTATGCCGTATGTATAGCGGAGCGCGCGTGCTGCGGAGGCGCGCGGGCGGGCCGGCTGGGATCTGCTCGCGCCGGTTTAGGCCGGTCCTCTCCTGCTCCGGTCTAGTTCTTGATTGACAGCCAGGCACTTGTTTACCACGGCGCGGCCCGCCGTGGCTCGCCTCAATGAGACTGCTGAGCTGGCACAAAAAGGAAGCAAGAAGGGAAGAAAGACTGAGGAAGGCAAACTTTGGGAGCCTTCACGGAGAACGTATCTAAAAGGCCCCCAACTCCCCAGCTAGTTTTCAGTGCTGAGATCTGTTCAGGGGAATTTACCCAGGGAACAAGGGAAATAATCTGTAGACATAAGCGAGTCCCAGTGATTTCGGATGAAAAATCGATGTGTAGGTGCTTTTCCTCCCATTCCTTTGATATAAGGGAAGCATCACATTTTTGTGTCTATTTAGTACTTTGGTGAAGAAAAGTTAAATAATAGTCCAGTTTTTCCTTGCTCTGGTAGCTAATTATAAAGGTTTCTCCATCCAGAAAATAAAGACATTGCGTAATTGTATTACCTAGTCCAGGCTAAAAGTACTGTTTTAATAATTGAAAACCTCTCCCACATTTTTCAGTAATATATTTCTTCATGCCACTTAAGACATAATGCATTTGACCTAAAGAAATTGATTATAAAATGAAAGGTCATTCCTTATTCTAACAACTGGAAAGTACCTAATTATACTTCATTTTTCAAGGATATTGAACAATTTTGTTTCCTTGTTAGAAGGCATCTTTTTAAGTCCTGTCCTTTGTGATGAAATAAAGTATACTTTGTGTACATGAGATTTAAGCTATTGGTAGGAGTAGGACAACATGAGTGTTGAGTATTGTGATCAGTCTAGATCAATATGGAATTATTTTCAGCTATGAAACCAGCATTAAAATCATTTTTTAAAACTCCAACATTTTTGATACTTTTCTAGTGGTTTGGGAGTTGTGACATGTATATTCCTTTCTGTAATGTCAGTAGTATTCCTTCCAACTGACATACTTTAAAATTTTTACATGAACAGTCTTTTTCATTTTATATATTATAGTCTTAATATTTTAAAAACAGTTGGCAACAAAGGTAACTATGATTGAAACTTGAACCTGTTGTTTAGCATATGCTGTACTTGACAGGGATGCTTTGCAGTTTGGGTCATTTAAAAACAAAAAAAGCCTATAGGGTACAAGTATTTGTTTATTATCCCCCTCTTAACAGGACAGATGAAAGTTAAGGATTTTTATTTTATCCAGAGAAGTGGAGTGAATTAGAACTCAAGATTCCAAAGCTTATGGCCTTAATTATCTTATGGGCATCTTTAAAGTTATACCACCCTGAGTTGTGTTAAACATTTAATTACAAGCTTTCGTTTTTTGTTTTAGATGATGATAATTCCGAAGAAGGCTTCAATACTATACATTCAGGAAGGCATGAATATGCATTCAGCTTCGAGCTTCCACAGACGTAAGTATTTATAAGTAATAGGCATTTTTTATAGACATTCATTGTCAAAAGCAGTCTTAAAATTAAATATTTTTAAATTATTTTTATTTTTAAAAAAACCCTTTTCATTACAAAAACTGGCTAGAGGAAAACAATATATTAAACATAAGAAGCTATTTTTTTAGTATGTGGCAAAATTATAGAAAGCAAGCAGAATTATTAGTATTCTGTACCAACGTTTATGAGGTTTTTAAAACATGAATAGTATTCCATTTAATGTGAGTGAATGGAAGATACCAATCAAATAGTAAACACTTTATAAATATTTGGTTTAGGGCTGGGGATGTAGAGCACTTGCCCAGAGTGGTTTTTGAGACCCTAGGTTCAGTAAGTTTGGAAGGTAAAAATAAAAAGGAATAGCCTAACTTCAGTAGTGATATTTATATACACATTCGTTAGCTTCCATGCAGAGAGCTGTTAAGAAGGTCACATAAGATATTATGGCCTGCACTTGAAATAGCTATCAGAATACTTTAATATAAAGCTTGGAATCTAGTATACCTTAATAACAAATTATTGAGAAAGATTATTGTTTTTTTTTTATTAACACCTTTTAACAGAGCTTAAAACCTGAAAACTGGCACTTGTACTGATTATTCTGGAGGATAAATTTAGATTACATAAGCGTTTATCAAGTGCCAGGTGAACTTAATTATTTTCTTAATTCTAGTATTTGAGTTGTTAAATGTAGCATTCATAAATGTTTTTCAGAATATTATATTTTAATACTCTAATTGTAAACCAGTCATTTAACATAAACTCTAGAAGACCAGCATGAAGTGTAAGATTTAGAAGTACTGTATTTTATTGCTCCATTATATAAGTTAATGTATAGTCTAAAATGTAAGAAAAAAAAATGTGAAATGCATCTACCAGTCAAAGCTAACACTCTATCTTATAAATAATTAAATATTGTGTATTTTTAATAAAACCTGAAAATTGGCAGAGTTCAAAAACAGTTCTTATTTTGATATGAATTTTTTTAAGCCTTAGATAGTAAAGTTAGAAAACAAAGAAGAATTAGAACATATTATATGAAAGCAGTTTTTCAGACTTCTGAGGACTTTATGAAATCTGAAATTTTTGAAACTGTAAGGACTATTCCAGGCATTTTCTTGGACCTTAATGAGTTGCTATAAAAAGAGGTAAAATAATTTCTTGCTAATGAGAAATGGAGTACTATAGGGAATTTGGTCTGAATGTTTAGTGTCTAGAATTGCTCAATAGAAATAGTTAAGCCATTCTTAACTTTATTTTTAAACTCTTGACCTTTGCAAGAATTGTTTATCATATTTTCATAATTTTGCCACTAGCATTAAAAGTAGCCTCTTTTTAGTTTAAAGGGATTGTTATTCTTCTGGCTTTTTAAGGCAGAAATTTCCATGATATTTAGCTATTATCCATTGTTATTTGGAAATAAAAGTTTTTTTCCCCAGTGACTTATCCCTTTGGAAATTTTTTTAAATCATGGATTTTATACCTCATTGGTACATAAACAGTACAATGTATTAACACTTCTATTCTGACCTACTGTATAATTCTTTGAAAGAGGTATAAGATTAATATATTCACTTTATATTCTGCACAGACCACTTGCTACCTCATTCGAAGGCCGACATGGCAGTGTGCGCTATTGGGTGAAAGCCGAATTGCACAGGCCTTGGCTTCTACCAGTAAAATTAAAGAAGGAATTTACAGTCTTTGAGCATATAGATATCAACACTCCTTCATTACTGGTAAGAATTGACTGAATTATTCATTCTTTGTCTTGACATATAAATACTAAATAATAATCACATGAAATACGGAATTTTTATAACTTTAAAATGACTTCATTTTTAAATTTCATACATATGTATATTTTTAAATACAAGAGGATACAAACTTATGAAGAATATGCTCATATTTTTTATACTATAATAACTTAAAGTAAATTTAGAAGTAAGACCAATATGTTGTATGAAATAAATCTGTTCCCTGGATAATTTTTAGTGGAAGAGGAACAGTGATGTCATTAATTATAATATTACATAATTGGAAATATCATAATCTAAAATTTGTACTTATATTGAATTATTCCAATTAGGGATAGTTGTCAAATGATGGGGAATTATCACTTTCTTGAAAAAACTTAATTCCTGCTTAAAATGAGTCTTTTAATGGCATTTTTATGAGATTAATTCAAATTTGACTTCAAAAACTTTGGTTTTTAGCAAATGATAACATCTTTAAAGCAAACAAGAATTATCCTTAAAAATGGGCAGTTTCCCTTTTTTTGCATATGATTTTTACATTCTCAAAGAAAGATGTTAACATTTGGATTATAACCAAGTTCCTTTCTGTGCTGCTTTTCCTTAAGGTAGTTTAAATAAAATTTGGAAAGGGTTTTTTTGTTTGGTTAGATGTTTTAAATTACTGTATATGTAAATAGATGGGCTAAAGCTATGGGATACCATATTAAGCCTTTTGCCCTTTTTTCTTTTAATTTGATAGAAATTTGTTTAAAGACATAAGTTAATGGTATATGCAGAAGGTACATTTGGGTGCATGGAAAAAAAGCAGTAACAAAGTGACACTATTAGTTGTTAAATTCTCCAAGAATTAGGATTGTATTTTCAAATATTTTGTTATTTTGCCATTTCATACATTGATCTTTTTCTCAATTTGTTTCTTACAGTCACCCCAAGCAGGCACAAAAGAAAAGACTCTCTGTTGCTGGTTCTGTACCTCAGGCCCAATATCCTTAAGTGCCAAAATTGAAAGGAAGGGCTATACCCCAGGTATGTATGAGCTTGATCCCCACAGAAAGTGATCTTTTTTCACCTAGCTTTTGTGTATATTATAGTATTGGTGTCAAATAGAAACATCACATCAGTATTCTGTAAAATGACAGAAATTGTACTTACCTAGTTTCTTTTCACAAATTAGAAAGTAGTCCCTTTCATACAGCTACTGTAAATGAGTCAGTCATTTTCATGAATTTTAAGTTACTTGCTTACTCCAAGGACAGTTCTTCATCCATGTAGTTAATTAAACCTTCTAACATTGAGTCTACATTACGTTGTTTTTTTGGTTTTTTTCCTCTTTCTCTAGGTGAATCAATTCAGATATTTGCTGAGATTGAGAATTGCTCTTCCCGAATGGTGGTGCCAAAGGCAGCCATTTACCAAACACAGGCCTTCTATGCCAAAGGGAAAATGAAGGAAGTGAAACAGCTTGTGGCTAATTTGCGTGGGGAATCCTTATCATCTGGAAAGACAGAGACGTGGAATGGCAAGTTGCTGAAAATTCCACCAGTTTCACCCTCTATACTCGATTGTAGTATAATTCGTGTGGAATATTCACTAATGGTATGTCTAGATTTTAAGAGGAGGGCTTTTTTAAAAAGTTGTAAAGTTATGTAGAAATAATTTTATCTTAGATCTAGAATTTGATTTGATTTTTTGTGTGCATGTGTGTGCAGTATTGGGTGTTGAACCCAGAGGCAATCTACCATTGAGCTGTATCCATACCAGCCTTTTTTTTTATTTTTTTATTTTTTAAAACAAGGTCTAACTAAGTTGCTCTGGTTAGCCTCAAACTTGTAATCCCTCTGCCTCAAACAGATAGGGATATAGGCATGCACCACCACTACTGGCCTAGGATTTGGTTTTTATATTTCATACATACAAATACGTAGAAAAACTGAAAAGGGAGAGGGAACCTCAATTAATATTAAAACTGGGTTATTTGTGAAATCACATTTGTTATTCTAAACTTAATATCTCTTTTCAATATTTAGGTATACGTGGATATTCCTGGAGCTATGGATTTATTTCTTAATTTGCCACTTGTCATCGGTACCATTCCTCTGCATCCATTTGGCAGCAGAACCTCAAGTGTAAGCAGTCAGTGTAGCATGAATATGAACTGGCTTGGTTTATCTCTTCCTGAAAGACCTGAAGGTAATAATGCCTATCTAAATTTAACCCATTAGTAGTAGTAGTGTGTAGTAGTAATAGTAGTAAGAACTTTATTTTGCTTTTGATATTATATGATCCTAGATAAATCTTAATCTTTCTTTAAAGAGTAGATGTATGTACCCCTAATGTTAAATTTAAATTGATGTCTCCCTAGCTTTAATTACCAAATAATTATTATTTTGCTTTGACATTCTTTTTTAATACCTACTATTCTGTGTATTTTGACATGCATAAGAACATGCTGTTCGAATTGCGTGTATCTTTTTCCTTCAGCACCACCCAGTTATGCAGAAGTGGTAACAGAGGAACAAAGGCGGAACAATCTTGCACCTATGAGTGCTTGTGATGATTTTGAGAGAGCGCTTCAAGGACCACTGTTTGCATATATCCAGGAGTTTCGGTTCTTGCCTCCACCTCTTTATTCAGAGGTAAGAGCACCAACTTGAGTATGAAATGGGCTGGATTTAGTATTGCAGAGTTTAAAAAATAGGTTTTGATTATCATGATAATCAAAGAACAAATAATTTAGAACAGGAGATTTAAAGTTATTAGGGTTGTTGAATTTACTAAGCTTGACACAGAAGTAATTATGACTATTCACTTTTTATTTGGAAAAATAAGATAATGATCTTAGCGTCATTGAATTCATTTTGTGTTTTGGGGGTAATTTTATATTTCAAGCATCAATAGAAAAAGTGGCATTTTACAAGCATTAATTAAATATGAGAATTTATCTTACTCCTCCTATTCCTACAATTTAATTCTTGTATATTTTGACATTTGTTATAGGGTAAAGTAGTATATTTCAAAATACTTAAACAGAATTCCTACACTGGTATACTATTTTTATCTACCTCATCTTGATGGCAGTTAAGCAGTGAACATGAATAAGCTTTGTGCTTAATGGGAATAAGTTCATAGAATAGTGAGAAAAATAAACTTGGAAACAGATATTATATTAGCAATGTTAGGAATAAACAACTCAGGAGCAGCTTATTGGGCCTTGGGAATTAGGAAGGCTTCTTAGAGAAAAGTTACTGTTAGGCTGTTTCTTGAGGGTGAGTGGTGCCTAAAAGGTGGGAGAGTCCAGTTACACAGGAAGAACAGTGGATAAAGGGAAGGATGTGAGGAACAAATCCAATTTTAGGATTTTTCAAAATGACTGGAAAATGTGCCTATGGTCCACATTTTTAGTACCTCTAAGATTGGTCTAGATATCCAAAACAATGTTGTAAATCACAAGACTTAGCTTGTTCTTTTGGTTACTGGAGTTCACACCATTGTTTTATAATGAAATATTATATAATGTTTTATACTCTTAAATTTAGACATGAATTGTTTTTACTCTTAGTACTCTTTTTTTTTTTTTCCTGAGTGCCTTAATTGAAAGAGTCATTTTCCTTTGGGTGTGATAAGTGATCCTCTTCATTCACTGATAATAGGATATTCAGAATCTGGTCTTCAAACTTTTTAATTGGATGTATTTTTTTCCTATCCTATTATTTTAGTGCATTAGAATTTCTTTAGATGTTAAAAATGTTCTGCCATGTGTTCAGATCGTGGTAATACACTTTCATTCTGACATTTCAGTCTTGCTAGGCAAGTCAGTCATTTGTGGCTTGATTTGAGGATTCCTGGCTATCCGGGGGAACATTTTAGAAGAATGACAATCTAAATATAATTCGCTTGTAACTAATTCTTCATAAAATTCTGCCTCCTTTTTTTAGAATGAACTTAAGATAGCTCATCAAATAACAGTAAATGTTTCCCATTGTTTTCTAGATTGATCCTAATCCCGATCAGACTTCAGATGATAGACCATCCTGCCCCTCTCGTTGAAGGAACACTTGGTTAAATCAAGTTGATGTGGGTTCCGAACTGTATCTCTTCCGGCTGAGGACAGAGAAGTATCTTGGAGACACGTTTTCAGAGGAAGTGGAATTGCTTTTGCCCAGAAAAATGGCATGAAATACATGAAACAACGAGTGATCATGCTTCAGAAGCCTACAGCAACATTCTGGGACTGCTCCAATATGCTTGAAGATCTAAGCTTTTCTTCTTTAAAACTGGCACATACTAAGAGCAGTCATCTTTAGCCTATGGTCATACGTGTCAAGACACCATGTTGTAAAGAGGGATGATTTCCTTCTTTTGATTTGAAAATTTGCACATGCTCAATGCTTACATTGTGCAGTTCAATGTCACTACAGCTTTTTTTTTTTCCATTTAAGCCAGACTCTTGATACTCTTTTAAAACTTGTTGTGGTCTACACAACAAGGAACAAAAGAAAGCTTTGAAAAAACTGTAACATGAAAAAAACGCACTGACATTTTTTTTTTTTATTTAATATAGCCTGGACTTTACCTGCGTATGCACATGCTCAGAATTGTCCTACTAGGCTGACCATGTATCACCTCTTCAGCTTGGATCCTATTGTGGATTTATTTACAAACATCAAATGCCTTCAAGCCAATCCTTTTTGCTGTACGTTTTGCAGCCTACTGTAGTAGATACGCAACAGATATGTGGGGAAAAAGATAAGAGGAGGAAGCTAATAAGAGACCTGTCAAGATTGTAGAACTTCTTGATTTCTTTTGAGAATTTGTTGCCTTTCTACTATTACAGCAAAGCAGCATTTTGTTACTGACTGCCTAAAATCACTTAATCTCAGGTGAACGCATCACTTGCCAAACTGTTGGAATGCTATTTGTGTTTTGTTGCACTGTTGAGTTTTTTTTTGTTGTTGTTGTTTATTTGGTTGGCTTTTTGGAGAGGGAAATTTGGAAACGGGACATACACAAAAGTGATAACCCACCCACATCCCCTTTTTGTCATTACATACAAGAAGAAACTAGCAGAGTTAAGAATGGAGTATAGAAAGGCAGTATGGCAGGCACCAGCAAAGAGTTAAGGGCTATTGCTCTTAAAAATTAGTATTTTTATTATTATTTTTAAAATAATGGAAATTTTCCAGTCACTGGGGAGAGGAGGGAAAAGTACATTTATTTTTATACAGAGTTACTTAATTACCTCCAAAACACATATGTTGGAAATCATTTTTGCCAATGCAAAGTATTTTAATGAGGATATATATATATGTGTGTGTATATATCTCTCACACACACACATATATATACATGATTAGAGTTCAATTTATACATTTGCTATCCTGGTCAAGTTGACAGTATAAAAACCCAAGTTTATTCTAAAAGTGTATAATTTCACAATTAAAAACACTAGAATGTTTGCTGGGATGATTTTTTTTCCATTGTCTAAAAACAATTTGCTAAATATGAAAAATTATTCTGATGAGTATATAGAGCGAAAAGAGCAATCACATCAGTAAATCCTAGGTTTTTTTTAAGTAATTTACAGTTGGATCATAACATATACCAGCATTCATGATAACATTTAAAACCGTAATCTGAGGTACTAAGTGTACTGAATTTTTTTTTAAGAAGGAATTCAGCTGTGATATTTTTAATGAAAATCAGCATCTCATATTGCAACATACGTGTGAAATGGGTATATATATCTTACCATTTAACCCCACAACTAATAAAGTGGCTGAAAATAATAGTAACTCTGGCTTGGTGCTTGGTTAAATACTGTCTTAAAGCTTCATACAAAACAAATAGGCTTTTCCATAAGTGGCCTTTAAGAAAACATGGAAGACAATTCATGTTTGAAATAATGCTGACAGGGTGAAGAAAGCCCAGTGTAAAAATGAATCGCGTTTTAAGTGATTCGGTTAAAGGGTTTGGGCTCCCGTAGCAAACAAATACTAGATAATAAGGAAATGGGGGTGAAATATTTTTTTACTGTTGTTAAATCATTTTGTGAATGTCCCCCTCAAAAGAAGCTAGTGGAATATTTGGCATAAAGGGCATTTGGTGGTTTTCTTTTTGTTTGGGGGGAGGGGGTTGTCAGAAAATCCCTTTTGTTTTCTCTCTTCTTATGTCTAACTGACTAGGGAACAATTGTTGATATGCATAGCATTGGAATACTTATTACCACGTACTCTCACAAGTAACACAAGAAGCAAGAATGACCAATATTGTGATAATTGACACAGGATCACAAGATGTGATAAAATTTTAAGTTTATAAAGCTTTATCAAATAAAGTTTTATTTTTCCCATTAAAGTTTTTGTCTCCCTGTCATTCAGAGGCATTACTTTTTTTTTCTCCTAAATATTGGTCAATTCCTAATTTAAGATGTGAGGTTCACAGTTGTATTCCAGTATTCAAGATAGATTCCTGATTTTTCAATTGGGAAAAGTAAAATCCAAAATGTTAGCAAAACAAAGTGCAATATTAAATGTTTGCTTTATAGATTATATTCTATGGCTGTTTGTAATTCTCTTTTTTCTTTTTTTATTTGGTGCTGAATATGTCCTTGTAGGCTCTGTTTTAAGAAAACTATGTGGGAAATGATTTAATTTTTCCTATTGCTCTTCCTTGTGGAAAATAAAAGTGTTTTTTTTTTCTTTTTTGTATAATTGTTTGGAGATTTATTTTGACTCTTGATCATATTAGTAACACTATACATGCAAACACTATTAATATCAGCTATTCTAAGAATTATTTCTATATCTGAGCTAAAGAAAATTAGAACTGAAAGGAATTTTTATACTAATCATTGTTTTACTTATAACACTATAGAAGCTTTTTATAAAATGTGTAAGATGTATTTACATAGTTTTCATTCTTAAATAAGAACCAAATCTAACCAGGAGATTTTATTTTCAGATATTAATTTTCTCCCACTATGATGCTTGTCAGTCACTGTTTCAAAAGCAATCTGTTGAAAAAAAATCAATTTTTCTAAATTTTTAAAATAGTAATGAATTTCATGGAGATTGCTAACTTGAAGTTTTGGGAAACAGATATTGTCTGAAGTGTTTTACATGCATTCACGAATTATGAAGTTGTTTATGTAACTTGCTGTGGGATTCTCCCAATACTTCCAAATGTATTTTCATAGAAAGTATATTACAAATAGACATTTACACATACATTTTGTATTTATTTATAATCAATTTTTCAGAGGTGCTATCAGCCTTGTTCACTCAACTAAATGATATACACAGGTATTAGTATAATAAGGAATAAAAGTGACAGGAAAAGTGACTACAGGATGAGAAAGGGAAATCTAGGTTCTGCGTTCAGTAACTAGATGGGGCATTGACAAAGATGTACAAGTTGACTTCTTATCTGTAAAATGGAAAGGTAGCTATCCAGGATCTTTTTCTTCCTGAAGGTGTTTGCACATTTTTTTTTTTTTTACACAATACCTTTATTTTATTTATTTTTATGTAGTGCTGAGCATCAAACCCAGTACCTAGAACATGCTAAGTGAGCACTCTACTGCTGAGCCACAACTCCAGCCCCAGTTTGTACATCTTATAGTATTTACTTTTTTAAAATATTAATTTATAAGGAAATAATACTCCACATCATTGTAACATTTGGAAATTCACCACTTAGCTTCTAAGTTAGCATTGCAACATAATGGCATCTGTGAGTTATCTCGTCTTTGTTTTATATTAACTATACTTATCAAACCACTTGTCATAATTTATTAAGTGGCTGAACTTAGTATATTAATGACAACTTATGTTGTAGGAGGAAGAAATTTAGACTAGCTTCAATAAGATAATGTATAAACTAATAATTTCAGGGATGACATATTAAACACATCTGGATCCAGGAATCCATATAGGGCCCTGGGGACATACTCTCGTCTTTCATCTATGTTAAGATTAACTTTTTAGTGTTGACCCCTTATTCATATCCGCTTTTATGTTAAATGACCAGAAAAAGGGACCCCAGTTCTTATAGCCCACAGACAAATACCATCTGGAATCCCTAAAATCCCCAAATTGTGGAGATCCTGATTTGTTGATACCTGTTCATGTTTCATACTATATAGAATGGATTTCACAATTTACTTCTATTTCCAAAAAGAACAGTGGTCAATACTTTCTTCCTATATCCAGTAGTGTTTAAACCAGGAACAACATCCCCTGAAAACTCCTTAGGAAAGCAGAATATCAAGGTCTACCCCAGAATATTGACCAAAATCTCCCTACTCAAATGATTCCAAGAATCATTTTACATACTTCAGGTAGAATTTCATAATCCTTGAGATAGTGGACAATTATAATTTTGAAATTCCTATGTCAACAAACAGCATTTTCTAAAACTTGCATGACAGTAATGCAGTATTTTCCCTTTCCTTCTACCTGATTTTCAAATCAATACAGAGAGGAGAAAAATGTTTCAACTCGTGAAAATTTTTATTTATAAAAGAAAATTTATTTTTATTTTTGAGAAATGTAATCTGCACTCTTTTACCAAAAAAAGTTAGAAAAATAATGATATGAACAGCAACTTCAAATTTAAGATAATTTATGGTTTGAAAATTCAAAAGCATGCCTACCTGGGAATGTACACAGCATCATTATTGGTCAGCACAAAGCTAAACATAAAGGGAAATGTTAAAACATTTTCAAACCTGTTTTATAGACACAAACTTATACAAGTGATGTCAAGTTAGTCATACAGAGCAAAAAACAACCACCACCAATTAGATTGTTTAGGAGTAGTATCTAGCATTTACATGTTTTTAAGATATGTGTTACATACACATCCATATATACATACATTCTTTTTTATATAATAATATATATATATCCTTACTTTTTAACATATACATATAATGTGATCTATATATATCCTACTATGATTCAAGATTAAATATGATATTCGTATTAAGATTTCTGGTATAGCATGGCTAATTCTAGAAACAGATTTATTCTACTTCTAAATGCAAGGTTTTTTATAACCAATTTCTTATCCAAACAGAATGATTGTTACTTCCATCAATGGTAGGTCTCTGGGAACATTAATAAAGTTAAGATAATCAAAACATCATTTTATATAGTTTAGAGGTCTATTTACTAGTTACACAAAACAGTCTCAGCAGTGAACTGAAGAATGTGAGAGATCCAAATATACTGTCTTAATTTTTTAAATAGTATTTACTTTTCTTAAATATTAATTTTATTTATTTATATGTGGTGCTGAGAATTGAACCCAGTACCTCACACATGCTAGGCAAACGCTCTGCCACTGAGCCAAAACCCCAGCCCAGTGTCTTAATTTTTAACTTTATAAAATGTTTATTTTACCAACTCGTAGATCTACTGATGATACAACTACTAAGAGTCAAAGGTTTACACTGTGATTATTTTAGAAGATGTGATGTTTTTGCCAAAATAAGTCTGATCCTTACAGAATATAGGAATTTAGCTGGGTGCTACGCGCACACCTATAATCCCAGCTACTCGGGACACTAATGCAAGAGGATTGCAAGTTCAAAGCCTGCCTGGGCAATTTAGCAAGACCTTGTTGCAAAATTTAATAAAAGGGCTGTGAGGTGGTATTCGTTAATGGTTAGAGCACCTCTGAGTTC
This sequence comes from Marmota marmota marmota, assembly GCF_001458135.2. Classification (NCBI taxonomy): domain Eukaryota; kingdom Metazoa; phylum Chordata; class Mammalia; order Rodentia; family Sciuridae; genus Marmota; species Marmota marmota. The sequence goes on along the minus strand of NW_026000026.1, from coordinate 50,398,957 downwards.
AATCCTGGTGCCCAAAATGTAAATATTTATATATTTATAGATAGATAGATACACACACACACACACACACACACGTGTTAACATGTATATATCTGTTAACATGTATATGTGTGTGTAGTATATATATTTACATTTGTGGTAATGTAAATACATATATATAATGTAAGTACATATATATGTGTATGTGAATTTGTACTTAACAGATAATTTTTATCAAATGAATTAACTGAAATAATGATAGAAATTCAAATTGACAGAATAAACAACCAGTTTCTAGCTTATTCTATTAAGGAAATCCACATTTTCACCTCCTTAATGCAAAGCACACTTTTGTAATCTAGACAGCTGGACAACTCAAAATCCCAAAAAGTAGTATTCAATGTTTAGAATAATAACAGGAAGCTATGATACAGCACATGCATCATGCAAACTGTATGCTCGTTGCCAACAAGAGCATACACAGAACTGAAAAGAACAAAAGCACATTTTTTTCTTCTCCAGTTTGTTAATTCCAAAATTACAGGGACAGAGGAAAAAATGTTCCCCTCCCTCTGGCCTCCCCCCAATCTGGAGAGCCAACTCTAGAAAATCTTTGTGAGGAGCTGCCACAGGAATACATGCTATATAGAGAAGCATTGGTCAAATGCCTCAGGCTGTTGAGCTTTTATATCTGGAGCCAACTTCCTTGTTTCAGCAGACTGAGCAAGAAAATTCCTTATAAAGTCTCTTCTTACAGTGCCCCCAGGTTAATTTCCTACTTACAAAGACTGCTGAAACAAAGCACCACAAAGGAGCTGGTTTAAAACAATAGAAATGTATTCATATCACAGTTCTAGAGACCAGAGTTCCAAAATCAAGATGTTGGTAAGGACATTTATCTTTCTGAAACATGAAGAGAAAATCTTTCCTTGCCTCTTCCAGCTTCTGGTAGTAATGGAAATCTGGCATTCCTTGGCTTGAAGTTGCAAAATTCCAGTCTCTGCTTCTATTGTCTCATGGCCATCTTTTCCCTGTGTGTCTCTGTCTCTCCATATGACATTCTGTTGTGTCTCTTCTTGAAAGGACACCAGTACATCGGATGAAGGGTCACCCTACTCCAGTATGACCTCATATGAAGCAATTACATATTCAGTGAACATTTATTTCCAAATAAGGTCACATTTCCAAATAAGATCCCATTCTGAGATATTTGGGTGTTAAATATATAATATATGTATTTTTATATATATATATATATATATA
>NW_026000026.1:50381560-50397694 GCF_001458135.2 Marmota marmota marmota | reverse complement strand
AAAATATATAGTCATATGTCATATAAAATATATATTATATATATAATTTATATTTTATATGATATTTATATGTATTTATATTTATATATAAATTATATATTATAAATTATATTATAAATAAAATTATACAAGTTATATATTATAAATTATATATAATTTATATAATATATATTGTAATATATGACAGAGAAATTTTTTTTGTTTTTGTTTTTGATGTTTAGAGGTACTGGGAATTAAACCCAGGGCTATTCTACCACTGAACCACATCCACAATCCTTAAAATTATTTTCAGTTTTGAGACAGGGTCTTGCTAAATTACCCAGACTAAGCTCAAATTTGCGATCCTTCTGCTTCAGCCTCTCAAGTAAATTGGATTACAGGCATATATCACCACACCTGGCTGTAACATATCTTTTTGAAAACACAATTTAACCCAAACAATCCCCTTCCCTCCAAAACACATATGGCAACTGTGTTGCATCCATAAGGAAAAGCTGCCTATTTAGAATACATACAGTTAGCTATTTCTCAATAATATAGGGCAAATTTAGTGCTAAACTGTAAAATCAGTATAGGTGAAAGGAATCCCCCACCACCATTACCTATTTTTTTTTTAATTGGCCTGATGCAGGTACTGTGGTGGGTAAGCACACAAAATGTGAGATGAGAAAACTAAGTTCTGGTCCAAATACACTAATTTGCTCAATGAACTTAACCAAGTCATTTATGTTCTCTGGAGCCCCATTTCCTATTTCCTTACTATAAAACAAAGGTCTTTGGGGCTCCCTCCAGCAATATCTTTCTACTTAGAGTGCCTGATATAATTTGACTAAATTGCCACAGCTTTGTGTAGAACTTTAAGATTTCATATTATTGTAAAATGGATGATTTCCCTCTATTTTAACTGATCTGTAGCTTAAAATTTATACAACTTAATTCTACCCTAGGAAGTAATTTATACTACTATGTAGGCCACCACCTTATTTCAAAACAGTAGAAGCTCACCATGTTCTTTTAAAGTTGGCCAAAACATTATCCAGTAACCACAGTGCTTTGGAAAATACACTGAGTCAGGAATTAAAAATTCCTATCCCAGTCTTCCTCTCCATCTAATCACACAGCACACATCAGTAAACTCTCTGGACATCAGTTCTTCCTTCTTATCAATACAAATGAGAGTTTTCCACAACCTGTGAAATTTCTTCTAGCAAAATATTCTAAACCTTTTCTGGGAGTATAAAAATCAGGAGAGACCTTTCTTTTAAATTGTTACAAACTATGTAATTTGGTGTTAGTTTGGTTAATTAGGCATAATTCCTTTTCTTAAGATAATTGGAATTCCCATTTATAATATGAGGTTACTTATATTTTTTTCCAATATTAAGTAAGTATATATATACTTACTTAATATATATTCTTAAAGCCAAGATATAAGAGAAAAATTTTTCAATAACTTCTAATGTTCTATAGCACAATAGACTATGGTTGACAACAATCAATTATTCAAAATAGCTAGTAGCCAGAATTTTGAATGTTTCAAACACTAAAAAATGATATGTTTGAGGTAATGAGTATACTAATTACCCTGATTTGATCTGATCATATTTATGAGTACAGTGTGACATTTCAATACATGTTCAATACAACATGTATTGAAATGTCACACTGTACCCCATAAATATGTGCAATTATTATGTGCCAATTTAAAAAAACATATACATATATATTTAAACTTGTCCAAGACATTACTAGCAAATAAAGAATGAATTTGGTTTTATAAAATTCATGACAAGAAACATTAATTTGTAAAAAACAAGCATTTGAATCTTAGTTGGTATAGGAGTCACAAGAGAGTAAAACTTTGGAAGAGTTGGCTTAGTCCTCAGCAGCAGCTGCAAAGTCACCTGCTACTTATTTATGGTGAAAGTACTTGTGACTCAGACTTGCATAAAAGAAGCAAGGAAAATAATAAGGTAAACTGAAACGTTCCTTTGAAGTAAGGTTGAATAATTAACTGTTCACTTAATATTGTTTACTTCTATGATAATCCCCAACTTCAGGTTAACATTAGATTCTTTCAAGGGGAAACAGGGAACCTGGGATAGTTCCATTGAGACAACACTACTAGGGACAAAGTAGAAAAACCTGCAGAAAAAAGTAGCATAATGACTCTGCTACCAATCTCCCCTTTATTTCACAGTGAAATTTTCTTCCAAAATACCCTTGGCTCAGCTCTAATGGAATATAACATAATAGAGTTTTGTTACCTTAGGGTATTATCTGCATTATTCTATACCTCTTTGACAGTTAGCTTTCTTGATTCAATAATGGAGAAGAAAATTGCTCCAATTTAAGGAAAATCTATTAACTCGTTTAGTTCTCTAAGGTACTATTCTTCAGTACACTGAAGCACTAGCTTACAAAATAATATCATAGAAGTCAAAAATCTCTGATCAGTTAGTACCTGGAGTATATATTCCTAAATTAAGGAAAAGATTGTTTGTCTTCTTTACTCTCCTTTCTTCTAATCTAATGTAGAGTAATTTGGGGAAGTAGAGAAATGGCACACATATATTTTTTCTTTGGCCTGTCATATAAATACCATTCTATTAAGCTCCTAAAAGATACAGGGCCTCTTTATGTGCATTACCTTAGTAATCCTTACAATGACTTTCAAAGGTTGACATTATATCTGTTTTTTTTTTTTTTTTAAGATGGAGAAGCCATGCTCAAGAAGGATTGAGCAACTACCTCAAATGACACACTCATCAAATTAGAAGTGAGTCACATCTAAGATTATTTGAACATGGATCTGCATATATTATTAATTAACCCTTTATCTGACCCAAGGTTTGTCTTCAAAGAGCCCCCCCTGGCCTGTTAGCTTCAGTCTCGTGCCTCCACAACAACAGTCAACAAGAACCAGACACCAGAATGGTAAATATAGTTAGTGAAGAGAAAAGGATCTAAAATATTGGGTTCAATTGTGAGCAGCCCTGTGCTCCCAAGGGATGTGCAAGTGGGAATAGGAAATTTAAAGGCAGCCCACTGCACATCGCCTTCACAGAGGTAAACTTCACAGAGGGCTGGACTGTCAGCAGCAGCTGTTGGTTCAGAGAGAAAGGTCAGTGAGAGCAGACCTGCCAAAGAGAGGAGAAGCCAAGGTAGAACCAGGCGAGAGCACCCAATTCCAAGGAGAAAACCAGGTCACGGGGCGGTGCTCTCCCAGGCTCCTTGCCCACTAGGAATGTCTGAGCAAATGTACCTGGATGATCTGACAATCAGATGATGCCTCTGAAAATTGAACTAATTAACCCCTTCATTGCAGGGAGCAGTACTTCATCTCATGATGTTGTCTAGTGTGTGAGTAATACGATTGCTCAAAACACTCAATTAAATGGAAACGGGAAAGCTGGTTTAACTTCAAAATATCCCTGATGCACACTAGGCATTTTGGATTTTAGAGTTCTAACACTCACTCATTCTATAAGCAAGCCAACCAGCAAACATTCATATTATGTAGCACTGAACAAGGTGCATAATCCCCTGAGAAGATCAGAACTGAGTTCACTACATTTTCAATAGTTCTACACTACAGTGCCATTCACTATTGACAGCTCTTTCAGGGTGACGGTGATGTCTACTTAGTTCTTTTTTTTACACAATTTCTTTATATTTTCTCAGAAGATCAGCCTCAATTAACAACCCCTATGATGACTCAAACACCCATCATCTCCAACCCAATTTTTTCTCATCTCCTTTCTCTTATTCTCAATGACATTATAGATGCTTTATTGGTAAATTGTCCAGTTGCTCAAAACAAATATTTCTAGAATAAACTCTTCCTCCCTCCTCATGTATCCAACCATACCCCTTCCACTGTCTGGAATTTCTGATCTCTGTTCATGAACCACTCTCCTCACCCACATTGCCCGAGTTATGAAGTCCTCTTAGTGAAGACCACTGTGGTAACTGGACCTTTCCCTCCACTTCCATTAGCACCATTCTGGTCTTGGTTTGTAACCTGTCTCATCCTTCTTACTCTCTTGCATCCAGTTTGAAATTGCAGTTTAAGCACCAACTCTTCCATAAAGGCTTTTTGTTCACTCCAATCCTCACTGATCTCTGGAGTTCCCCAGCTTCTATTCTATCTCCACAGTGTTTATTTGGTTTATGATTTATTGGTCTTGCCTCCCTGGGGAGACCAAAAGCTCCTGAAGACAGAGACCAAATATGTTCCTTTTGCATTTCATCCCCTCCCACAAACTCTCACAATAGATGGACCAAGATGAGTGTGAAACAATGCTTTAAAAATACCTAGGCCATGGTTAACACTTGGATACTGCTATGAACTGAATTGGTATCCCCCTTCACCCACATTCATGTGTTGAAGCCCTGCCCCCCAATGTGATAGTATCTGGAGAAAGTCTTAGGAAATGAGACCCTAAGGATTAAGTCTTAATCCAATAGGGTTATACAAAGAGGAAGATAGATATCTGCCTCTCCTATTTCCCACATGAGGATGAGTGAGATGACTTTATGACCTAGTGAGAGGGACCTCATCAGAGAACTGAATCAGCCTTTACCTTGGTTAAGGGCTTCCAGCCTCCAGAACTATAAAAAAAAATAAATTTAAGCCATTTAAGTCTGTATTTTTTTAAGGCAGTCTTAGCTGATTAAGAAGTTAATTTTTACTAAGACTGTTTTTCTTATTCTTTTACTTTTAAGTATTAGCCACATGGAAAAAGAAAAGAGGAAGGGCTATCATACAAAATGTTTTTCTCTGTATATGAAAGAACAAGTGAGATTATCATAATTAATGAAGGCTTTACCTCAATGTATAAGTAGTGAAGATGGGATCTTGGTCCAGTTTTCTACCCATCCTTCATGATAATCGTTTTCCCTACCTCACAACTTTTAGCCTTGAGGTTTTCATGAGCTAATCATGAGTCTTCATCTTGTTACCTTGGACACAACTAATCATTCAAGGATGGGCAAATGACCCCATGCTGGCCAGAAGAATTTAAGCAGAATTTTGTGAGTATTTCTAAGAAATTTCTCATTGCCAAAGAAGAAATGTTCCCTTTTTCTCTGGAAGTCATTATAAATGGGACCACTTCAGTTACTATTTGTTTATTACGAAGGAAGCCAAACTAAAAATGAAGTAGATTTCTTTGGTTTGAATGCATCCCCAAAATTTCAAATGCTGGAAATTTAATTCCCCAATTCCTATGTTAGTTCTATTTGGAACTGTGACCTTTGAAGGTGACAAGTTCTTAGGGGCTCATGGAAGGAATAATTTATCCATGGATTAATGGGTTATTGAGGGAGTGGTTTGTTATAACAGTAAGCTCTCTCTGGCTTACTTGCTCTGTCTCACCCTGTCATATCCTCTGCCATGTTATGACGCAGCAAGAATGCCCTCATCAGATACCATTATCCTGGTCTTCCCAGCCTTCCAGATCACTAACTACATAAAAGACTATTCTTTGCAAATTACCCAGACTCGGGCATTTAGTAATAGCCGACAGAAAATGGACTAAGACATAGACCAGAGCAGAGTGCAGAAATTCAAAAGATCAGTAGAGCTGGAACCCTGACCTAATTATTCCTGAAACCTGACCTCCCTTCATACTTTCCAGCCTTCTGAGCTAGTGAATTTCCTTCATTGCCTAAGCCAATGTGAGTCTGGCTTTCAATTACTTGCAGCCAGAAGCATCCTTCTTATAGAAGAGAAAGTTAAAGCCATCAAAATGAGAAAATTAGTATTCGCAAGAGAAAATTCAGACCTTCTCACTCTTGGTGTCTCCAACTGATCCATTAATAACCCAAATGTTTTGTAAGGACATTTGTACGTGCTCACCAGTATTGTGCCTCTGCTAAGTGCTAGTTCATCTCACAGTCTGAGGCACTTTACTCTCAAGGACATTATGTTGAAATCACATTAATTTGTCCTCTCAGACCAACAAAAAAGTCTCTGACATATTGAATAAATGGAACAAGAGAATAAACATTTGAAGAGTCAATGCAAAGGAATATACTTAGGAGGATCAAAACTACACTAAGAGGAGCTGAAAAATAATTGAGAACCACTGAAAAAGGCCCTAGAAGCAAAATGAAAGCTAACAATGTAAAAACTGTGGAAATCAATTACAAGCAGCAGGAAACCCTGAGTGATATGTTTTTGTTATAGTTGGAATAATACACTTTAGCTAAACTCTTGCTGATTCAGGGGTCACAAACTTAATGTAAAAAAATAATAATAATTTTTGCATGGGAATGTCCAAAGAGGATCTAATGACAGCAGAGCAACATTTATAAAGGAAGGTTTAGGATGGAGCTCAATGGTAGAGCATGTGCTCTGTATGCATGAGGCCCTGGGTTCAATCTCCAGGGAGAGAAAATACTAGGAGGAAAAGTCTCAAACAAGGATAATATAGTCTAGAGGTCACAAGCTCAAATGCCTCAGTGACCAGACATATTCTAGGAATGAACTGTGTGCAATGGGGTGTGGACATGATGAAGGATCCATGTGCTGTCCAAAGTACACAGGAGCTACTGGACTCTGTTGATTGGTGTCCTCTGGAAACATCAGTCTGGGAATTGGCAGATTTTTCCCCATTTTTTTTCCAAAAAGAAGCTGGAAGTGTTTGTGTTGGGTGAGGGGGGCGCCGAGGGGGCAGGGGGAGGAGAGAGAGAGGAGAAATAAAAGGAGGGGCAGGCAGAAATCACCTTAAAAGAACCTGAGGATCAGATGGATCACCTGAGCATCATTTTCTTTCCATGTTCACTTTTGTTCACTTCTTTTTCCACAGAAATACCCAGTAAAAGGCCATGGAATTAAGCAAACGATGGCCAGAGATAGAGGAGGGCTTTTTTACCTTCAGTGTGTAACGGAGAATCTTGAAGTTCTTGCTTTTTTTGAAAAATTCTGACCCCCAGCAAGGCTGGTGTGGTGCCTGAGATTTGCATTTCTAAGTAGCTCCCAGGTGTGATTGCCACTGGTTCACAATTTAAGCAATTAAAATTTAGAGCAAGTTTGTCAAGCATCTTTGACCACACCAAATTTTACTTGGTAATGTAGATCACATAAAACCAATGTACACGTGTAATTGAAATAAATGTCACAAGACTAACTTATTTTATAATTTTGTGTGTACCTTGATATTTTTATTCTATTCCACTGTTTTATCCTATCCTATTGAGTTATATTTTATTTTTAGATGCTGTTCATTACAAACTCAAATAAATTTTGTGGCCCAACTATATATAGCTTATGATCTACAGCTTGAAAAAAATTTCTATCAATATTTTTTTTTTCTTTTAGGTTCCAGAGTTGAACTCAGGGGCACTCAACCACTGAGCCACATCCCCAGCCCTATTTTGTATTTTATTTAGAGACAGGGTCTCACTGAGTTGTTTAGCACCTCACCATTGCTGATATTGACTATGAGCTCAAGATCCTCCTGCCTCAGCCTCTCAAGATGCTGGGATTACAGGTATGGGCCATTGTACCCGGCTCTATCAAATTTTTCTTTAAACACTTAAATTACATTTTTAAAAAAATGTGAATGCCTTTTCATCTTTTCAGATGACAAAACAAGAAGAAAGAACCCTTAAACTTTGCTTGAGGAACATAGGCCAGCAGAGACCATAGTAGCAGCTAACAGGGGTTGAACACTTAACTATTTGCCATGTGTCTTTTTCCATTTGTGCTACTGTAACAGAACACCACAGAGTGAATAATTTATAAAGAACCAAAATTTATTTTTTCATACTTTTGGAGGATGAGCCATCCAGCACAAAGGTGCTCTTTGCTTCCCAGATGCCGCTCTGTCCTTGGAAGGAGAGGAATGCTGTGTCCTCACATGGCTGAAGGTGGGAGAGCAAGTAAACTGAATGCTGTGTGAAGCCTCTTTTCTAAGAACTCTTCATAGCCTACTCCTACCTTACATGTCATTACATTGGCCATTAAGTTTTAACAACCAAACTTTTGAGGGAACATTTTCAAACCATGGTACAGAATCCGGTGAAGAACACATGCTAAAAAACAGGCACAGTGGAGCATGCCTGGAATCCCAGCTACTCTGGAGACTAACGCAGGAGGATCACAAATTTCAGGCCAGGCTGGGCAACTTAGAGAGACCCGGTCTGAATATAAAACCAGAAAATTGGTTAAGTGTGTAGCTTCTGAAGTTCTGGAGGCAGATTGCCTGGGTTCTAACCCAGTTTAACAACTTACAAGCTATAGACAAGTTACATCACCTGTCTGTGCCCTAGTTTCTTAGTCTACGAAACCAAGATAACAATAATACATACACATCCCAAATGGGGCTTTGTAAGAATTGTTGTATATGTAGTATATGTAGCAGATGGATAAAACAGTGTATTGTGCTCAGAAAGATCCATTATTATTATTACTACTAGGGACTTCACAGAAGTAATATCATTCATTTTTCTAATAATCTTGTGAGATCGTATACAGAAAGTTTGGGTGGCCTGGTTTGTGGTCATTTCTACCTGCTTCATTGCTGATGGAATTCCTTTTTAATTTAGGGCATTCATCCCTCACAAATGATTCAAGGTGAATCCTGGTTCATACAGTGATCACAATAAGCCCTCTATTCTTGCCAATAACTCTAACACAGGGAATATGAAACAGTTCTGGCCTATAACCATGAGAAATCTGAGAAATGTTTCTTCTCCCATAAAGTAAAACAGAAGGAAGAGACAGCCTGTCTTGTTGGACTGGATTTGGCAACCATGACAGAGACAGGTAGAGAATAACGTGAGAAGTGTGTTCATGGATGCAGGTAGGTAGGGATGTCATTTCCATAACAGAGCGGTAGATGAGCCTAGTAGGAAATTTCCAAAAGTCCCACTCAGGGAGTCACCTGTTCTTCACCATGCTACAACAGCCCCATTTTAAATGCATTTTCAATTTTAATTTAATTCTTTTTTGCAGTGCTAGGGATTGAGCCTAGGGCCTTGCACATGTGAGACAAACATTCTACCACTAAGCTACAATCCCAGTCCCAAAATAACCCCATTTTTAAAGAATTCCAATCATTTTTTTTAATGTCCTCAAAAAACAAATAAATAGATATAGAAAACATTCCAGATTTGTTTGTTCACCTCAAGACCTTTAAGATCAGTTAAGATGGTCATTTGTTCGGGATGAGGTAGGTTGTGTTCCTCTTAGTATGCACAGCGTGTATGTACAGGCGTGCACCACTTAAGGACTTTACTGCCAACAATAGACTGTGTATACAAGGCTGGTCCCACAAGATTATGACGGGGCTGAAGACATGCCTATCACCTAGTGACCTCACAACTCATGTGTTTGTGGTCATTCTAGTGTCAACAAACCTACCACACTGCCTATCATATACAAGTATCACACATGCAATTATGTACAGTAGGATAATGATAATAACTATGCTACTGGTTATTTGCTACACATACATCTATGTATGTCGCCAATTTAGCATACATATTTAAAAAGTTTACTGTGAAACAGTATGCCATATTCTGTCCTCAGCAGTCCCACGTATTTTGGGGCTTGCTACATCTCTCGATTGCATAATTTGCTTTTGTGCTTGATATAATCCCACTGTGTTGTTATGTTCATCATAGTCCTAAGATGGCTATAGCATATACATACACCAATATAGCCTAGGAGTGCCATAGGCAACACCATCTAGGATTATACAGATTTTCTATAATGTTCACACAACAATGAAAATGCCTACTCACGTATTTCCCAAACCTATCCTCATTATTAAGTGACATGTGCCTATATTTAATTTGTGCCATACTCTGCCTCTTGTACATACTTAATACTTTGCAGTTATTATTTTCTTATTTCTTGTGGATGGATTAGTTTCTTTCTGACTATGCTGCCAATTCCAAAATTATTCTGATGAACAACTTGAACCAAAGGTATTATTGACTAAGCATAGATTAACACATTACTATTTCCTGACTATGTTTTTAACATATATTTTACCTAAAATAATTTAAATACTATGGAATTTCAAAGACTGACAGAGATCTAAGGTATATTTGGGGGCAAGATGACCATTTTAACACCTACCAAAATAGCACTCCTTTAGGGGCTGCCACAGACTCTGGAATCTGACATTTTTCTTCTAAAACAGCAGCAGGCACATATTCTCCATGGTAACCTCTCATTATCTCAATAAACACAGGAATACTTAAATAAAAAATATTAAATAGGTATGATGTTTACAATTAACTGTTATTTTACAAACTCATAACAACTGTTTTTAATCAATTTTTTGATTCCAAGAAATGCATTTTTTTTTCACATTTTAACATCTCTGACATTGAGCAGTATCTTGCGATTTTTGTTGGCCAGGTAGCAATCATGACGCAGTTGCCATTGACTATACATACAGAAATTTTTAGTTATTTCTGGTGACAAGACCGGAAAATTATATACCCTGTCATTTTAGAACCACCTGAGTTATTGTTGTCCAAAATCCTTTTGTAGATACTTTCTCATAAGATGAAGAAAATCTTAGCATCGATACCTGTGAATATATAATGACAATAGGAAGGCAGTCTTTGAAAATGCTACAATAGCTCCAAAGGCATTAATAGATCTGATTCAAAAAATGAATCTAAAAAGCTAGAAATCTTTGAATACCTTGACTAATTTTGCTTCTTTTCCCCCCCTTTTACTATATTCAAGATTGCAATATGATTTTTTAAAAAAAAATGTATAACTGTGAAAGAATTCTTTAATTTTTTTTTTTTAAAAAAAAGGAAAGAAAAAAGGAAGGATACTCTTTTGGAGGGGATACTGGGAAATTTAACTCAGGGGTGCTTTACCACTGAGCCAAATCCCCAGCCCTTTTTATTTTTATTTTTTCAATTAGTTTTAATTGTAGATGGACATAATACCTCTACTTTTATTTATTTATTTTTATGTGGTGTTGAGGATTAAACCCAGTGCCTCACATGTGCCAGGCAAGTGCTCTACCACTGAGCTACAACTCCACTCCAGCCCTTATTTTTTATTTTGAGACAGGGTCTCCCCAAGTTGCTTAGGGCCTTGATAAGTTGCTGATAAGTTGCCTTGAACTTTTGATCCTCCTGTCTCAGCCTCCCAAGATGTTGGGATTAAAGGCATACTCCATTGCACCAAGCCAGGAATAAAATTCTAAGTGATAAAAAGCATTGTGTCACAGGCTAATTGTGACCATTTTGTCCTTTCTTAATGGTACCCAAAATAATGGAGCATATTCCAGTTAGTGAGATCTTGAAATTCATGAATAGTATATATACTATATATAGTCCATGAATATTATTATTATTATATTATTAATATTATTCATAGATCAGATCAGAAAGGCTAAACAACCTACACACACACACACATTTGCCAAAGGTCTAGAAGACATCTTTTCTCAGCACTAAAATATTTTGCTTGTCTTTTGGTATCTGTATATGAACCAGTTTCCCAAGGGTCCTTCTAATTTAAGGACTTGATCTGGAGACAGTATTTTCCATTCATGAAAACTTATATGAAATTCTCATCTCTAAAACTCAGTGCATATGAAATAAGAAATGTCATGGAAAAGATAGGGTCTTCTCTTAACATAAATCACAATGAAGGAAAAAGTTGTCCAGATATTAGGCAGAAACGACAATGATGTAAAACAGATTGTGTATGTTAGAAAGAAAGATACACTGTGCATATGTGCTCTGTCTACTTAGCACAAGTATTTTCCATGAGAGCCCGTCAGCCACTGGAGAAAGAGACATGCTTTTGGTAGGCTGACCTACATAACCCACAATGCAAAAGTTTTTTCTGATCACTTGAGTATGTTTAAATGTTTAACTTCAATGATCCACTATATAGATAAACAATCAAGATCCCCCATTTTTTAAAAGTTTTTGTAGTTGTAGATGGACAGAATACCTTTATTTTACTTGTTTATTTTTATGTGGTGCTAAGGATCAAACCCAGTGTTTCACACATGCCAGGCATGATCTCTGCCACTGAGTCACAGCCACAGCTCAAGATTCCCCATGTTTTTAAAAATCTGAAAGTGCCTAAAGGGAATCCTAGCTCAATATCACATAGTGTTTGTAGGTTCATATTCTTATAAGCCCCTGCATAACCACATGTAAACATTTCTTTTTTTTTTTTTTTAATTTATTTTTTAGGTGTAGATGGACACAACTCAATGCCTTTATTTTTTATGTGGTGCTGAGGATCGAACCCTGGTCCCACCCGTGCCAGGCGAGCGCTCTACTGCTGAGCCACAATCCCAGCCACAATCCCAGCCCCATGGGAGCATTTCTTTATAAACAAATCAATAAAAAAAGGTCTCAGAAAATAGGGGAGATCCTGGGCCATGTGACACTGCTGAAGTGTTCAGGATTGAAGTCTATCAAAGATCATTACTTTGTTGTCTACATTTGGAATGCAATGCTTTAAATTAAAAACAATAAATCTTAAACTCCAGTTATCTGCCAATAATGATTTGGAAAGTGAAGCACAGATCATCTAAATGAACAGGTCTTTGGAAAGGAGAGAATAAAATCTGAAAAGTTCCTGCCATGAGGTCTTTGAGAAAAGTCTGCCGAACTGACAGTTGCTGCGTTTTACTGACTGGGGGCTGGGAGGAGCATTTGGGGTGCTGGGGCAAAGACAAGAAAAGTCTTACTTGCTACAAAGATACTAATCAGCCTGCTCTCAGTCAAACCAAAGATGTTAAAATCTTTATATTGATTTGATTCTCCCTTCTCTAAAGCAAGTTATGATTATTAAAAAAAAAAAAAAAAAAAAACTAATGTAAGGCCAAAATTTTTTACAAGGTGTAGCTCAACAGTTAGCCAAATTTAGAGATAGTAATTTATTCAGCAACATTTTTTTGCGACTCCTAAATGATAAAAGTGTTAGGTAGAGTCTCCAGTAGCCTTAAACTGAAACATTTTTCATGCAAATCTAAAATATCCAGGCCCTGCCTTCAAAAAGGGAAAAACAAAGTTCTTCCTGGTAACTCTCAGTATCTGCATTTGCAATGTGCCTGCTTCTGCTTAAGGAAGAGTCCTGTAAATAACCAGGAGCACTTTTCAGTCATCCTGGAAGATTATGTCAGGGTGAAAAGAAAAAGGATTTTATGGATATATATTTTCCTATAATGATCTAATTCTTCTAGAAAACCTAATCTGAAATAAATAAACATAGAATATCCTAAATGGACAGTTTATGAATTTTACTATAGAATGCCCCCAAAGTAATTTTCATTTCAATTATTTTCAAAGACTCCAGTTTTGAAAATTTTTTTTTCCGGTCTGGTAATTTTAAACATTTTCTCAAATAATTTCAAATACATGAATATCTATGTTTATATTGACCAGTGTTGTTCTCAACAGTGAAAATTTTGCTCTCCCCAACACCCTCAACCCCAAGGTACATTTGGCAATGTATGTATACATTTTTGATTGTCATAACTTGGGGAGGGAGGCAGATAAGGTTGCTACTGGCATCTAGTGAATAAGGGAGGGAAGTTACTAAATATCCTACAGTACACAGCACAACACCCACAACAAAGAATCATCCTTTCTGAAATGTCATAGTGCCAAATTGAGAAACCTTAATGTAGAAATATCTTTGTTTTTCTTTATTTGAAATATGCAATGTGCTAAAGGGGACATAATTTAGTTCTTATATAGAAGAAACAATTTGGCATAAACCCTTTCTCCCATGTGCACTCCTAGAAGCTAGACCCGTCCAGCATGACTTTTTTTTTTTTTTTCCTCCTGGTGCTGGAGATGAAACCCAAGATTTCATGCATCCTGGACAAGTGCTATACCACTGAGCTACATCCTAGCTTAACCATAAATTCTTGCCTGGACTCCTTGTTTCTACTTCTGTCTCTTCTACTCCATTCTCTCCTAGAACAGCCAGAGTGGCAGTTCCCATTGCTGAGGTTACTGTCTTGGTCCATTTTCTGCTGTTATTACAAAATACGTAAGATCTGATAATTTATAAAAAATATTACTTGGCTTACAGCTCTGGAGGCTGGGAAGTCCAGGAGCACAGCAGTGGCACCTGCTCATGGTTGAGCACCTGGTTGGGCACCTCGTGGGCACCTGGTGGGGCACCTCGTGGGGTCTCCTTATGGCATTAGAGCAAGTACAGGATGTCACAGGTGAGGGAGAGCAAGCTGTTAGCTCAGGTCTCCTCCTCTTCCTATAAAACCACTAATGCTTCCAAGGGGGTCCCGCCCTCATGACCTCATCTAACCCCAATTACCTCCTATTAACATGAATTTGGGAATTAAGTTTTCAACACATGAATTTTCAGGGGGACACCTTCAGACCATATCAGTTGGTACTTATGAGACCCTGGGGGATTTGCTTCCTGCCTCCTTCTGTAACCTCATAGTAAATACCCTTTGCTCTGTCCCCTAAATACACTGGTTTTCTTTTAGCTGCTCATATTGCCCTGATGCTTCCATCCCAAGGCCTTCAGCTTTGTCCCCAACCCCTCTTTATCTCTTCTTACCCTTCACATCTCATCTCATCTCATCTCATCTCAGTTTCAGTTCCTTCACCTGGAAGCAGTCAAGAGCTATAGGCTGTCATAGCCTCTGAACTAGTCTTATTACTCTGAGAGTTGACATGATATATTTGCTTTTTTTCTTTTTTCAGTAACATCCTTCCCTGCTAGTCCACCATAGTTTTGCTAAGGCAGGGCCACTACCTAATTTACTCATTATTGCCTAAGACAGCACAGTACATGGTATAGTTGCTCAAATAATATGACTGAATGAATAGGTTCATACTTTGCCTTCTCGGATAGTTTACGTATCTGATGGGGGTTGGAATAAATGTTTCTTACATTTATCAATATACCTCATACACCAGCTTGGAAAATACAGAATAGCATTGCTTAGATAGGAAGAGTTAAACTGCTCTAAATAATAAGAAGAACTTTAGCAGTCTTGGGAATGGGAAGGGACTGGAAGAGGAAAGACCTGGGGTCTCAAAAATGTCACTGAAACTGCTATAAGAGGATATTAAAATCCTGTGGGATGAGACGATCAGATTTTAGGAGGCATGGCAATGATTTTGAAGCTGTTTCCTACACTCTGTGGCTCTATAACTCTTTATTGTTAATATGAGCTTCAGTAAAATTTTGTCCACTCAATCTTATATTACTGGTGCTTTATGGAATGGTGGTGACCCAGATGATGTTCAGTGTTGGGACCAGAATGGAAAAAAGATATCAGAGAGGGCTGAAGCCTGAGGTCTCAACAGATAATAGCAAATTGGTATCGAAGGAGTAGAAATAGGAGCTCTCCGAGGGTGCCTGTGATAGATATTGAGACTGCTCTGATTTAACTGAAAGGGCTCCAGTCAATCTCATTAAACAAGGAGGTCTCCTTGCCCCTGCATAGGTGACGGGCATTTGTATCTGGATGTGAAATAATTGAAGGTCCCTTTGCACTCTGTAATATCTCAGGTCTCTTTTTCACAAATTTCCCCTATTTAACATAAAGTCAAAAGCATGAATCTGAAAACAATTGCTTTTAATTTTTTAATATTTCTGTGTGTGCACATTTTCCCTGGTATGTTCACTTGTTTTGTTGTTATTTTGTTCTGTTAATTCTCATGTGACAGGTAAATGAAAATCATATTTACCCTTTATTCTGAAGTTCCCAGAAAGGTTCATAACTTCCTAAAAGTCACCTAGTAACTCATTATGGAAAGAAAAGGGAAAAAACAACTCTGAAGGAATATGGAGAAAAGAGCTACAACCTCTCCACAGCTACTGTTTGCATTTTACTGTTAGCTGATGTATATATGTGAGGTTCTGTTTTTAAGCACTCTCATATTATCAATTCCCTCAATCTAGCAACTCCATGAGGTAGTGCTGCAACGCACGGCTAAACCAGTCAGGGTCACTCCGGGTGAACTGGGCTGACACGAAATAATGACACAGATGGAGAAATACCTTTTTCTTTAAGTTATATGAGGGTCCATCTGACCCAGTTCCCACCAAGGAGGCAAGGCAGACAAGAAAGAGAGAGAGCATGCCTCAAACCCAGTGTTTCATTAACAGGGGTGGGGGTAGGGGGGTGGATGTGG
>NW_026000026.1:50321521-50381535 GCF_001458135.2 Marmota marmota marmota | reverse complement strand
AAACCCCAGGTTATTTCAACGTAAGGGTGGGTGAGGGTGGGGGGGGGTGGATGTGGCGGCGGGGGTGGGGGAGGGAGCTAAACCATGGACCATTCTATCCAACAAAAGGCAAAAGGGATTACAACAGGTGGGTGTAATTCAACCCCATCGGGTGACGCCCACTCCCAGAGCTGCTCCTTTCTTATCTGAGTAGAGGTAAAGTCCACTTGCATTGCAGGGTGCAATACCAGTCCAGTACCTCTTTACTTAGGACTTAAGGACTTAAAGGTGTGTGTTCAGCGCAGCCTGTTCAGGGCAGCCCCCAACAAGGTAGGTGTATCATTATCCCTATATCACAGGAAAGAATTTTGAGGCATAGAGAGGTTACTTAACTTACTCCAGGTCACACAGTTAGTAAGTAGTAAGACAGGATATAAAACCAGGCAATCTGCTTTCATGGGCTGCTCACTGAACTGATGTATAGTCATGCCCCATTTTAATTAAATTCATACTGATTGGTTGACTTTCTACTAAGGTGTATTGTTAGGTAAAACACAATAATACATCTAGTTAATGCCACCTCTGTCCTTCATTTGCTCAGACCAGAGAAACATTCTTGAATTCTCTTTTCCTTACATTCTACATTCAACTTGTCAGAAAACTTCCATCACCCCTGTTTTCAAAACTTACTCTGACTTCAACCACTTCTCACCCTCTTTACCACAATCATCCTGGTCTAAATTGCCCTGGCCTTAACACTGAATATGGCATTAACTGTCAAGCATCTTCTCTGCTTCTGCCCTTACTCCTATAAGGATGTATTTCCGATACAGCTTTCAGAGAGCCTTTAAAGAACCGGGTGCATTTGTAATCTCAGCAACTTGAAGAGCTAAGGCAGGACAATCTTCAGTTTAAGGGCAGCCTCAGCAACTTAGCAAGACCTTACTTTAAAATAAAATAAACAAGGATGGGGATGTATCTCAGTAGTAGAGTGTCCTTGGGTTCAATCCCTAGAATTGAAAGAGGAGCGGGGGGAGAAACTTTCAACATCACAAGCTAGATCAAATCCCTTGTCCTCTAAAAAACCATTCAGTGGCTCAGAAAACCAGATTTCTTACCATGGCCTGTGAGACCCTCTGCCTCTAGACTTCCTCCCTGCCCTTATCCCTGCAGTGACCTCAAATCCCATCTCTACCACGCACATAGCATTTGGGCCACACCTGACTGCTGGCTGTTCCTTGAGTGATCCACACAGGCTTTGCACCTTACAGCTTTTGCTCCTCCTCTCAGGGTCAGGCCTCACTTCCTCCAAGTCTTTATTCAAATGATTAGCCTGCCCTAAACCCCTCTTTTAATTATAAAGTGCTACTGCCTGAGTTCTACTGAACCACTTTTCTTCTTTCTCTCTTTCTCCCTCTTAGGTATTTTCCCATAGCTCATAACACTTTCTAGGGTAAGAGTTCACCACTTATTATATTCATTGTTTACCTTCTGTAGTAGAATTAAGTTTGTGAACACTAAAGTGTCTCAAGTGCCATGCATGTTTGTTGAATAAATGAATGAATGACCCTAAAGAATGAATATAGCTGGATTTTATTTATTTATTTATTTGTTTGTTTGTCTATTTATTTATTTATTTATTTTGGTGATGCTGAAGGAGCTGGTTCTTAATATCAAAAAAAAAAATTTTCACAGAAGTGTATGAAACATATTCTATGGGCTGTTATGGTTTGAATATGTAGTGTTCCCTAAAAGTTCATTTGTGAGACAAGGCAGAAATGTTCAGAAGTGGAATGATTAGATTATGAGAGCTGTGACCTAATCAGTGGTTTAATCCATTTGATGGATTAATAATTTAAATGGATTAGCTGGGTGGTTACTATAGGCAGGTAGGGTGTGGCTGGGAGAAGTAGGTCACTGGAGGCGTGCCCTTGGGGATTATATTATCCCTGGCTCCTTACAGGCAGCTCTCTCTGCTTTCTGGCTGTCAAAAACTAAGCTGCTTTCTTCTACCATGTTGTTCTGCCCCATATCGGGCCCAGGGCTATGGAGTCAGCCAACCCTGGAAAGAAGCTCTGAAATTGTGAGCTCAAATAAACCTTTCATCTCTAAGTTGTGCTTGTCAGATCTTTTGATTACGACAATGCAAAGCTGACTAAAACATGAGCATATAAGTTCTTTGGCATGCAAATATTGTATTTGGAATTTTAAGAAATGAATTTTTCCCTGTGAATCTCCAACTTTAAAATAAGTTTAGAAGCAGTGATCATTATCACTTTAATTGAGTCATGCTCCATTCCCACATTCCCCATACACCCCCTTTCTATTCACCTTCCAAGCCCCCAAAAGGAATAGGAACAGTTATAGGAAGATTATATGCAGAAACACTTTGTTTTCAGGACCGGTCCTCCTCCTAGCCTGCTCAACATATCCTTGTAAGTTTTCTTCTAGAGTCACTTCAGTTATGTATTTTATCATGGAATCATTCATAGAAATGGAACAGGGTAAACAGGAGAACCACTGCTGTTAGCAGGTGCCCTAATGCTATAAGCTGGCCGCCCATCCCTGTAGCACCTGAAAGTCTGGTCCAGCAAAAGATGCAACAGATTCCTGGACCCTTGTGAAAATGCTACTTCCTGGGACTCCAGCCATTCCTACTGGGTGAGATTCCCCAGAGAGCTGGGCTGGGCATTGGCCTTTGGGTCTTGATCCAGTT
Organism: Marmota marmota marmota; assembly: GCF_001458135.2. Classification (NCBI taxonomy): domain Eukaryota; kingdom Metazoa; phylum Chordata; class Mammalia; order Rodentia; family Sciuridae; genus Marmota; species Marmota marmota. The sequence goes on along the minus strand of NW_026000026.1, from coordinate 50,378,840 downwards.
CTCACATCTTGCACCAAATGCTTTGCCAAGGCTGATCTAAGATGTTTAGACAATCATCATGGATAATATTTTCATGCATTCACACCCGAGATCCCCTATCCATAATTACATTTGATACCTTCATGCAAACGTGTAAGCAATGGCAGGAGCAGTCCGTATACCCAGGGAGACAGAATTTATCACAACCTCTTTTTCAAGGCAATTCTTCCTCTATAATGTTCTGCCTTGGATGTGAGTTTAACTGAAGGGATGGATTCATTCTCATTCTCTCTCTCTCTCTCTCTCTCTCTCTCTCTCTCTCTCTCTCCCTCTCTCCAGTATTAAGGACTGAACCCAGGGACACACCACAGAGCTACATCTCCAGCCCTTTCAATTTAAGTATGGGACAGGATATCACTAAGTTGCTGAGGCTAATCTGGAACTCATGATCTTCCTGTCTCAGCCTCCCCAGAAGCCATGTGCCACCATTCCATCTCTCAAATTACCTTTGGTGTTCTTTTCAGATTGTCTTCTCTTTCAAGTCACATATCAAATTATGTTCTTGTACACCATGTTTTTGTTTTATTTCACCACCTACCAGTTTGCTTTTCTCTCTCTCTCTCTCTCTCTCTCTCTCTCTCTCTCTTGCTTGTGCTCCTTGTACATGTGGCTGGTCCTCTTTTCATTTCTAAGCCATGTTGTGATGCAGCCAGAGGGTCTTTGCCAGGATTCCAGTGCCATGCTATTTGGACCCTCCAGCCACTGGAATCAAGAGCCAAACAAACCTCTTTTCTTTATAAAGTTCTCAGTCTCAGGTATTTTATTATAGCTACATAGAATAGATACTACATACAGTTCCAGCACAACATGAGCATCTCAAGGGCTTCATCCTGTTACTCACTTTTGCATTATCTTGTATATGCCTGACTCATATTTGATTCTTATTAAAAGTTGATTTGTGAATGAGTAGATGGATTAATATAGGGATCAATGAGTGTCTAACAGAGATTTGCCAGTTGTTCTCATGTTGGAGGGTTTTAAAAGTGAGAGGGGGTCAAGTGTTTCTAATTTTCACTTTGCTCACATATTTAAAACACAATTCTACAACTCTAGCTACAAGCCAAACACTGCAGCAGGCACAGCAGATAGAGCAAAGAAAAAGATAAAAAAGTCTTTGTCTTACAAAACTTAATTTGGGGCACAGGGTACCACATAAATAAATAAACACATAAATGACTTTAAATAGTAAAAAGTGTAATGAAGGGAAAAAATATTGAGGGTCATGTGGGCAGAATCACTGGGTTAGCAGTAAGGAGGCTTCCCAAAGGGATGACATTTGAACCAAGTCCTGAATGATGATCAGAAATGGGTCACATAAGAGCATAGAGGTCACTGAAGGGATACATCTTACCTAGGCTCACAGTTCATTGGCCAGCACTGGTCACATGACCTTGACAGATTTCAAGTTGACAAGGAAGCAGATCATTATATGCCCAAGAAGGAGGTGAAGGCAAATCATGATAAACCAACAATATCTCTCCAATGGGTTAAAAAAAAAGAAGAAGAAAGAAAGAAGAGAGGAATGATTAAAACAATAACTTTGCTATTTAAATCAATGTCTATCTTTGTCAGAATGAATATTAATAAATATTAATGCATATAGTGTGTGTTAAAAATAAAAACCAGAGGAGCAACTTTTTGAACAGAAGGAGTAGCAAATATCTGACACATCAAAGACACAGGAAAAAGACAAATGTGTGCCTGGCACACAATGAATGAGAACCAAGGTGATGGTTCATAGGAGTGCTATGGATATAACAAAAGGTATAGATTTTACTCTCAGCACAATGGAATGCCTTTGTGAAGTGTTAAATGGAGAGTCAGATGATTTGGTTCATATTATACAGTAGAACCTCTTTGGTTGTTGTGTGCTGAATAGATCATGGGGAACAAGAGTATAGGTGGAAAGACACAGGAAGGCTTGCACTTGTGACTTGGCTGGGAAAGAAGAGCAGATAGGATGAAAGGTAGGACTTTAATGTAGAATAGACAGGACTATATGTTAGATTGGATGGAGAGGGTAGAAAATAGAAAAATCCTCCACCCATAAATCAGGTTATATGCTTTTGTTTTTCTTTCTAGTTCTTATTTTCATCTGTGAACTTGGGAATGCCAGAATATATGCTATAATGTGTTCCTGACTACAAATTTTTTAGGAACTGCATTAAGAAAGTCAGTGTAACATAATGAAGGCAGTTGTAATCAATCTTAAACTTTAAAAGTGAAATAGACTTAGTGGTCCTGGTTAAGCTCATTGCTAGTTTTAAAAAATTAAGACTATTCTTGAGTTTAGGTTTAAAAACACATCTTATGATTGAGATTCAGGATACACCACTGTAGAATGAATTTGTGTTGAAAGTTTTTTAGAGTTTAGTTTGTGACTGAGTGATGTGGTCTGAGTATTAAAAATGCATTGAATTTTGTGAACCTTGTATTTATTGTCAATGTCAATTACACACACAATTTTCTAACTTTGTTACAATCACTTGTACCTTTTAATTCCATTACAAAATAGGTGTTCCCAACATTATTTTTTGAAATAGTAATGGCAATCTTTCATTTTCATAATTCTATCTGGAAACATAGAGATTGTTCACATATATATTTTTAAAAGATATTCACAGCTTTTCATGGAGATGTGGGTAAAATGAAGTGGGAGCATTTGCTCTTTGGCCATATTAAGGTTTACATTACTGCTGCTAGAATTTGGATCAGGAATGTCTCTCAAGGGGCATCTATTAAAGATTTGGTCCTCAGCCTGTGGCACCACTGCGATGTGGTGGAACATTTAGAAGGTGTGGCCTACTGGGAAAAGTTTAGGTCATTGAGGATGTGCTCTCAGAAGGGACAATGGGACCCCAGCTATAAGACTGGAAGACGCCTCACCGCACTACACCACATGACACAGATCACCAAAGAGGTTCCACTTTATTACAAAAGGCTGTGGGTTTATATAGACCTAAGGAGAGGTAGCAGGGCTGAGGTAGATAACGGGTCACCTGTTTATTGGCAAGCTCTTCCATATGTCAGTTCCGGAGCCTAAGAAGTTAATTCTTATTGGGGCTAAGGCTTCCCACCAGCAGGATTTGAACATTGGCGCCGGCGGGAACGTTTCATGCCAGTGAAAGAAACAAAGAGGAGAAAGAGGGTCGTTAGACGTCATGTTGGGGTTTTTCTCTGGGGTGCTGCTACCGTTATATGTTTTCCCAACACCAGCTCCTCTGTCTCTCTTTACTCTCTGGTGATATGAACAGTCCTTGTTATGGTTTGGATGTGAAGTATCCCCCCAAAAGCTCACATGTGAGACAATGCAAGAAGGTTCAGGGGAGAAGTGATTGGGGTTGTGAGAGTCTTAACCCAATCAGTGAATTAATCCCCTAATAGGGATCAACTGAGTTGTAACTGAAGTGGTAGGGTGAGGCTGGAGGAGGTAGGAATTAGGGCGTGGCTTTAGGGCATATATTTTGTATTTGGCAAGTAGAGATTCCCCACCCTCTCTCCCTGCCTCCCTCCTTCCCTCCTTTCTGATCACCACAATATGAGCTGCCATCCTCTCCTGCCATGATGTTTAGCCTCACCTCAAGCCCTGAGAAATGGAGCCAGCCTTCTATGGACTAAGTCCTCTGATACTGTGAGCCCTCAAACTCTTCCTCCTCTATAATTGTGCTGGTTGGGTCCTTTAGTCTCAGCAGCAAAAAAGCTGACTAAAATAGACTTCTTCCTCTGCCATATGCTTCCATCACGGCGTAGGCCCAAAGCAACAGAGCAAAGGGACCATGGGCTGCAGCCTCTGAAAACATGAGCCACAATAAACCTTTCCCCTTATTAAGTACATCTCGAGTATTTTGTCACAGTGAAGGAAAATAGAATAACACTTGGCAAAGTTGAGTTGCCTCAAAACAGGTTATTTGGTGTATAAACCACAAACCTACAAGACTCATCTGAAACAGAGAAATGAGAAATATCTGTTTATTTTATGTAATGTGACCAGATGTGTTTAAATGCTACAAAAGCTGAGTCAAGTCTTATATGAGGCTAGGCACTAGGGAGAACAGCTCTATCTTGAGATTATCATAAGAAGGTGCTTGCAATATTTTCTTTTAATCCATATCTTAAACAAAGGGTCCCCTTCCTTTAGCTCTGTGTACTTTTTGTTTTTTTCCGGTTCTGGGGATTGAACCCAGACCCTCACACACGCTAGGTAAGTACTCTACCACTAAATGACACTCCCAGCCCTACCTACCTACATTTTTCTGAAGCAAATTATGCACAACATTCTTATCAGTTGTAGCAACTTGACAGCTAGAGCAGGCCCTAGACTGATCCACTGACTTACTTGATAATGTCTCTTTTTCTGCTTTCTTGTGAGCACCAGGCTGATTCTTAGAGCAAGCAGGAATCATTCTCTTAGAGGACAAGTTATACCTGTGGCTGCCCAGCTCCTACAGGTGAGATGAGTCTGATTTCAATAACACAGCCTAAGGGGAAAACTTTTTCTTAATCTAAGGAGTTTATCAAGATGAAAGATACAGTGGGGAAATATATGGAATAGCAACACTTACGAGGAAAGGAATATAGGGAAATGGGACATTCCAAGTTTGAGGGTTTTTTGTTTTTTGTTTTATTTTTTTGAGAAGTGATTTTGTAACTTTGTGGGGGTATTTATGTGTTCCTCTTTTAGATTTAGGATGTGTCTTTCTGTGAAAAAAGAAGTTACTGTAAATGCTCTTTCTCCTCTTTCTGCTAAGTGAACTGCTATTAAACATGCCGCTGTGCTCCCTTATTTTGCACCAAGTGAATGTTTAAACATTTTAAATAAACATGTTTCAGCTGCCTGCTGGGTGAGATTCCTTCCAGCCAGGAGGAACTCAGTGGAGCTGTTCAAGGAGATCTGGTTAATATCCCCGCGATTTATGCTTGCGGTAGAAATTGCACTAATATTTACACAAAGGGCGTGGTCTGGGGGCAATGGCAAAACCAATTGAAGTGGGAATTTGCAGTCTATGCCCACTAATGAAAATAGTTACAGTTCAGTACCCTTTCCAAAAATCATAATTAGGCCCTTCAAATGACATGTTAATTTCACATTTTTACTTCTAAACGACAAATTTTTCTTGCCATTCAGAACCTACATGAGACTACTATTTTGCAAAAATAATTAAGTTAGATAATATTCTAAGCTTCTGGATAACAACGTTTTCTTTTTAAGTTGGCTTTTTTCCTTTAGGCTTTTCCAATTAGAAACAAAGGAATCGTGAATTTCTTGATGATTTTAGAAAACAAAACAAAACAAATAATGAACTACAAGTTATCTTTATGGTGTCTTGTACAACTACGGTTCTTTGCACTCCCAGTTCTTGAATGAGTTCCACTGGGGCAGAGAAGGAACTCAGGCCAACAGTTGCACTGCAAACACAGCTCTGCTAAAGTCCTTGTGGGTTTCCTCATTTAAGTGATGGGGGAGCCATGGGAAAATCTCCAACAGAAGGGTTTTACTTTTTCTTTGTTTTTGGTCTTCTAGTTCAACCGTTTTCTAACTTGTTCAGGAAGTAGAACATCCTGGAATTCAAGGTGCTCATTGTCATAGGATAAAATATAGATTTTATTTATTTCATTCCCAAAAACCCTGGTTTAGTACAAAAGGTATTACCAACATGTCCATAACTAGATGTAGATACCTAGATAGATAGATATAACAATATTTATGTATTGATTTTATTTATTTTTCAAGAATAGTCAGTGTTGGTGCTGTAAATCACACCTCCTCAATCTGATATTTATAAATAAAGCATGTCTGCTTCCTGGTTTCCAGCTGGGGCTGTTTCCGTCTTTTCCTGTTAGTATTTGCTACTTGTCCACTCAGTTTTGTACCCAGAAGATAAGATGCAATAGTCGATGTTTAAAGAAAAATTGGGGGGCGGGGAGAGAAAAAGCAAACAGATTTTTAAAAAATTCTATCTACTTGTTTGATATTTATTTCTGAAAGTAAGCAAGTTCTATTATTTGATCTCAACCCTGAAGACATTAGTACACCTCAAAGTCCAGCATTGGTATCTTTGAGCACAGCTTGAGAACAATTCTAAGTTGAGAACTCATTACAGCATCCAGTTGCTGCTCAGAAGAGAGACAGGGTTCTGGGCACAGTGGCACACACCTGTAATCCCAGTGGCTTGGGAGGCTGAGGGAGGAGAATTGCAAGTTTAAAGCCAGCCTCAGCAATTTAGGGAGGCCCTAAGCAACACAGTGAGACTCTGTCTCAAAGTAAAACATAAAAAGGTCTGAGGATGTGGCTCTGTGGTTAAGTGCTTCTGGGTTTAATCTCTTGATATAGCCCAAGGTTAACTATAACTTTGTATAGCCTTCCACCATTCCTTTTTAATCTTTACTGAGTTCTGACTATGTGCCAGATTCTGATGTAAGCCCTTTGCATGTATTAATATTTTGAGCTTCAAAACAACTCTAAGAAGCACATAATATTCTTTCATTTATTAATTATTTCACTTATATTGAGTGCCAGACACTGTTTTATGCCCTGGAGGGTAGAACGTGAAATAAACAAAGTTTTCTTATTATGGTTTATAATTATCATCAAGGGTATAATTCTGTTTGTGTTTAAATCGTGTTCCATCATTAGCTAACTCTGTGACCTTGGACATATTATGTAATCTCTCTGTGCCTCAGCGTCTTTATCTGTAAAGTACAGATGGTAACAGTTCCTACCTGTGAAGGTTGAAATGAAATGATAAGATATACTATTAATGAGTTAATTACCGAAAAACACTCAGAACAGTGCCTGGCAGACAGTAAACATGATATCAAGCATGTGTCCTCTCATGATTATTGTCTGCATGGCAAAAACACAAAATATGTTCCCTGTATTGGGCAGAGGAATGACAGACAGATAGACAGACAGACAGACACACACACACACACAGTAGTGATAAGTGATATGAAGATAAGTCAAATGAGTAAAGGAAATGATGAATACAGAAAATGAAGAAAGACCAGAGGTGGTGTACAGGGTTCCTTTTATATAGGTGGATGGTTTCCCAACCTTGCTGGAAAGGTGATGGGGCACCAGATGGTGTGGCTATGCAGAAAAGGCTCCAAGCAGAGGGAACTGCATGTGTGAAGGACCAGAATGAAGGATGCTTGGTGTGCTCAAAGCACAGGCCAACAGGACTGTGAAAGGGGGCATGACAGAGATGAGGAAGGAGGAGCAAGGTCATGCCAGGAAGACCTCTGAGCTGTGATAAGAACTTCCTGTCTTGATCAAATGATACTCTGATTTAAGTAAAAGAACAGCCCCATTAAGTTGTGCCCATCTCCACACCCAGGTTTTAAAAAAATTGGTGAAATAAAGCAAGAAATTCTGGTCTAGTTTTTTTTTTTCTCTCTAACGTATCCCAAGCAGCACAACAGCATCTGCCCCATAGTAGGCTCTTGGATGAGTGATTGAAAGAGGTTCTGTTCTAAAGTAAATAAAGGCAGAAGCCAAATATTATAGTTTAAATATGCCATGTTCCCCAAAAGCTCGTGTGTGAGACAATGCAAAAAAGGTTCAGAGGAGAAATGATTGGGTTATGAGAGTCTTAACCCAATCAATGAATTAATCCCCTGATGGGATTAACTGAGTGGTGACTAAAGGCAGATAGCGGTTGCTGGAGGAGCTGGATCCTGGGGGTATATATCTGATGAGTGGAGTCACTCAATCTGCTTCCTGATCATCGCCTGAGCCACCTCCCTTTCTGCCACACTCTTCCACCATGATGTTCAGACTCACCTCAAGCCCTGAGGAATGGAGCCAGCTGTCTGGACTGAGACCTGGGAAATGAGGCTCAAATGAACTTTTCCCCCTAAAACTGTTCTGCTCAGGTCTTTTAGTCATAGCAGTGAAAAGATGAGTAAAAAGACCACCAAGAAACCAGCTCTACTACCTGTGGAGGTTCAGTTGTCAGGTTCGTCGGCCAAGTGGACTTGCTCATATGAACTCCCAACATCGGGCAGGAGGAGACTCGGGTGAGTGCACAGCTGCATGGAGGCCACACTAGCGCAGCACAGCAGAGGGGCTAAGACAGGAGGCATGTAAGAAAAGCAGGCCTGTTAGAATCTGTTGTAGGAATCCAGGTGAGAAGGGATTGTGTTGTACACCTGGGAGGTAACAATGAATATGATGAAAGACATTTGGAGTTGGGATCTAATTCGAGGGTAGAGCAAACAAGACTTGAGGATGCAGTGAATATGGGATGTTAAGGGGAAAAAAGTGTCAAAAAATACTTATTTTGCAAATCTGTGGACCAGAAAGATGCTATTAAGAGGCCTGACAGAGAGGGAATTCACCATGGCTTGGGTTTTTATTTTTTTCCCCAGACACAGCAGGATATCCTCCAAAGAATCTGCAAGATTGCTCTAGCAAGATTTTTCCTATTTGGTAGTGTTCATCTAAACACTGTAATTCCCAGTGCCTGCTCTGTGGTCTTCTGAGGTTTCTCCAATGAGCTGAAATTTTGCAAATATTTCCACCCAAGGGAATGAATTTTAACCCACTTTAATTAAAAAAGCAAACGTATGTATGCCACGCAACCTTTTCAGGAGAAGGGAAAGAGAATATTTTAAACCAAATTACTGAGGGACATTGCAATTTCACAACTTTGGGTAACTACTCACCCACAGAATAAAACCCTGACCTGTGAGCAGTAAGTCTCCTCACTGGATCCACCAGCCCTAGGAATCATTCAGAATATGCTAAAGGAGTGAGCATAGAACGTTTGGTATCCTGATGATCTCTGGATGAGTCGAACAAAGCAAAAACCGAAAAGATAAAAAGACAAAGGATAAAAGAAACCAAAGTGCTAAGGTTATGGGGAACTTTTCTCCTTAGACTTCTTTAGACTCAAAATTTCTTGAAATAAACAGTTATTCCTTTTAGAAACAGTTTCTTTCTCTACCAATATTGCTTTGTTATACTGGGCTTACCTGACCATCTACCTAAAACAATGATATCTCCCCAGGCCCCACTGTCTTTTTTGTTTGTTTGTTTTGTTTTTTGTGGTACCCAGAATGCAACCCAGAGATACACTCTCATTGAGCTACATCCCCAGTCTTTTTCAATTTTTGTTTTGAGACAGGGTCTCACTAAGTTGCTGAGGCTGGCCACAAACTTGTGTTCTTCCTGCCTCAGCCTCCAGAATTGTTGGGATCACAGTGTGCGCACCACAAGGAACTCCTATCCCACTTTTGCACAAGTGCAGCATACACATACCACTTTACTCTTTTTCCCTGCGTATGTGACAGCCTGAAATTATATTATGTGTTTGTTACAGAACTGCATAAGACTTAAATTCTCTGAGGCAGGGTCCTTATGTACCTTGCTAACTTTTCCAGTACCTAGAACAGTGCCTAGAACCTAGGTGCTTAATAAATATTTGTTAACACATATTATTAACATACATTCTATTTTAAAGGTATTTTTTTTGCAGCAGAAAGAGATTACCATGGTGATTCTAAAATATCTACATATGGGCTGGGGATGTGGCTCAAGTGGTAGTGTGGTTGCCTGGCATGCATGTGGCCCGGGTTCCATCCTCAGCACCCCCACAAAACAAAGATGTTGTATCCGCTGAAAACTAAAAAATAAATATTAAAAATTCTCTCTCTCTCTCTCAAAAAAAAAATCTACATGTTTCAAAGGAATATAAATTTAAATAAATGTTCTAATGAGAAATTGTGCCATATATTGACAATTTTTATTGTCTCCAGAGGGCTGGGGTTGTACCTCTGTGGTAGACCGCTTGCCTTGCATGCATGGGACACTGAGTTTGATCCTCAGCATCACATAAATAAATAAAGTAAAAGTATTGTGTTCATCTATAACTAAACATTTTTTAAAAAGCACTTCAGAAAGAGCATAATCTTCAATTAAATAACTCTACTTTTAGGAAATTGAGGGAAAAAATTACAAAAAGTATCTTTGTAGGGAAAATAAGTTTTGGTTAAATATATCATGAAGAAGCTATAAAATAATAACCCATTATAGCAACTAAATTGCTGTAGAAAGAAGTTTATCAAGTATTAACAAATTTTAAAAGTAACAAAGCAGCATGTTTAGTATAATTTCTTATACCTGGGGAAATTTTGGGAAGTGTATACTGTAGAACCATAGTTTCATCTGGATTTTGAGAATGTAGATGTTTCAGTTTCTTCTGTGTACTTACCTATGTATTTTTAAATGTCTACAGACAACTAATGGAAAAAGATGCTATTTCATTTTGTTTTGTGTTTAAATAGTGTTAAAAATTATAAGCAGCCGAGTAAAAGTTGTGGTGCATGCCTGTAATCCCAATGACTTGGGAGGCTGAGGCAAGAAGACCACAAGTTTGAGGCCAGCCAGGGCATTGTAGAAGGACCCCCATTTCAAAACAAAACAAAAAAAAATTAAAAGGATGGGGATATAGTTCAGTATAGAGTGCCCTGAGTTACACACACACACACACACACACACACATATTTTTATAAGCTATCTAAAGTGGATTTCCTAAGGACTCACAAATTACGGCATATATTAAAGCAGAAAAAGTAAAGTCTGCAGGCAAATTTGCAATCTTAATGATCACTCTCTCTTTTTTTTGTTACCCAAATATTTATCTCAAGTGGCAACTGTTCCCTCTGGGCTCCAGAAAGGATTTGTAGAATGGCCACTGTCTGCTACAGGAAATTCATATTCCAAGTAATGATTAGATTAACAATGAAAAATCCCAGGGGCGGGGTAAATAAAAAGCCACAATTCACCATTATCCTTGAGTGGAATCTGTAGGGGTCAGAGGCAAGCGAAGAGCTCTTTTTTCAAAGTCAAATCAAATAAAAGGTATTAAGCCAGCTGCACAGAGAGGACAGGACCTACTGAATTAAGTTCTGTGGAAACACAAATGTGTGACCCAAAGCCCTTGCTTGCCAGAGACCACACTGATGCACTGAGGAAGTTCTCATCAGGAAAACTGTTCTGAGTAGGAAGCATGGTATTAGAGATGAAGACTGTGATTATGGGCAGACAGCATGGGTTACTTTCCAAAAACGAGCCAGGGGTTGCAAAAATATAATATGAAAGTTATATAATATGACCAAATCTGCAGAAATGTTGAAGCATTTACGGTGCTTAAAAATAAGTTTGAAACTTTATTTAGTTTATTTCATACATAGCACTGACAGCTAGTCCAACTCACAAATTTGAGTTACTTGTTCCTATAGGTATTGTTTTCAATTGATCTTTGGACCCTTACTGAAAAGTTGAGAAACATTTTTCAAACAAAAAAATCCAGAGACTACTGTTCTTTAATGACCAATATGAAAATGTCGTGCTACTAAATTTTAATATTAGTAACTTCTGCAATTTTCAGGAAACAGCTACTAGATAGGATTTCCGCCCAGGCTTCTTTCTTAAAGTTTTATCCTGCTACTATTTATCTGCCAGGGACAAAAACAAAGAAACAAAATGTAGCAAACCAGTATGAAGGAGAAAACAAAACAAGTGTTGAGAAGATAGGTATAGATTCCTTGCAGGACCCTGATTGCCAACGTATTAAATTTTGACTTTAACCTAAAGATAGTCAAGAGTCCTTGAAAGGGAGATAGCCTGGAAATAAACCTCAAAGTTTCAGAAACAGAACTTATTGATAAAAGTCCATTTTTAAGATAAATCTCTACTCTTGACACATGAGGTCATGGCTGTCAAGCAAATTCTGTCAGTCACCAGATTAGAGATGGGTGATTTGGCATCCTGGCTAATGGGCAGGAAAGAAATGAACTTGTGTCATATCAGAGACCTCCACAGACACCCTGGGCAATGTGATTTGTCACTTAACCAGGGAGGCAGCCAGAATGCCCCATCCTCCCACTGCTGAGTCATCTAGCCTTGGTAGCTATTTAAACAGAAGCTTGCAGGAGACACACAATGAACGCTCCACTCAGACAATGCCCAGACTTCCAGAAATCCTGCGTCCAGCTTGGATTTCCCAAGCCAAGTGCAATTTCAAAACCATTTTCATCCTCTTTTCCCCGTATTGTCTCACTATGGGTTCTGAATTCAATCTCCTTTCCTCAAAACCAGCTGATCCAACCAGCACTCATGGGACCTTGGCGCCAGAGGCCACTAATTCCTCTTTCAAGTTTTCTCATGGCAACGATGTCCTCTCTGACCGACTTTTCTGTATTTATTCCACATTAACAAACATGGTTTGAGCACCTGCTGTGGGCTGCTCACTGAGCTGCGGGTGAGGGCTGGTAAAAGGATGTCTTTAGGGGCTCACACTCGGGCAGAGCAGTCAGTCAAAAGTCAGGCTACCACAGGGTACCAGTGGAGGTTCCAAAGTGAGTACATAGTGTCGCCCTGGACCTCAAAGTAGGTGGTGTTGTGGCAGGAGGGGAGGGACAATGACTTCTTGCTAAAAGCTACCAGGCTCTGCCAGGCGTCAGGGGACATGAGAGGCACTGGAAAGATGGGGGATGGAGGGATGGATGTTTTAAAAGTGCTTTTCATATCTGACGGCGGCGTTCGCATTCCCACCTGTCGGCCAGCCCTTGCCCCACTTGACCTGGGCACACGCTCGCTGCTGGTCTGTCCTCTAAGCAGCGCTAGTGCTCCCTTCAATGTGTCAGATGAGGACTCCTTTCACATTTGGCAGCCATCCATAAGCCACAACTGCCCTTCCCAGAGAGCTGGCTTTGGTTTTACAGCCTGCTTCCTGGCTGGCCCTCCGCACCACTGTTAAGGAACCTGAATTGCCATTTGGTATCACATGTGCTACCGGTGCTGTTGATGCAATTGCTAAAGGGGCTGGACATGACTGACGACTGGAGGAAGGGCAAGACTCAGCATGCCCATGCAACTGAGTCCAAATGCTGTTGTTATCTCCCAAGGTATTGTAAATAAAGAAGAAGAACACTAGTTTATCTCAAACACCAAATATAAACTAAAAGATGTCCTAGGCACTATGTAAAAGCTTTGAATTCTCATAGTAATACTGTCCTTATGTTAGAAACTCATTTTATAGAATGAGGATTTTTGTGGCTCAGAGAGTTTAAGAGACTTACCCAAGGTCACCAACTCCAAAAATTCTCGATTACCCTGAACACAGGTCTATGTGACTTTGAATTCTAACAGTTCTTTAAACTGGTAGAATAGTTCACAGAAGGAACCATGGAATATTAATGTGGCAATAAGACTTGTGATTCCTACCTGATCATCAGTTTCCTAAGAGTAAGTATAAAACCCATAGGCTGAGTCTCTGAAGTTTTGTTCTGAAACATGCTACCAATCTAAACAGATTAGGGTGGAAGGAAGCAACAAACTAGTTCATCAGATAAAAATATAATGAAGTATATTTACGTTACCAGAACTTTTAATATTAAAGACTAAAACATACACTGGGGAAAAGATATGCAGACAATATGCCTGCTTTTATGACTTGTTGATATCTAAGGGGTTTTTCCTTAAGCCTCAAAACAATTTACAGCATTGCCAGCAGCATTCAGTACATTCAGAACAGGATCCTTTCACCCGCAGCTGAACCAGGGCCATGCTTGGGATGGCACTGCGGACAGCGGTCCAGCAGACAGGCGGGGAGTGAGCCAGGGTCAGCGAGTGAAGAGGAGGGCAGGGCCATTTAAAGTAACATGGTTTATGTAAGTGTGATCTAATTGCTTCCACTGGAAATGGGTCATATTTGAGTTGAGAGAACAGGGGTCTCCATGACCACAGTGAACTCAGACCACCGCTTTTCTCTCACACTCTGAGAGTGGCCCTATGACGAAACAGTGATGCTTGGGTTCATTTCAGTCTGTGTGTTTTCCTCCCTCTTCCTTCTCATTTCCTAATGATTTACTAAGTTTTTTTTTCTTTTCTTTTCTTTTGGAGGGAGGGTTGATTGTTAAACATGTAAACTAAACAGGATATATCATATGACAGACTATGATAAATTTACTACTGGGAATAGGGAAAAGTATGGGATAAAGAAATGGGTCTTTTTCGCCTCTCACGGCTGTGATTCAGTTCTGACTCAAAAGGAAGCGTGCCACCTCCTGAATCACAGAAACCACTTCCTGTCGCTGTTTGGTTTATTCTAGGGGCATCAGGCCAAGTCCTGCCCTGCCCTGACCCTGACTGCTGTGCACAGCCAAGGCGCTCACAGCTTGGGTTGGTTTGGCCTCAGCTCCTTGAGAACAGTACATATTAAATTGCAAGGGTTTCATGTCCTAGCAAGGAGGCTTTAGCAATGTGGAAACGAACATGTGTTGTTTGGGAACCCAGAGTATCGTTACTCAACCTGAATATCCTTACTTTTTCACAAGGTATGTATCCAGATGACCACTTGCAAGATCTGAATGTACGCTGGTTCTGTTTTTCCTGTCGGAAACTTGGGCAGTCTGTAGGGGTGGCCTTAGCCAGATGGGGCTTCAAGAGCATGCTTGCATTAGTGAAGCAACACTAGACTTTGCATTAGTTCATTCAGTATTTTTTAAGCATGTACTCACTGCTGTCTGTTCTTCTAATTAGGGGCCAGGGACACAGTGAGGAATAATTCCATACAGCTCCAGACATGATATGGGAGTTAGACACTGCCCTACCCACTAGAGAGGGATCCCACTTTTTCTACCCAGCACTAGGCAGTTACAGCCTCCAGCACTCAACCTTGCACAAAAAAAAAGCCCCTAAGCACTTGCGTATAAAATAGATGCATGAAAGAGGAGGGAGGGAGGGAAAGAGTTTACCTCATGATCATCCTTTGTTGTATTTGACGGTGAAGATGAAAGTACCCAGCTAGTTGTTTTCTTCTATAATGAGATTTCCAAATAGACTGAAGGCTTTTATTCCTACATGGGTCTGGAGATTCTACAGCACCTCTGGACACATGTGGACTCTTAATCAGCAAAGTTCAGGAACCAAGTAGGAGGGCCACTTGAAGCTAGGTCAAGGCAAGACCTGAGAATCCTTTCTGAGAGTAAAAAGAGCTCTTTGCTCTCAGAATGGATCAGAGTTCCCAATGATAGAGCATCTATTATTTCTCTAATGATCCATGTCCAAAGATGTGTCAAAGAACAGCTGCAAATCTGTGCAACTGAGCAAGTAATGGGCCTACCTCAGGGAGAAGCTGTGGCAATTCAAGGGTTACAGTGGGTGTTTGGCACTCAGCCAGCTTTGCATGAGCAGAAGCCATAACTGCTTCCATGCCTACTCCCATACTCAGGCTGCACCTGAGGCCAGAAGTTTCAGCAAAGTCCGACCAACCACCTTATGTCTAAGGACTAGATTCTATGGCTGCTTGTGTCCTGGGCTTTGTACACCCATGCCTTTCTTTTGAAAATCAAAAATATCTTAAGCCAGCCTCAAGTTGACATCCCCTGTCAAGACAGTAGTATCTAGGTTGCTATCAATATACTTACAAAGTCCTTAAATCAAATTTGTGGCCAGGTTGGTGGAGCAAGCCTATAATCCCAGCAATTTGGAAGTCTGAGGCAGGAGGATTACAAGTTTGAGGTCAACCTCTGTAACTTAGCAAGGCCCTTTTTCTGAATAAAAAATAAAAAGGATTGGGGATATAGCTGAGTGGTAAAGCGCTCCTGGGTTCAACCCCCAGTACCAAGAAAAAAAAATTAAATTTGTAAGGGCAGTATTTTTCCCAAACATAAAACCATATTATATTGAATGTTTAAAAACCATATGTAATCCAAATATGACTAGGAAGACTTATGTAAACTATTCTGTACACAATTTGATATAACAAAGAAGAGAGAAAAGAAAAGGAAAACAAAAAAAGGATGATGAGAAGTAGGAATAGATGGAAAAAAATCCCACTGAAAGTATAATGAGTGTTGGAGCTTTTATTGAAGTTTTTTCTAAGTACCGAGGAGGCATTTATACTCTACCTCACACCAAAAATATAAGTTATATCTGGCTTAAACCTGGACCACCTTTCTTCAGAATTTCACTTCCTATAGAAACTCTAATATCTCCCTTCACGTAGATTCTTCCTCACTTGAAGGACACTTTTCTCCCTTATGCCCTCCAAATTATAGCAACAGTCAGTCCCTCTGTCCTCATAAAGGTCAGTGTAACCCCCTCTAAGCTTCCCCAGTTTGGCCCAATAAGGACAGGAAATTTAGATAAAACTTAGATTTTCAAAGTCAAGGCATTATAAGAGCCAAGAGTTATGATAACAATAACAGCAAGCAAATAAACTGGTTTACAAGAGTCTTAGAAGCCTGAAAGTATTTAAGCCTCATCTTCATGTACAATTTTGTTACTGTTTTTGTTGTGTTCAATAATGTATCCCAAGCTCTATACCTGGCATACAGTACCTGGCCCATAATAGATGCTTGATAAATATTTATTGAATAAATAAACAAACTTGAGATTTAACATTTCAAGTAACATAGCCTACTGATTGTTCTATTTTTCTACTTTTTTTCTTTTAAATATTCAGCAAGAGACGAAAAGTCACGTATATATATATATATATATATATCTGCAGATCGAAATATTTTTTTCTGTCATTAATTGTTTACGATGTTACTTTAGGTCAAATGTCACAGAAAATTATATTGAACTCTTGACCAATCTATCTATTTTTTCCATTGGAATATTGGCCCAAATAAGAAATAACATCAAGGAAAAATTATTTTTTGGCAGGAAAAATGTCCTCTCTAAATTCTTGTGTGTTTTGTTTTGATTTTTCCTTAGTGACTGGAGGCCAGTTTCAATCCACTGAAGCACAGATTCCAAATTTTCAATCTGGTTTTCTTGAGTACTGACTGAATGCCAAGAATGAGGCAATGACACAACACCTCCACCAAGACACACACGCACACACACATGCACACTGCAGAGTCCAGGGCATATTCTGGTGACTTGCAAGGGTCTCCTAAATACTTATTGTCAAAACCATATTTTTAAAAATTTCAAGTAGAGCTCTTCCTTTGATCTCTAGCCAACGCTCGTGAAATTTTTGTCTTATGTGCTGGGGAGTACTCCAGGCCCTATATCCTAATGGAACTATGTACCAACTGCAGATAATCAGCATCACTTAGTTACCCTTTATTTTTTTCCTTCCTGTTACACCTTTAGTTTTTGATATGTTTGGGGTAAAGCAATGACTTTAAATACAGTTATTGAAGAAACAATAATTTTGTGTTATCCTAGTGGGAAAAATAAAGGAACTCAAATTTTTTAGCAGCCCCAGAGGAACCACATGTTTAAGGTAGTGGAGGAGCAGTGCCCTGGAGGAAAGGTGGCCTGATTAACAGCCAAAAGTACAGATGTCCACTGGAAGTAACATGAGCACTAGGTTTGGATGAGACTCAGCTCTGCTCTGAGGCTTGGGGCAGTTCATTTAATCAGACCTCCATTGCTTCAGCTGTTCACCAATATTCATACCTGCTGCGTATTTTGCAAATATGTTTTCTAAAAGTTAACTCAGTCTGTTGTTCTATGATTCCATAAATCTCAGAATAACCTTGTTCTGTTATATCCAAATTCTCCCTCATTGACAGAAGTACTCACCTAGCTGTTTTGGTTTCTCTAATCCTACTCATGAAAGAACTTCCAAGGGAGCTGTCAATCAGGAGCTAACAATGGCATTTAAGGTCACTTTTGAGTTTGATAGAGAAGGGGAAATAATTTGAAGGGAGACCAGGATCTAATCACTAATAGTGCAGTTTTTTACTTCCCTGATAGTTATGTTAGCTCACATTCGGTAAGTCCTTATTACATTCTTGGCATCCTTTTTATGCATTACCTCATTTAATTGTTACCCTCATCCTTTGTGTTAGTGTATGGGTGTTTGACTATAAGTTACAGTGGGGCGGGGGTGGGAGGGGAAACAAACAACTCTAGCTAACATAAATAATCAGGCATTTGTCAGCATACTCAACTGGGAGTCTGGAGGAGATGGCAGCATCAGTGTCTTCACATTGTCACAGGTCCCCAGGATCTGCCTGTCTTGACATCCAGTGTAGGATTCCCCTAACACTAATTCCTTTCTGTAAGACCACCATTAGCAGGAAATCTGCTTCCTTTTATTTACCTAGCAAAGGAGAAAAAGTGCCTCTACAATAAAGGAAAAAATAATAGCCTAACTTAGTTCAAGTCTGAAACAGTAGCATGTAGGGGGTGGGAAGGAATGCTACTACAAAATTAAGGTTCATCTTCTAGAATCCAGAGGATTATGATTATTTTGAGTGATTTGGATGAATTAGAACTTATTCCTGGAGTTGACACAATTCCCTGAACCATACTGCCTGCTATACACTAGAAGAGGAATAGATTGAAATTGGGGGGCCAACTACATAGTATACTATAGGTAAATATCGCTAATTCTCAATTTTCAGATGAGAAAATTGAGGCATGAGGTGGGGTAAAAGGTAAATAATTTCCCCAAGATCACAACTGAAACATACCACATCTCTAGTTTAAAAATTAATTTATCTCCTGTATATATATATTTTTCCTTTGGTACCAGGAACTGAACCCAGAAGTGCTTAACCACTGAGCCACATCCCCAGTCCAGTCCTTTTTATATTTTATTTTAAGACAGGGTCTTGCTAAATTCCTTAGGGCCTTGCTAAGTTGCTGAGGCTGGCTTTGAACTTGTGATCTTTCTGCCTCTACCTCCTGAGCCTCTGGGATTACAAGCATATGCCACTGTGCCCAGCCCTGTACACTTTTCTTGAGAGTTTATGATATATAAAAGGAACTCCAAGATAAGGGGAAGGTGCTAAGGGAAATACTGCAGCACTAGATATAAAGGATGGAAAATTTGGTTTTGCCTCTCCCATGCACTACCTGTAACTTATTTGAAAATGGAATAACAAAACCTGTTTACTAGGGCTGGGGTTGTAGCTCATTGGTAGAGTGCTTGCTTAACACATGTAAGTACTGGGTTCGATCCTTAGCACCATATAAAAATAAAAGTGTTGTGTCCATCCACAACTAAAAATATTTTTTTTAAAGTTAATGAATAAAATAAAGGTATTGTGTCTATTTACTATAAATATATATANTATAAAATACATATATATATATATATATATATATTTTTTTTTTTTTTTAAAAAAAACAATTTACTGCAGTAGAAAAATATGTTAAAATAAAAACTGTGCGAGAGAACAGTTCTCAAAATGAAATCGCTTAGGACCTTAAAAATGCAAATTCTGGCTTTATCCCAGCGATGCATACCTTAACAAGCCCTCTTGGTGATTCTCATACTTGCTAAATTTTAAGAACCATCCATCTTCTGGGTGTGGTGGAACATGCCTGTAATCCCAGCATATCTGGAGTCTGAGGCAGGAGGATCCCAAATTCAAGACCAGCCTCGGCACTAAGTGAGGCCCTAAGCAACTTAGCAAGACACTGTCTCAAAATAAAAAATAAAAAGGGCTGGGGATGTGATTCAGGGGTTAAGCTCCCCTGAGTTCAATCACTGGTACTGCCCCTCCCACCACCAAAAAAAACAAGAGAGAGAGAATAAACCATGGGTCTAAGGCATTGCCTGTATAAGCTTTTATTTGCTCTTATTGTTCCAAAGACAATGAGCATATTGACATTTATCTCCTGGAGTTCAAAATTAGAAGTAGGGAAAGGAAGACAGACATTCTTTAATACAGGACCATACAGATTGATAATTGCCTTAATACAGGTTGAATGTGTGTTGAAAACTTATAAGAGATTGAATTTATTTACAACAAGATGACTCTCAGAAAGATTTATAGATAAAAAATAGAAAGGGGAAATACAGTTATGAACTGTAAAGCAGCACAGATAAACTTCCAGTGGCTGTTGCAATAATGTAAATAGAAATTACATGAATGTATATAAATAGAAATTAACAAACTAGCCAGGTTCGGTGGTGCATACTTGTAATCCCAGAAACTCAGGTGGCTGAGACAGTAGGATTGCAAGTTCAAGGCCAGCCTCAGCAATTTAGCAAGGCTCTAGGCAAGTTAGTGAGATCCTATCTCAAAATAAAAGATTAAAACGGTTGGGAATGTAGCCCAGTGGTAGAGCACCTCTGAGTTCAATATCCACTACCAAAAACTGAAAAGAAAAGAAATTAATAAATGAGAGACCCCCCATCATATGAGAACAAAAACCCATTAGAAATCAGGAAGTAAAGACTTTAATCCTAATGTTATGCTTGCCAACTGATCTCAATGTCCTATTTTATAAAAAGTAAAAAAAAGAGGTTGGTCCCAATCCTCTTACCAGGGAAAATATAATGAGATCAGGGCAGGTGTAGATGTAAATTTCCCCAAGAAGAGTGTGGCCCACCCTGGTTAAGAAACATCAGACTGAGGCGGACATGGTAGCACATGCCTGTCTGTAATCTCAGTGGCTCGGGAGGCTGAGGCAGGAGGATGGTAAATTCAAAGCCAGTCTTAGCAACTTAATGAGTCAATCCCCAGTACCAAAAAAAAAAAAAAAAAAAAAAAAAAAACCCAACCAACCAACAAATAAACCTCAAACAAACAAACTCAAAAACCACACAAAAAAACAGAAACATTAGACTGAGCCTGGTGTGGTTTTACACACCTATAATCTCAGTGACTCCACTCAGAAGGCTGATGCAGGAGAATCAGAAGTTCAAAGCTAGCCTCAGCAACTTAGCAAGACCCTGAGCAACTTAGCAAGACCTGTCTCAAAATAAAAAAATAAGAAGAACTTGGGATGTGGCTCAGTGGTGAAGCACCCCTGGGTTCAATCCCCAGTACCAACAAACAAAAGTCCAAACTGAATGTTTTTTAATCTGTAACTATAGGCTAAAGAAAATCAAATATGCAGTTAACACATTAAGGAGGTATATACATATTATTAAAGTTTGTAAGCCTGTCTCTGCTTTTTTCCCCTTGCTCCATATTTCTAAAAGTACTTCAGTACCTAAACAGCTACTAATCAAACATCTGTAAGAGATAACAACTGTAAATGTCACCTTCCTGCATAGATCACAAAGTCCTTGGCAATCCCTTCCATACCAGACTAGTGAGTATTGTTTTTCTCCTTTCCAGATGGATAAACAGAGGCAAACTGAGGATAAAGGGCTTGCCCCATGTCACACACTTCAGTCACTAAATGAGATGTGATGAATGCCAGTCTTCTCATCCCTTCAAAAACATAGTGCTTCCAAGTTCTTGCTGTCAACAAGAACTTTTAGAAAGATTAACCTGGCTGAACAGGCACAGTCTTTCCTCTGATATCATGGATTCTATACCCACAGATTCAACTAACCAAAGACTGAAAATATTTTTTTTTAAATTGCATCAGAACTGAATATGTACAGACACTTTTCCTCATCATTATTCCCTAAACAATGCACTGTAACAGCTACTTTTGTAGCATTTACACTATATTGATTTTCTAAATAATTTAGACATATAGGAGGATATGCATAGGTTCTATAGAAATATTATGTGTATTATGTCAGACACTTGAGCATCTATAGATTTGGGTATCTACTGGTCCTGGGGCCAATCTGGAGGGATACTGTAGGACAGATGTACATATAGAGGACATACATGAAGAGAGGGAAAACCAACATGAAGCTGAGTATCTCACCTCACTGGCTCTAAGCCAAAGAGAGAAGAAAAGTAAAGTTTCAGGAATCAGATTTCCCAGCCTCACACAGCAGAGGAGGAAGTGAGGGACAAAAGCGTGGCAGTCCCCATGAGGAATTAGGAAGAGAAAGGAGCAACCACAAATTCAGACTTCAGGTGTCTGAGGTCCAGAAAGCCCGGCATGCAGCCTAGACTGGAGAATAAATCTGAGCAGAGAGTCACCCGAGGTGCCAAGAGATGTGCAGAAAACCTAAAGAAGGATAAGGACACAGTATATACCAAGAGAATAGGAAGCAAAAGTCAGCGGGACAGTGAAGAGATACAGCAAAGAAATATAACAGGGAAAAAATAAAGTTAGTATAGTGATAAATTTTTAGTATAATTTTTGATACCAGTATAAAAGTGAATTCTGTAAATAGTGATACGGGTATGTTTAAGAAAAGAAAGAATTTTTGTCTTTAGACTGGTTTGTCTTTAGAACCTACAAGGGGTCTACAAAGGGCATTGCCGGCCAGTTCCTGAGTGGTAAGGATTTATGTCTGGGGCAGGTGGGCAAACCATGTTTCCTCCATATTGCAAAATAAAGCCCTGCTTCCTGATGTCAAAAAAAAAAAAAAAAAAAAAAGTTCTGAAACAAAATAAATTGAATATAGCTAGTTATCAAGTGCCATTATGTTACACAGTAAAACAAAGATAACATTATTCTTTTTTAAGTAACAGTTCTTATTTCTTGACTAACTGAATCATTCATTCATTCAATAAATACTTATTTATTGCTTTGGTGTGCGGAGCACTTATCTCTGTACTGAAAATATAATGACCAAAGCTGCTGCAACTGAAGATGATGATGGCAGCTAACGTAACAGACACTGATAATTGTTTGTTGAGAAAAATATCAAAACTCAGCGTGGTTTAGCTTTGTCTTTGGGATTGCCCCCACTGACTATAATGGAGCTAACCACTCAGAACTTCTCCAGCTGCGGGGTTTTGTAACAGAAGCTGCTGTGGCCCCGCCCCTGGTTGGCGATGCCTCCACCAATGAGAACAGACTTGCGCTCACAGTTCTTGCAAAGACAACAAAGCTGACACAGCTTTGTGATTTTTTATTGATTTATTTATTTTATTTTTAGTACTGTGGTAATTTTAAATTAGCAGAACTAACTCTTCTTTGTTTACCTCTTAACAAAATACTGGAAATGATGAGTAAAATAAAATAAATGACATCTGAATATTGTTTTAATGACAAAACGACAGCGTTCCTTTCCACTACGTTTGAGGTGGAAGGAGACATATACATGTATTTGAGATTACGTGGATTCATTCCGTATACAATCTTTAAAGGTAAATGCTTCAGGGGCTTTGAAACTATTTCAGTCTTTTTAAAATGTCAGTTCACTGGTGATGCTCTCAGGATGTTAGGAAATCTTTTGAGGCAAAAGTGGGAAGGGAGCGTTGAGGCGGATAGCGGAGTGATGCAATATGCCTTAGTGCTGTTGGATTTCACAATTTGTTTTTCAATCTGTTTGGACCTCCAAAAGGAAGACTCTCATACGTCAAAAGCACAAAAAGTGAAGTTTTAAATACTGGAAACAAAACCATAGAGTCTAAAATATATGTACACATAGGTATCCATATTCTTTGATGGAATGCAGTCAGGAATCAATGTTGGATCTCCTGAGAAATGTGAGTTTTGCTTTGCACAGCTTGCTTCATCTGAACACTTAAGCATAATAATAATAATAATAATAATAATATCTACCTTTTTTTTTAATAGAACTGTGATTGAACCCAGGAGCACTTAACTGCTGAGTGACATCCTTAGACTTTTTTTGTTGTTCTTGTTTAGAGACAGGGTCTCACTGAATTGCTTAGGGCCTTGCTAAGTTGCTAAAGCTGGCTTTGAACTCAAGATCCTCCTGCCTCAACCTTGCTAGCAGCTGGGATTATAAGCATGTGCTGCCACACCCTGCTAGATTCCTGCATTTTTTTTATTAGTTACACTGACAGTACAATGATCTTGACAATTCATACATTTGAATCAAATGGAGTATAATTTCTCATTTTTCTGATTGTACAGGTTGCAGAATCACATTGGTCATACAGTTACTTATATACATACAGCAATAATAATGTCTATTTTATTCTGCTGCCCTTCCTATCCCCCCTTCCCCACCCCTCCCCTCCCATCATATCTCTCTACCCACTTTGAGTATATATACACTATTTAAATATTAGAGCTAAATCAAATCTGAGGAAGCCAAAAAAAATAAAGAAGATGTTTCAAATGGAGAAAAACAGTCAAGGACACAGTCTTAACTTAATAAATAAAATTTATTACATGAAAAAAAGTTAAAAAAAATTAGAAAGTCTAATAATTAAACTTTCTATCTTCCCCAAGGTCAAAATTGGAACAAATAGAGGAAATTGTTCTCCTTACTTGAGGGTGTTCATCATTCTCATAGTAAGAATGCATGTGATGATCACAAATTTCAGAACTTAAAGGTAAAGTGATTAGATAGGAAACATATAAAATAAAGTTTCTAACCTTCTATAGTCTCAGATACACAGTTTAAACTCTATGCTCTCATGTTATGAAAAGGTCAATATAATTATGATCAAGAAAAAAAACACGTTCCACCAGTCTGAGCACCTATGAGAATCTCTGTTGGTGCTCACCAGTTAAACCACTCGCTGTATGGAAAATTCTGTTTTCTACCCTCTGTTCAACATTTTTGGAACAGTATTGATATCTCCTTGATACTAGTTAAATAAGAAATAGAAAATAAAGTTCTGAAATGGCATTAAGAATAGCAGCAATAAAATACAATTGTTTGGACATGTCAGCCTTGGGTGCAGTTTGTTCCAATAAAATGTGTAGCTGGTTTGGTGTCAGGAGATGACTGGGATTGCTTTATTGGGCATGTGTTCATTAAATGTCTGCTAGTTAATTGCCCTCCCTTTCTTCCTTCCTCCCTCCCTTTCTTTTTCTTTTTAGATGGGATCTCAGTGAGTAGCCCAGACTGGCCTTGAACTTGCAATTCTCCTGTTTCAGTCTCCTAAGTAGCTGGGTTTACAGAGTACCACTACAATGTGCAAGGCTTGCTAGCTTTTCTGTGCCTCTGATTTTCAAAATAAATTTTAAATACAATGAAGCCATGAATGTATTGTTTAAGGTAAATTTACCAATTAAATATAAAGTGACATGAATAGACTATATGGAAATGAGATGCAAATTCAATGTTTAATTGCCAGTAGCAGAAGCAAAGCTTTGAAATAATCTCCTTTATTATGGAGTCTATCACTCTCTCAAAATTCTTAGATTTACTAAACCATATTTTACTACCATCTATTGTATTAATGGGTACCACAAACATATTTATTTACTTTAAGCCATAGTCAACTCTTCCAAATAGATTAAGAACTATTTACAGCATTTTAAATCCAATGCACTTTACATTTCTGAGTAGAGAAAGAACACTATCACACTAGAACTGAGATGACGATATGATGAATCACATGTCGGAGGCAACATATTACAAGAAAATTTAAGCTTGTTAGAGCAGATATAGTACTAAAAATAAAATCCCACCTTCTCTAAAGCTCTTCTAGTTCCCAAGGCCATCATTTAAAAATAAATATTGCTTCTATTTTTTCTGTATTTCGCTAGTCTAAAATTATTAATATACTTTGTAAAGTGCACAACTTATTACCAGGTGCTAACTTAAGCAAAGAAGAAATCTGGCAGGAAGAGTGATTTGTCAGCAAGGTCTGCATCATGAACCTTGGTCCAAAAGTAGGAGGTGGTGGTCCAGTGAGCCAGGAATTGCCTGGCAGCATCAACATCCTGGCTGTTGCCTGGGATAGGTTGCATTTTTTGGCTTTTATTCTTGATCCAAAAGTTCAAGTGTGAAAACCAGGACTGAAGCCTCTTTGCTGGAGCCAGGATGCCCCCAGTTCAGCCAGAAGTGAGTCTGAGGGTGGAGTGGCCCAGCATTCCAGGAGTGGCACATGTCAGCAGGAGGTGTGCCAGGGCAATGTCCCAACCACAGAACTGGGCTTGCTGCACATCCTTCACTTCATTAATATACTGCATTTCTGGGTGGCTGGGCAGAGACAGTGTGGAGAAAGAATTAATATGTGACTTCCAAGCTGCTGAGTGTATTAGATCAGCTTTGGGAGGAACATATTGTATAAGAGTCAGGCTGAGGCCTGTAGATTTCAGACCTCCTTCTACAGAAGAGGTCATATTTCTCCCTGTGCTTCTTTGCATAACCATGCTTCTTTGCACAACAGCAGTGGTTCCCACACCTAACTGCATCAGAATAAAGTGAACACCTCTCACAACCTTTCTAACATGACCTGTCCCATCATGAAGCTGGCATTTGATGTTCTAAAAACAAAAATTTTCAACAAGTACTACAATGATAGGTGTGTTGTATGAAAATTACAGGAGGGGCTGGGGATGTGGCTCAAGCGGTAGCACGCTCGCCTGGCATGCGTGCAGCCCAGGTTCGATCCTCAGCACCACATACAAACAAAGATGTTGTGTCTGCCGAAAACTAAAAAATAAATATTAAAAAAAAAAAAAGAAAATTACAGGAGACCAATGATTTGGATTGAGTGCAGGGTTCCAATAGATCAGGGTAAAAATAAAAATGGAGCCACTTACACTAAAGATCTTTATGTCACCGAGCTGAGATGAACCCATTTATCAGACCTTCTGATTAATCAGAAGTGGGGTAATAACTGTCAAATATCTCAAATAAGTCAGTTTCAGTTGGTTTATTTAATAATAATAATAAAATTAAATATTTTCCTCCCTTTGTACCAGGTATTGAACCCAGGGACACTTAACCATTGAGCCACACATCTCCAGCCTTTTTTTTTTTTTTTTTGAGACTAGATCTCATAAGATTGCTTCAGGCCTCACTAAGTTTCAGAGACTGGCTTTGAACTTGTTATCTTCCTGCCTCAACCTCCCTAGGATTACAGGTATGCACCACCACACCCAGCTTGAAGTTAATTTTTATACAAATGAAATAACCTGAAATATCCTCATGCTAAAAAACTGGTTATTTTTCTATTATTCTGTCCCCACCTCATAAGAAAAGTAAATTAAAAATGGCCATTCCACCTTTTATTCTTTTGGTTTTTGCTTTCTTTAGTCATTCTCTGTCTATAAATCCAAATTTTTTCAGTCCATCTGAATACTAATTCTATTTTTTTGAAATGAAGTGTTGTCCTATCCTAGAATGAGAAAATAAAAACAACTAAAATTAAATTAAGTTGTAGTTTTTGTCCCTTGACAGATGTAAAAGAAAAACACCCCAAACTGTATTTCTCTCTATTCTCATACTTAGCACAGAATACTTCTTAGACCTAAACTGTGAGTTCTGCACCACCCCCAACATTTCCCCAGCATACCCCATGGGGATGGGGGGGTGGGCATGACACTAATCTCTATTCAATTAGTTTATGGCACAATCTACCTAGAAATAGGGTCAGATTCCACAGGTTAAGGTCTCAGTCCCACAAGACTGCCCCTCACTTCAAATGTCAATCCTGTCTCAGGCTATAACCTGTTTTTGAGGTTCCTGCATAATTTTTGGGTCCAATAATTTCCTAAGATTATTCACAGAACACAGGGAAGCACTTTACCTACATTTACTGGTTTATTTCAAAGGTTGCAGATGAGTAACCAAATGAAGAGGTGAACAAGGCAAGGTACAGGAGGGACTAGGTGAGGCAGTGGAGCAAAGAGCTTCCATGTCTGTCTGGGAAACACTACTCCAGAACTTTCCTGTGTTCCCCATCCCAGAAACTCATCAAACCTCACAGAGAGATTTTATAGAACTTCCTTCCAGCCCCTACACTTTCCCGGAAGTTGGTAGGTGGGGCCAATAGTTCCTAACCTCTAATCCTGTAATCAGCTGATCTTTTGGGTGGCTGGCCTATCTAGGGACCCCACCCTCTCAGCTCATTAGCATAAACTCAAATCTTGTCAGTGGCTTGTTATTGAATAGCAAAAGACACTCCCAGCATTCAGAAAGTTCTCCCCCCTCCATTTTTTTTTTTAAATTGGTGCATCCTAGTTGTATACAATGGTGGGAATTGGTGTTATGTATTCATACATGCACTCAATATAATAATATATTGGCTAATATCATTCCCCAGTAATTCCCCTTTCCCTCCCCTCTTCCCTTCTCTCCTCTCTCCCCTGGTCCCTTTCCTGTATTCTAGTCACCACCTCTCGATTTTCATGAGATTCCCCCTACCTTTTTCTTTTTCCTCTTGAGTTGCCACACATGAGAGAACACATATAACCTTTGACTTCATTAATTTGGCTTATTTTGCTTAATATAAAGCTCCATTCATTTTCTGCAAATTATATGATTTCATTCTTCTTTATGGCTGAATATAACGATTGTGTAGCAGGGTGTTGTGACACACACCTCTAATCCCAGCAGCTCAAGAAGGTGAGGCAGGAGGATTGCAAGTTCAAAGTTGCCTGAGTGGCCCAGTGTTTAAGTACTTTTGGGTTCAACCCTTGGTACACATGCAAAAAAAGATTCTGAATATATGCCACATTTTCTTCATTCATTCACCCATTGATGGACATCTATACTGGTTCCATAATTTGGTTATGGGAACATTGAGAAAGTTTTAAGGATTGTATGTGCTCTGTAACAGGAACTGGGGACAAAAAAAAAACCAAATATATTTTCTACTATATCAAGTGGACTATATGAATGAGGAAAATAAAATCAGAACACTATGGAGTTGTTTAAATTGAAAGCAAAGTCCACATCACCAACCGTTTTCAGCTTCACTCTCAGAAGTAATAATTGTAAATTTTTTTTCTGTTTTTTTTTTTTTTTGTGGTGGTGCAGGTGAATCAAATTCAAGACCTTCTGTATGCTAGCAAGTCCTCTACCACTGAGCAATGCCCCCAGCTCCTACTTTGAATATACTGATATGTGTTTTTCTGGACTTTTCTAAACACATACAAATTTTACATATGTTTTGTGTTACTATATGTTTTGTGTTTTATAAATTTCATTTTGTTTTAACAGAAATGAGATTTCAATGTTCCCTTTCTCTGTCATGTCAAAGTGTATGTGCAGAAAGCAGCTGGATGAGGTGCCAAATGGAATTTACTTTCCTTCCCTCCCTCTGAGTCTCGCCTCTATGCTCAGGTTCTATGTGATCTCATGGCAGAAAGAGCTTTCCAGTATGAAATGCAGGCCCCTGGCCATGCAGCCAGGATATGGCCACTAACACAAATAAGTCAAGCAGGTCAAACTCAGATATGTGTGTTTCCGAACCTTAGCACAGTTCAGAATCAGATTCTAACCAGCTGAAGATTTTGATAATTAAACTGCAATGAAATTAGAATAAAATTTCCCAGCGGCTAAAATTTTATAGTTCACATTTGCATTGCTCTTAGCACAAAAGACAATTAGGATATGTTTGAGAAATGGTAGCTGATTACTTTTTCACACACATAAAAATGAGTGCTTTTCACACATCTTAATTGCTTTTCTGCTAAAGAAAGTGTAGCTGTGAATCATAAAATTGTAGCATCCCTTCACATATTAGTTTTGCCTCATTAGCAGATAATAAATCCTGAATATTTGTGAAAAGTAACTATAAGACCCATATTTATTTATTTATTTATTTATTTATTTTAGAGAGATAATTTATCTTTATTGCCAAAACTACAGAGCATTTTCTACACAGAACTGGGACAACAATGTAGCACATAAACCAAACTTGGAAATTCTTTTACAAGGAGTGAAAAAAGTTAAGGTCCTAACTTGATGAGATTATAATCTTGAAACTGTGGAGAGTTTCTCACTTAAACAAGGTGCAAGAACAATGGAGAAGAAAGAAGAATGGGAATGAAATCTCTTAAGATCCAGATCAGTTTTTAATCTCAAGTAGAGGACCACCTGAGCCAATTCACAGGAAGCCTCTGCTGAGGGATGGGCTTCTGCCCCTGCTATGCACCTCCCTACTTAGGCTACAATTTCCTTCAAGGCAGCCCCCAGCTCTGGGAAGGAATATTGGTAGCCAGTGGCCAGTGTTCGCCGCGGAACTACCTTCTGGCCCTCTAGCAGCATGATGGCACGCTCTCGCCCAAAGACAGCTCTCACCACAGTGGCAGGGAGAGGGATAAAGGCTGGGCGGCCCAGGGCAGTGCCCAAGGCCTGGGCAAACTCAGCATTGGTGGTTGTGGAGGCTGGAGCCACTCCATTCAGGATGCCCTGCACGTGATTTACTTCAAGGGCATGGGTTAGGATTCCTGCCAGGTCCTGGATGTGAATCCAGGGGAAGAACTGGTTGCCTGAGCCGATGGGGCCCCCCAAACCCAGGCGGAAGGGCAGTAGCATGTGGCCGATGGCACCACCTCCACGGCCTAGCACAACCCCAGAGCGTACCACCACCTGGCGTGTAGAATCTCCAGGAAGCCTGGCTGCAGCTTCCCATTTGGTTACAAGGTTGGAGAAAAAGTCAAAATCCCCTCCTGGGCTGTCCTCATCATACTCTGCAGTCAGGCTGGGACTGTAGTAAGCTACACCTGTGACTAAGATCCAGGCTTTGGGGGGTTGTGGGGCTTTGGTGATGGCTTTAGATCTGATCGCTATGCGGGTGCTCGTGGGTGGTGGAACGGGCTTCGTTGGAACAGCCCTAACCCAGCTGCTGAAAGCCAGAGGCCACGAAGTGACATTGGTCTCCCGACAGCCCAGACCGGGTCGGATCACGTGGGATGAGCTTGCTAGATCTGGGCTGCCCAGCTGTGATGTCGCTGTCAACCTGGCCGGAGAGAACATCCTCAACCCTCTCCGAAGGTGGAATGAAGCTTTCCAAAAAGATGTTCTCAGCAGCCGCCTGAAGACCCATATTTATGATGTTAGGACACTGCCCTCATAGAAGACAATTACATTAATACATTATAGTTCACACAAATATGCACATCTCTGTGCAAAAATATAAAATAATATTTTGAAATAATCTCTGAAGTTTTTCTTTCCTACATTTCTCTTGTACTAGAAGGTTAACAGAAAATACTGCCTCACCAGCCTTATCAACTTAAGGAGGCTCTCAGCAACTTAAGACCCTATCTCAAAATAAACAAAAGGCTGGGGATATGGTTCATGGTAAAGTGCCCCTGGGTTAAATCCCCGTGGAAGGAAGGAAGGAAGGAAGGAAGGAAGGAAGGGAGGGAGAGAGGGAGGGAGGAAGGAAATACTGCCTCAAAAAGAGGGAGGATGTGTGCCAGTGGCATGCATTTATAATCCCACCGACTTGGGAGGCTGAAGAATGAGGACTGTGAGTTCAAGGTCAATTTGGCAATTTAGTGAGACCTTGTCTCAAAATAAACAATAAAAAGAACTGGGCTTAAGATTAAAAAAGCTCAAGAGTAAAGCGCCTCTGGGTTTGATTTACAGTACCAGGGAGGTGGAGAGAAAAGCAAGGATATAGATTAAAGAAATAAACTAAGGCACTCAGCAGCTCTTGGCCACAGTAGAGAGGATCATCTCAAAAGACAACCCTTAAAGAGAAGAAAGGGCAGTTGGGTGAAGTGGCACACGCCTGTAATCTCAGGGACTCAAGAGCCTGAGGCAGGATGATCACAAGTTTGAGGCCAACCTGGTCAATTTAGGGAGATCCTGCATCAAAATGAAATATAAAAAGGGCTGGGACGTGTCCCAGTGGTAGAACATATTTGGGCTCAATGCCCAGTATGGGGAGGGGAGAATGAAAAAAAAAGAGAGAAAGAAGAAGAAGAAAAGGATTGGAAGCTGCCAAAGACCAAGAGCCTGAAAGAGCCAGGCACCACAGATTCTATCACAAAACACATTGTGAAAACGGTTAGTTCCCACCACTGAAAAGGGGAAGGAAGGAGCTTTTCCAGTGCCAAGATGAAGAGATTTAAAAGGAGAGCTGTTTAGTACCTACATGCCACTAGGTCCTGAGAAGGGCAATAGGATCCTCAATAGGTTCAAGAAGATGGGAGATGGAGAATGTGGGAGGTTATGCTTCCACTCTCAGAATATAGTCAGATGGGGGCTCACACCTTTGAGAGAAATACCATGTCCAACAAAGCAGCAGAGCCCAGCAGATGAGGGAAGGGCTGAGGGGCTGAATTGAGGAGAGCCTTCAACAGCAAATCCATAGTTCTTAAGAGCAGTGACTAAGCAGCTAGGGAAATCAAAGCATGCTGTGATAGGATGAGGGAGAATACAGAATGCCCTAACAGAGTGCTGATGGAGTGTTGGAGGTCAGCAGAACCCAGTGGACTTTACTTCAACAGAGACCAGTGGGAGACAAATGAAGGGTGGCAGACCAAGGGCCCTTTGATGCCCACCTGATCCCAGGATATGTGGAGATGGGCTCTGGGGTTAGTTTAAAGTCCATGATAGAAAAAACAAAGCTACCTAGTAGCCTGTCTCAGTCTGGGTCTGGAATTTTCAAGCCCACTATGATATGCACATGGACCCATACACATTATTTAAACACTAAATAAGTGTTTGTGTGTATTTTTTTTTCATAATATCACAAGGCTTGGAGGCATACAGACTTGAGCTTGAATCTTGGCTCATCCATCTAATAGCTAGATGACTTTTGGCAAATTTCTTAATCTAAGATTCAACTTCTGTAAACTAGAAGTAAGAATAGTGCTTAAAGATAGTTGTAAAGATTAAATGAGATACAGTTTACTGTAAGACCTGGCACATGTTAAGACCTTAATAAATGTTATTTATCATGAACAACATC
Organism: Marmota marmota marmota; assembly: GCF_001458135.2. Lineage (NCBI taxonomy): Eukaryota > Metazoa > Chordata > Mammalia > Rodentia > Sciuridae > Marmota > Marmota marmota. The sequence continues at coordinate 50,346,422 of NW_026000026.1, read as the reverse complement.
ACAGCCATCATAATTATTATAATTATAAAATAGTAATAAATTAGTATTACTATCATCATTGTGTGCTTGCTCATTTTGACTGTGAGTCTGAGCTTTTGATGGGCAGGCTACAATTACCTGTTGTGTGCACAGCATGTCACAGCCAGCTCTCAATATTATAAATGTTTAGAGGCTAACAAGACATTCATGAACAGCTCTTAATGTTAGTATTTAAGGGGATTCCCTTTTACATATATTTTTTTAATCTGTTCGTTGGTTTGTTTTTGAGAATTTGCTCAGGGAGAGCTAAGTGCCTCTAGCTTTGTTAACATTTGAGCCAGGATAGAAAACTAGACTTTAAGTGAGGAAAGTCTGTTCTCCAACCCTACCCCCTCACTTAGGTGGAAACATGGCAGCCAATCCGAAAGTCCATGGAGGTTTCCTCCTTGCAGAAAATTTTCATTTGAACCTTGCCCTAGCACTCACTGAAGAGCACTAGCTCAAGCATGGCATCCACCCATGACTCATGCAGGGGGCTTATTAATAAAAGATCCCTTATGGAGTAGACAAGTATAGCATTTCTGATGTGGTAGCAATATCTACAGTGTAAGAGGCTTCCTTCTGATCTAAGAGATTCACTAGACAAATCACCCAAGACACTTCTGGTTTAAGCATCCCACACCTTTTTTCCAAGAATGTCTAGGTAATCCTAGTTACACCATCTACTCCACCAAAGTACAAACAGAGTAGGAATCCGTGTCCCCAAATACTAAAACTCAATCACAAGCCCTAGTGGTTTGTGCTGTATTTGGTAGAAGAGGCATAAAGTCTGCTGGGTTCCTCATGGGCCTCAGTTAAAGCATCTAATCTCTTGACTGAGTTAATTTATCTATACAAAGGGAATAATGAATGATATTGTGACAATTTGCCTGAAAGAGGTATTATGCAAAAGCACAGATGCAAGGGCAAAACCTTTGCAAATGCTGAGACTATCATTAACCAACACTGATTTTATTCATATGGTGAATCTGTTTATTGTTAAACCACAACCATTCTCTATATTCATGAAAAGCGTAGATAAAAGCTTTGTAACAGCAGACTTTTAGACTGCATTCAAGCTATCTTTAATTCATTTGGGCCTTTGAGTCTTTCACTGCTGGATCCTGAGAAGATCTGCCTTTTCCATCAGAAAGGAAGTTCTCTCCCAGGAAGTAATCCAATTTAGAGGCAGGCTTAGTCCTGGCTAGATGAAAAAGGACACATGAATGTGTGCCAGATGTCACCTGAATTAGGCCTGCCCTAATTCACAAAGGTCTTTTATTTTAGCTGATGGTCTTGTTGAAAAGAAAAGTTTTATGTGGATCAACATTTGGCAAGTACTTTCATAAGCATAACTGTTTTCTTACAATTATTAACAAGAGTAAACATTCCGGGGCTGGGGATGTGGCTCAAGCGATAGCTCGCTTGCCTGGCATGCGTGCGGCCCGGGTTCGATCTTCAGCACCACATACAAACAAAGATGTTGTGTCCGCCGATAAGTAAAAAATAAATATTAAAATTCTCTCTCTCTCTCTCTCTATCTCTCTCCCTCTCTCACTCTCTCTTTAAAAAAAAAAAAAAGAGTAAACATTCCTTGGCTTATACTTATGGTATTAGAGTACCCAATGTTCTTGCATTCTTCAGAACCCATCTAGAAATGTTAGCAAATCATTCTGCAGTCACACTGAGATATGTTATGTACACTTGTGGAATAAACACATACAGAATTATAAGTAATCACCTTGAACTTTAAAGGCAACTCTGGCATTTGAAGCCATGGGAAAGAGTCTGGTTCTTTTTTTTTTTTGCTATTGCTCAAGTTTCCTCAGCGTCCATGGAATTGCTGAGGAGACTTAAAACAAGCCCTCATCTACTGGGATGAATGCCAGCTTTATACTTTGGTCTGGCTGTGGAAAGTCCCAGAGTAGATCTAGGAATATCCTGGTTGGAAACAAGTGATTACATCATCACCATTGTCATCCTTTGCGTGTAGATGCCTCTCTCTCTGATGTTTCCTTCTCACACAGGACTCCGGAGAAAGCCCTCATTACTTAGTGGGTCAAGGCCTGTCTGGCCTGTTGGACCTCAGAGGATCAACGAGGCACCCAGCAAGGACAGTTCCTAGGGCTTACTCAAAGATGGAGCATGATCAAAAGTTATCCCACTGGGCCCTAGAATAGTTCTCTTGATTTGGTTCCTTAAAGTAGAAAACAAAGGAGTCCATGGCTATTCTTTTGTGTATTTCATGGGCTGCTCCTTCAGTGATTCTCCTTCCCCTGGGGAAATGTGGGTTCTGAGAACATTCAAATATTAATTGGAACTTAGGACAAGGAGCCATGTCTATTTGTTTTTTGAGATAGTTATGATGTGCACTGTGTTATTATACCTTGCTAATTTGATTAAGAGCGAATACATTTTATTTTCTCCTACTTTTCTCCACAAACTGATAACAAGGTTGGTTCATATATGGTATAGCATTACCACCTTCCACACCCCAGTGTTTCCACATTTATGTTACTGAAATCTTTCTCAAGATTTTTATTGACTTTTGCTTAGAATTTATGAAGAAAACATTTTCAAACTAGAAAAGGAACTCATATATTTACTCAAAAAACACAATTGAGGGCTGGGGCTGTAGCTCAGTGGTAGAGAGCTTGCCCAGCATGTGTGAGGCACTGAGTTCAATCCTTAACACCACATTAAAAAAAATAAAGATATTGTGTCCATCTAGAGCTAAACAAATATTTTTAAAAAATTGACTGCATTCGGCTGGGGATGTGGCTCAAGCGGTAGCGCACTCGCTTGGCATGCGTGCGGCCCGGGTTCGATCCTCAGGACCACATACAAACAAAGATGTTGTGTCTGCCGAAAAACTAAAAATAATTAAAAAAAAAAAAGAATAAATATTAAAATTCTCTCTCTCTCTCTTTAAAAAAAAAATTGACTGCATTCACTATTTTGTTTTGTTTACAGTACTGGAGATTGAACTCAGGGACACTCTGCCACTAAGCCACATCTCTAGTCCTTTCTATTTTATTTTGAGACAGGGTCTCATTAAATTGCCCAGGTTGGCCTCCAGCTTGAGATCCTCCTGCCTCATCCTCCCTGGGATTATAGCTGGGATTACAGCATGTTCCACTGAGCCTGGCTACACTCACTGTTGAGTTATATTCAATTCTAGTAAAATCATTGAAATAGGCTTTTAAATATATGCTAATAAAATAGATACCTGAAGCCTATTAAAAAAGAAACAGCTTGTCTTAGAATCTAGTCTTATGTTTACCTGGAATGATAAGGCAGGAGGATCTCAAGTTCAAGGCCAGTCTGGGCAAATTAGTGAGACCCTGTCTCAAAAGAAAAAATAAAAAGAGGACTGGGAATGTAGCTCAGAGTTAAGGTACCCTGAGTTCAATTCCCAGTACCAAAAAAAAAAAAAAAAGAAAAAAAAGAAAAAAAATCTGTCTTTGGTCTCAAGAAGGTTTATAATTCAGTTGGAGAGAGATTTATAAAGACATGTATAAGATACATGAAACACTGATACCATCATATAACATTACAAAACTTAAAGTATTAAAGAGATTGGTCAGGGGCTGGGGACATAAGTCAGTGGTAGAGCACTTGCCTATCATGCACAAGATCCTGGATTCCATTTCCAGCAACTCCCCCTCCCTCCCTCTGCAAAAAAAGAATTCAACATAGATAGCAAGTGTATTTTACAAGGTCACGGAGAGATGAGATCCATTTAGTTTTGAATGTTAGTGATCAGACTTCATAAAGAAAAAGGAACTTTCCTATGCACTAAGATTATAGGATTTTACCCATGCATTAAGATTTTCAAGACTTGGTCGGGCATGGTGGCACATGCCTGTAATGCCAGCAGTTTGGGAGGCTGAGGCTGGAGAATGGTAGGTTTGAAGCCAACCTCAGCAATTTAGTGAGGCTGTATGCACCCTAGTGAGACCCTGTCTCAAAATAAAAAAAAATATAAAGGTCTGGGATGTGGCTCCATGGTTAAGTGTGCTTGGGTTCAATCCCTGATACCAAACAACAACAACAACAACAAGAAAAGATTGTAAGATTTACCTGTGCATAACGATTGAGGTGGATTTGAATACACAGAGAGGAAAGGACATTACATCATTCCTTAGCAAAAGTACAGAGATGAGCGCCATGAGGATTCCATGATGCTAAAAATTACAGATTATTAAATGAATTTATAAAAGGAGGTATATGAAAACACATTATTGCAAGTAATTTTCCACATAAAATGCAGTTACTTTAGTGATGATGTTCACCACCTGAACAGAACTAGAATTATTTTCAAAGCAGTTGCTTTTGGGAATAATTTTTGAAAGATATCACTATGGCCTAAATTATGTCTTCCCTGTTAAATTAAATTTGATAGACTATTGTTTGACTGACCTTCCATACCAGGATAAAACAGACCAAATCAAAATGGAATAAGTCACACCACATAATCAAACTGAAACTTGAAGGAAGCAGGTAAACTCTAAACAGACCAGTTTTTCCCGTAAACAGGAGATTGAAAGCCACGAATTGGAAAGGGCCCAAACAACCTGAATGACCATAATAAGGAAGTCTCCTCTGCTTTACACTTACAAGAAAAATAACCTGGAGCAACCTGACATTAATCAATCTGCGTTTTTTCTCTTATTCTGTTTCCTTGTTCCCATCTTACAAGAACCAACTGCTCAGCCATGCCCAGTGGAACACTCACTGTTTGTTGTTGTTGTTGTTGCTATTTTGGTATCAGGGATTGAATCTGAGCACACTTTACCCCTGAGCCACACTCCCAGCCCTTTTTATTTTTTAACTTTGAGACAAGGTCTCACTAGGTGTCATACAGCCTAAGTTGCTGAGGCTAACTAAGAACCTACAGTCCTCCTACCTCATCCTCCCCAACTTCGGGGATTATAGACTTGTGCCACCTCGCCCAGCCACTCATTGTATTCTGTAGATTCTAGAATTCCAAATAAAAGGTAATTAAATGTTTAGACTAAATTGGTTGCAATTTTTCCTTTAAACACATCCAAAGTCCATATGTTGAAGTTATTTTTTTTTGGGGGGGTGGGGTACCAGGGATTGAATTCAGGGGTGCTTAAACACCAAGCCATATCTCCGACCCTTTTTTATTTTGAGACAGGGTCTCAAAATAACTTGTTGAGGCACAAAGTTGCTTTGGGCCTCACTAAATTGTTGAGGATAGCTTTGAATTTTTAATCTTCCTGCCTCAGTCTCCCAAGCCACTGGGATTATAGGTGTGGGCCACCACGCCCAGCCATATATTTAAGTCTTAACCCCTACTCCATCTCTCTCCTCCCCACTCTTTAATTAAGCAGGATACAAGCCTTATTTAGTGAAATATTTTTTTAAGATGTGCCTGGTGTTGTGCTTTTTTTTTTTTTTTTTTTTTTTTTTAGTGTCTGAATGTGTTACTGGGGATTAAAACCAGGGCTGTCTACCACTGAGCTACATCCCTAGTTCTTTTTCACTTTTTATTTTGAGACAGGGTCTGTCTAAGCTGTCAAGGATGGCCTCAAATTTGCCATCCTCCTGCCTCAGCCTTCAGAGAAGTTGGGATTATAGGTATGTACCACTGTGTCTGGCTTGTGCTAAACATTTTTTAGTCATTATTTCACCTAATATTACCTATAAATTGGTAAAATGGTGACAGTGATCTCCATTTTACAGAAGAGAAAACAGGCTTAGATAAACCAAGTAACCAGCCCAAGTTCACGCTTTCAAAAATGAAGTTGGGTTTAAAAATGAAGTTTGACTTTGTATCAAGGCAGCACCCCGGACAAGCTAAGACTAATGAATCTGAATCAAGCACAGTTTTGTTTTGTTTTAACAGTAAACAATGTATATCATTCAGTTAAATTTATAATATTTTATATAAAAAATTTTGATTTTTTTTTTAAGAAAAGACTAACACATTAAGTGTATCTCTTGTATTGAATAGCTCAAATGTATGAGATTGTATTTCTGGCCTTTACTACCCATTTTGCTTTTCTGGGCTTTCACCATCTCTCTCACATTTTTGTGTTTCCTTATTTTATCTCATTTGGTGGCTTTTCCCTCCTTAAAAAAGTTGCACAGTCATATTTCTCTATGACCTTGGTGAGTCAGTTAATTACTCCAGTCTCCTTCCCTTCGAGAAAAGCAGTCAAAATACAAGGAGGCTTCAATGTTTTGCATCCTTTCACACGCACGCATGGATAAGAAGAATACGATTTTCCCAAAGAAGCAGAACTACTGGCAACAGCTGGCACAACTTCTAAACACCCAGTGTGCCTTTGTTTTGTAAACGAGCCAAAAAGTGTCCATAATAGCCATTACTCATCTATACCAGGACTATCTCCCTGACCAACTATCTTTAATGACACAGTACCTGCTATTGACTTTCAGCATAGATGTCATCATTACCCGAACACTTGGTATGACCAACAAGTATCATTTGTACATCAAGACAACAGGATGTTAGCTGAGGTACAGAACACACAGAGACATGTCCTCTCTGTTCTTTGGTAATTCCACACCAAATTATTATTGGTATGTTTCCAGTCTTTGGAATAATTTAGTTAAGAGATTTAGAGATTTGGAAAATAGCAAAGATTGACAAACAGTAAATCAGAACAGTTAATAACTCCCCTCTCCCCAGTTATCAAACATTCAAAGCTTCTAGAGAAGCCACATTACAGTAATTTGAGACCTATAGCCCTGTGATGATTTGGTACCTAATTTGCAACACATGTTCTATTAACGCGTTCTTCCTGTGCTTCGTTTAAAATATTGGAAACTATAAAAAGATCAGCGTGTTAACTCTTCTGCCAGGAAAAAGGAAAGGAAAATAAGTTAAAAACCTAACAACACAAAAAAAGCAAGAACAACTGGAATCTCAGTTTTGAGGAAACACATGGGATGAAAGCATCCGCCTGAGCTCAGTAAACACTGGTCACATGTGAGTCTTCCCCTAGGCGGTGAATCCTGGATGTCACCAGGCCCTACCAAGGAGGCGTGCGTGCTGTCGACCGTGTGCCTGTGGGGGCCTTGGAGCTGCGCGCCGCAGTCGACGCCGCCCTCCGGGCGCGGGGGAGGGTCTTCCAGGAAGCCGCGGACCTCAGCCCGCAGCACGGCTGCCTGGGCCGGCACGTATCGCCCAGCGTGACTCAGCGCTGACTCACTGCGCTCGCTGCCAGTGGATTTCCCCGTCAGCTGCCCGCGCTCCGCTGGTCGCCCGGAGTTCGCAAGACCTTGCAAACACACGCTGCTCGAGTGTGTCCCGCACGGCACACAGGTCTTCTCGCTTTCAACAGAGCAGGACAGATTTTACTGCTTTTGAATCCCTACCAAGCAGAGAATTGCCTTGCTGGGTTTTCTTTGCCTGAGAACGAAATAGGGCACTAAACAAATTCTTTCATCAAAACCTGTTGGAACAAGTCCCTGGCACCGTCCTTCCACGACGACTTGGACATGACCTCCACTCGGATTTCACTTCTCTTGTACTCAACTCTTGTCTTATTTTTGTCCTGCATTTTGTGAGGTTATCGTCCCCATATTTGATAACTAAGCTTGTCACAAACCCACAATTGTGGTGACGCAAATCAGGTTGGAATTTGGCATCGTGTGCGGGCATTGAGTGACTTACTGTAAAAACCAAGACCTTCATAAAGACGTTCTTATCTGTCATCTCAGTTGCTGATTAAATGTCTTGCTCATTTTCAGGCTGTCCTATCCTTTGAAAGGTTCTGTGATAGATCTAGATGGACTGTTAAAAAGAAACGTCTTCTTGAGCAGTCATGCTCATTTCTTCCTCTCAAGAGTTTAAAATGGAGAGAGAAATAGGCTACATTTCTTCATGGATCACTTGCTCAGAAGCGCTGGGGCTATTTGATTAAAATGCAGTTTCTTTTACTTCCCATCCAAACTACAGATTCAGAATGTCCTGGGTTGGAGCCTAGAAATTATTTCATTAAACAGCCTATCAGTGATTTCCTATGTACATTTTGGTTTGAAAAATATCAGCTAGTGGATGAAGGTGGGAAGCTTTATATTATGCAGACTCTAGGACAAATCTTCACAATCTAGAACTCTTTGTTCTAGAGTTGTGTTTGAAGTTTTGATGAAAGGCAATCGTATTTCTAAATTTGGTCTCATATATTAGATTGTGTTGCTTTAACTGTATATTAAGATAGACACAGTTCTTTCTTTTTAATTGAAAGTTTGGATATAAAGTAAAATCGAGGTGGAAAATGTAGCTCACTGGTGGAGCACTTGACTGGCATGAGGGAGATCCTGGATATGATTCCTAGCAATGCAAGGAGGAAAAAAATCATCACCTATAGAATAAATTTTCTTTATTTTAGAGTAATATTTTCTGATCCGATTTTACATCAGAATTTCCTATAGAACTTTACAGGACTCTAATTTCCAGGCCAGATGCCAGGCCTTAAAAAATACTTTGAAGATTAAAGCTGGGTGTAGATGTTTTGAAAATCTCTCAAGTTCTTCTATGAACCTTTGCAAACCATCACTATTCTCAACTGCAAAAGAAATTTAACTAACTCCACTATAGCTGGCTTGTATTGTTACAGTGCTCACTCATCTTTCAGTCTGCAATGGTTCCTTTTTAAAAATCACTGTTTAAAAAATACAATCCCCCAGGTATGGTCATGCAGGCCTGCAATCCCAGTTACTTAGGAGGTTAAGGCAGGAGGATCAAAAGTTTGAGGCCAGCCTGGACAACTTGAGGAGAGCCTGGCATTTTTTTTTTTTCCTTTTTTTAGGTACCAGGGATTGAGCCCAAGGGTGCTTAACCAGTGAGCCACATCCCAAGCCCTTTTTATTGAGACTAGGTTGCTTACAGCCTTGCTACATTGCTGAGCTGGCTTTGAATTTGTGATCACCCTGCTTTGGCCTCCCAAGCTGCTGGGATTACAGGCATGCACCACCACACCTGGCTGACCCTATCATTTTCAAAATAAACAAAAGGGCTAAAGATATAGCTCAGTGGTAGAACACTGACCTAGCATGTGCCACGCCCTGGGTTCAATCCCCAATACCTCAAAACATAAAAAAGGAATGGCTCTCTCTATATATGAAATTGGAAATGGCCCTGCAAAATATTAAATTATTATATTGATAAATTTACTTCTTTAGAAAGCAAGTTTGAAGTCTCTGTATTCTAATTTTTTTTTAATTGCTGAGGGTTGAACTCAAAACCTTATATATGCTAAGCACAAGCTCTACCTCTAAGTACCTTAAGCCCCAAATTTTCCTTATTTATTTGTTTTTATTGGTACTAAGAATCCAACCCAGAATTTTGCACATGCTAGGCAAGCAAGGGCTCTACTACTGAACTGTTGTCCTTGTCCCTGATGACAATCCATTAACAAGGCCACAGTTTTGAGAAAAAGTAAAAAGAAGGTTTATTGCTCTGCTAGCAAAGGAGAAACACAGGGGACTCCTGTCTCAAAGGCTGTTATTCTGCCCATAAATAGGAATAGGGTGGGGTGATTTTATAGAGGTGATTCAGAGAAAATGAGATTAGGGAGGAGAGATCAGCAAGGAGAAGTTTAAGGAAAAGCGGATAAGGAGGAGAAGTTTTAGCAAAAGAAGATTGGGGAAAAAGAAAACACGTTCTAAGTTTCAAAGCCACAAGAGATATAGTCAAAGCATCAAGTGAACCCCTGTTACAAAACTACACCACCAGACCTTTTTATTGTTTTGAGACAAGGTCTATTTAGATTGCTGAGGCCGGTCTTGAATTTGTGATCCTCCTGCCTTAGCCTTCCTTCGGATTACAGGCATGTGCTACCACTACTGGCTAAAATTTTCCTTATTTTTTAATCCCTTAGATATTTTACTTGTTTATTATTTTCTTTTCATTTCACTGGATGAGTTTCTTCATTTCTGCTACCTTTATGGCACAAAGCCTTGATCTGACAGTGCCTGACAAAGACATCTCCTGGCTAATTCTCTTATATTCTTACTTCTCCAAATCTGGTCCATGGTCAAGCAGCAGTAGTATCATGGGGGAGTTTGTAAGAAATGTACACTCTAAGACCCCATACATAATTATTGAATCAGAATCTGTAGTTTGCAAGATTGCCAGGAAATGTGTGCAAGTTAAAATTTGGGAAGTGCTGTCTTAACAGTAATGATACAAGTTAAAATCCAGGGCTGGTGTATGACAAGTGAAGAAACAGGAATGGGGGAGGATATTAGTTTCCTGGTACTACTGCAAGAAAATACTGGGTGACTTTAAACAATTGAAATCAGTTCTCTTACAATTCTAAAAGCTAGAAGTACAAGAGCAAGATTTCTACAGGGCCCATCTCAGTCTGAGACTCTGGGCAGAACCTTCCCATGCCTCTTCCTGACTTTTAAAATAGACATGGATCCTGGGAGATCCTTGGCTGGTAGATGTTTTTCTCTATTTTTTGCTTCTGTGGTCTCATGATAGTCTCTCTGCATGTTTGTCTTCACTTTATTTTATTATGGGACAGCAGTCTTAATGGATTAGGGCCCAGTCTCATGAATTCGTCTTACATTGATTTTTTGTTTGTTTCTTTGTTTTCCCACCAAGAATATCAGAGCAACCCTAATTGCTGTCTTCCCAAGTCCCAAATTGTGTAACTCTTCCTTTTGTTCTAAAAGCTACCTAGTATCCCTTTAAATATTATACTATTTAAAATTTTGGGGAATTCCAATGTTTACTTGTAACTTATTACTTTATATTGTGATTTTATATTAACTATAATTTAGATTATTTCCCTCTCTCTCTCTTTTCTGGTCTTAGAGATTGAGCCCAGGGGCACTTTACCACTGAGCCAAGTCCCCAGCCCTTTTTATTTTTTATTTTGAGATAGGTTCTCGATAAGTTGCTTAGGGCCTGCCTTGTTTACTTGTTGAGGCTGGTCTCAAATTTTAGATCATACTGCCTCCACCTTCAGAGCCCCTGAGATTACAGGCTGCAGGACGACACCCAGTGCTTAAGTTATTTTTAATGGAGTCATGAGTTAGCTTCAGTTGGTTTCTGTTGCTTATGATCAAAGAAATCTAACCACTACAGAAATATTGATGGGGAGAACACATATTGCCCGCCCCCCCCAAGTAGAAGAACCTGAAACAATAGCGTGCATTTGTGATAAATAAAGCATGTGCTTTTGCAATATTACAAAGCACTTTTCTGTTTGTTTCATTATGCGCTGTATTTCAAACTGAGTCATTTCTCCCTTCCAAGCCATCCAAATTACTAAGGAATGCAAAAGAAGGAACATTTCTTATTATGCTACTTGTAGACATCAAATAATCATTATGTTGTCTTCAATTTTTTTTGTGTGTGTGGTGGTTTTTATAGTATTTGCAATATTAAGGAGCTCAAAGAAGTTTTCCAAAGTTTCTTATTAGAGATATTTTACCAAGGGGCTGATTGGCATAATAAAAAGTCACTGTTAGACCAGTCTAAATGTGTTTTTTTCCTCTGCAAGCAATAATAATAATAATAATATTAGCTTAAAGCTTTCATTTTGGCCAACACAAAATGTGTGCCATTTGAATTCTCCTAATAAAATTTAATTTTGCAGAGGTATATCAGCTTCTCAAAATCCTTGTTCTGTACTCTAATAAATATCCCTCTCTTTATATGTATATGTCAATGGTCACATGGTGGCTATGGTTTCATTTGAGTAGGGTACTGGGAGTATGTAGCAAAAGTCAATCCAAAATGATAGCTGAATTGAAATTACAGTAAATTATGAATTAGACCACTAATAAGAAATGAGATTCAATTATATTGGAATAAATGATGGATAAATAGATGTGTAAACACATTTTCAGGCTAGAAAACCAGGATTTATTGGGCCAAGCTAAAAATTCTATCCACTCTTCCCAGTTTATGAAGATAGTTGAAAGACATGTGTAGTGAGAGCATTCCAGAACTAAATGTAGCTATCTACTGTTGAAAAATTCTTGGCTTTCTTTCAAGTAAGTGTCCTAATTTTTTAAATGCAAAAGAACAACATTTCAAATATACAGAACCTCTCATCCTTACAATATCTGAAAACAGATGCAAAAAAAAAAAAAAAATGGTATCAACGACTCTTCCTAAGGCTTATATCTGTACTGAAATGCTGTGGTTCACACAGTTCACTTTCTATTAATAGAACAGTCTGATGACTCATTTTGTACATTTAGAGTCTAATGAGGATTTCCAGATCTGCAGTATCTATGAAGACCATTAATACTTTCTTCACATTAAAATACTTTTTTTTTTTTGCAGGAGTGTGGAGGGAACACTTCTGTGAAAATAATGATTTTTAAAAAAACTTGAGTTATAATGTATATACAATAAGTTTTATCATTTTTAGTGAACAGTTCTGAGTTTTGACAAATGCGTACTGTCATGTAACCAAGACCACAAACCCAGAACAGTCCTTTCACTCCTTCAGTCCCACTCCACCCCATGCCCTTTTGAAGTCAAAACCTCCCTCCTAGCTTCCAGAAACCACTCATTTGTGTTTTTTTTTTTTTTTTGTGTGTGTGTGTGTGTGTGTGTGTGTTTATTTTTCCTTCTCTAGTTTTGCCTCTTTCAGAATGCCAGGTAGAGATTACTAGGCAGTATAGAGCCTTTTGACTTCGGCTGCTTTAATTTAGTATAATGTATTCGAGACTCATGTATTTTCCTGCATATGTCAGCAGTTTCTTGGTTTTTACTGCTGATGATATTCCATTGTATGGATATACCACAGTTAGTTTATCCAAATAATGATATTTAATATTGATATTTGATATCAATAACTTTATTTTATAGACAAGGTTAGTTTCATGTCTACAAAATTATGCATTCACTAAAAGGGCAAAAAATCAATTCCTTTTGCATCTTAAATCCTTTAGTTAGTTTTGATTTATTTGACAATATTTTAGGTATAACTATTTCAAAAAATATATTTCTCATACAACCTAGAAAACAACAGATATTTGTTCAGATTCCTAATTGTGGTGTACATTTGAAAATGTGTTATGATTCAAAAGGTTTTCTTTATCCATAAAGAGACTAAAATACAAGGGATTAATGATGATCATAACACCAGGTAATATTTTTCTTAAAATTCTGAAGTCAAGTGTTTTATGAAGACGCCATACAACCTATACCTTTGAAGTGGCTCATTTCCCATTTAAATCCTATTAATCTTTTACCCCATGGAGGCAACAGGTGGTTTAAAAAATAGCCAATAGAATAATAATTCTTGTCCTTCAGGATGAGTGCCAATGGAAAAAAGTGACCTGAAATGCAGATCTCAGGCCTGACATGATGAAAATCTAATGCCACAGCTGTTGTCTCTCAGAACTGTCACTCATCATGTTTTAATTTAACAGTTTTGATTTAATCTTTTCTAAATACAGCACAAGATAACAAGAGTTACCAGCAAAGGAGCCAGGTTGGTATTAGCACCACCCCCCTTTTACCTTCTTCCCAGCCCTTTGGGTTTTATTTTCTGTGATGATTGCATCTCTGGGACACTACTTTTTATGTTCTCAAGGGCCAGAGTGTTTTTACTACCTCATAAGCCTAAGAAGAATGACAGAGGGTTGATTTCAGGGTAACTTACTCAATTTTCTCATTAGGCCAGTTGGGATGCTTTTATGAACTATGAAGGTGACCACTAAAGTATAGTCTTGTGAGATGCTTTTACCAGCCACTTTAACTTGTAATGTACAGTGGAGTTGGATCTGAAGAGAAAAAAAAATCAGAAATATTAAAGAATCCACAAGTAAACTATGGGGACTAGTGAAAATATTAAAGTACAGGTTAATATTTAAAACTTGGTTGTGGATTCCTTAAAACTTTTTTTTATGTATAATCATGGTGTTTGTTATTAAATAAGGTTTTACTTCCTTTCTGACCTTGTCTTTTATCTTAGTTTATTTATTTATGTCTTATTTCAATGATTGGGACCTTCAGAGTAATGTTGCTGAATAGATGTGATAAAAGCAGAGCTTTCCCTAGTTTTTGAGGAGGAAATATTTCAGTATTAAGTACAAGGTTAGCTGTAGATTTTTCACAGTTGCCCTTTATGAGATAGAGGATGCCTTTCTATCCTGTTTGCTTTGTCATAAATGGGTATTGAAATTTGCCAAATGCTTTTCCTGAAACTATGAGATAATGATGGCTTTTTCTCACTTATTTATTAATATGCTGAATTTACATTAATTATGAATGTTAAATAAACCTTGAAATCTTGGGATTAAAAATATATAACCTCAGTGATGACATATTTTATTTTATTTTTTAAAAATCTATTTATTTATTATTTTTGCATTATAATTCTTAACACACCATTTATACAATAATTTATCATATATCTGATTATATATAAGGTATGTTGACACCAAATTCACATCTTCTTACATGTATTTTTTATAATAATGAGGGTCTCCTTGGTGACATATTTTATTTGTTGCAGGATTGATTTGCAAATATTTTAAGATTTTTTTCTTTTAATACATATTAAGAAGATATTATTCTCCAGCTTCTCTTTCTCATTTTTGCTCTTAATTTTGGTACTGGCATAATACTCATATTGTAAAAGGAGTTAAATTGTTCAACCTCTCTTTAATTTTCTCATGCAGTTTGTGTACAATTAGTATTATTTATTGAATGTTTGATACAATTCAGTAGGAAAGCCACCTGGGTCTAAATATGGGTCTGTGTTGGTGGGGAGTTTTTTGTTTATTTCCTTTTTGTGGTGCTAGGGATCAAACCCAGGGCCTCATGCATGCCAGGCAAGCACTCTACCACTGAGCCACATTCCCTTGTGTGAAGTTTTTAACTATGAATTCAAATTCTAAAATGCATATTTGACTGTTAGATTTCTACTTTTCTCTTATCGAAATTGGCAGTTTGTTTTTTAAGGAATGTTTATTTCATGTAATTAATTAATGTATTAGAATAAGGATGTTAAATATTCCCTCATTATCATTTTAATATTTGTAGAATCTGTAGTACTCTCCCTCCTTCCTCATGTTAAAATATTTGCTCTAATATATCTTTGAAGCAAACTAAGTGATGAAATGTAGGCATGTACTATATATCTATTTACCCAAACTTTTACAATTTGCAGCATTTTTTCTTCCCTTTCATATATTATAGTTATGATCTGTCTAATTTTAGTAGTTAGTCAAGAATTTGGACAAACTCTTTAAATTTGAGGCTCATACTCTGTAACTCTTGACTTAAGAGTTGTCTCTGGGGTGGGATTGTGGCTCAGCGGTAGAGCACTCCCCTAGCACGGGCAGGACCCGGGTTCGATCCTCAGCACCACATTAAAATAAATAAATAAATAAAGACATTATGTTAAAAAAATATTAAAAAAAAAAAGAGAGAGAGAGTTATCTCTTCCCATCCTCTCCAAATTTCCAAATACTCCTCTGGCCC
This sequence comes from Marmota marmota marmota, assembly GCF_001458135.2. Lineage (NCBI taxonomy): Eukaryota > Metazoa > Chordata > Mammalia > Rodentia > Sciuridae > Marmota > Marmota marmota. The sequence continues at coordinate 50,330,944 of NW_026000026.1, read as the reverse complement.
CTCATGCCAATAAAGTCTCAGCTTTCTGCCTCTTGAGCAGGGCTAGGGTTGGGAATTTACTCAAAGATCAACAAAGTCATAAATCTTGCACAATGTAATTATGTTTAGGAAAGGTAAGTTATTCTCTCTTTTCTGCCTACGTCGAACTGTCCCTGTGTGGTCTTTTCTGCTTATCCACACTTCAGCAATCAGCTAGGGATTTGGGTGAAATTTAAGTTCAAAATTTGGGTCTCACCCCTTCTATGGTTCTTTTTCTTGAAGGATTTCTCCCTAAAATTTTAACTTCTCTGACATTTTTTTTTTCCTGTTTTCTGCCTCCAGTTAGGAATGCAGTTTTTTAATCCATGCATATATAAGACTTTGATAGTGTCTGTCCTCCCTATGACTCTCTCTTGCTGTCCCCAAATCATTGTTTTTTTTTTTTTCTTTTCTTCCACTCTTTCTTTTTTTGAACTGGGGTTTAAGCTCAGGGACACTCTTCCACTTAACTGCATCCTTAGTCCTTTTTGTCTTTTATTTTGAGACAGGACCTTGCTAAACTGCCTTAGCTGACCTCAAACTTTCAATCCTCCAACCTCAGCCTCTTGAGTTGCAGGGATTTCAAGCATGTGCCGTCACACCTGGCTTCCAAATTATTGTTTTTTAAAACAAACACTATTTTGCGTGGTTATTATCATTATTACCTGACTATTTCATACTGTCATAACTAGAAATCTGACTGTTGATTTTCTTTGCCTTCAGCTTTATAATCAGACATTGAAATTGTTTCTCATATGTGTGTTTTCTGTGAGTTGTTTGGGCTGTTTTTTTTTTTTCCCCTACAGGGATTGGGAATAACACTCTTCTTTGCACATGCCGCATATGTTTAATTTCATTCCACATACATTTAGCGATTATTTGCCTGCCTTGAATACAAGGGTGAATAAAACATGGCCTTCCGGATTTCTCTAATAGATAACGGAGTAAGAATATTGAATTTTTATATTTTTATTGATATTATGCTAGAAGTAGTTATAGGGTACTGTGGACCACAATGGATACAAGAGTGAAGACTCTCAGATTAGAGAAGGGCTTTACAAGAACCAGCAACAGGGCTGGGGATGTGGCTCAAGCGGTAGCGGGCTTGCCTGGCATGCGTGCGGCCCGAGTTCGATCCTCAGCACCACATACAGACAAAGATGTTGTGTCCGCCGAAAACTAAAAAATAAATATTAAAATTCTCTCAAAAAAAAAAAAAAAAGAACCAGCAACACTTACACTAAATCTTGGAAAAAGATGGGCTATAAGCACATGTTTATGAGTTTTGGTGAAAGTGCTGCAGAGAAAAAATAGAAAAAGGCAAGGATGTGATACCTTACTATTTGTAGAGAAGGGTCCAAAAAAGTGTTCCTAGATAAGCAGGCATTTGGACTAAGGCCTGGAGTAAGCGCAGGAAACGGCCACGGAAATACCTGGGGTATCATATTCAGAATGCAAAAGAACACATGTGCAAAAGTAAGTTCTAAATACAAGGGGAAACATCTATCTAAAAACGAAAAGTGCAGGAAAGACACATAATATGGACGGTTAAACAGGTAAAAAATTAAGATGAAACTCATGGTCATTTATAAATCCAACCATTGTAATCACCCCAAATGTATCCAAACAAAATAGACCCATGTGTCTATTTTAAGTAAATGCATTATCGTGAAAACACATAATATACAGATCGTATCCATGTACAGTGGCCCATGCCTATAATCCCAGATGCTCAGGAGGCTGAGGCAGGAGGATTACAAGTTCAAAGCCAGCCTCAGCAATTTAGCAAGGTCCTAAGCAACTTACTGAGACCCTGCCTCAAAATAAAAAAATAAAAGGGCTGGGATGTGGCTCAGTAGTTAAGCACCCTTGGGCTCAATCCTTGGAATCGCACCCCCTCCCCCCCAAAAAATTATACAGATTGTATGTTAATTTGTGAACACTAGAATTCTCAGTACATAAAAATAGCTCAATTTGGGGCTGGGGCTGTAGCTCAGTGGTAGATTGTGAGGCACTGGGTTTGATCCTCAGGACCACCTTAAAAAAAAAAAAAGTAAATGAATAAACAAATAAAGGTTTTGTGTCCATCTACAACAACAATAAATATTTTTTTAAAAGTTCAATTTAAGTTCAGAAAATGAGGAATAAGATAAAATGAGAATCATAGCAATCCTATGAAGTAGGAGATGAACAACTATTAGTTCTACAGTTCCATAAGCTTTAAAGTCTAGACAATTATATAGCTCCGTTGGTCAAATAAAATGTGTCAAGGACCAGGATCAGTATCTAATTCTAGCCCAGATAAAATCTTTGATCAATTACTAACTCTTACTCAAGGATGTCCAGTTTTTAAAATCTTTTTTTAATTGAAGTCACCAAATACCAACATCATTTTTTTTTTCCAGTGCTGGCCTCATGTATATTAGCCAAGCATTCTACCATTGAGCAACATTGACATCTTTGAATATCATCACCTTTAACACCCATGACAATCATCCTAAAACACCAGCAGATAAGTATAAGAAGATCCTACATAGTGTTAGCAGATTTAGTAATGTCCACCAAAGGATAGATTACATAATTAAATATGTACAAAGAACCAAGTTGTAAGAAGTCTTTATGGTATTTATTAGCTATCTGATGTATGAAGATGCCTTATTCTGTAATTGTATCATTTCCTTCCTACTTATTTTGCAATAGCAAAATCTGTTCAAATACATGTGTACGTTGCTTGGAGGTAATAGGTTAGTTTAGAAATTTACGCAGAATATTCACAAGCACATTTAAGCAGAGCTGACTTGGGAGCTGTAATTTTTAATTCTATGATGCTGAGCACATGATGAAAATTACTTTTCCCCTGAAACAAAAACGAAAAAGAAAAAAAAAATAGGGAGTGGGGTGACTATAGAATTTAGTTGTACTAAGGAAATTGGGTGGTGTGGATTCTTTTATTTCATTGTAAATATTTTGTAAATGTCTAATGTAAGCACCAGTAATTAGGCCATAATGGTAACTTGTCACTCTTAAATACAACAGCTGTGTGTATTTGGAAAGACCAACAACAGCTAGATTGTTCAGTAATTGTCTCATAGTTTACTCGGCATGATCTAAGTGTATTTTATTAAATGTTAAATATTTATGACTACATGGTTTAAAATTTTCTAAAGAAGGCATTTAACTAAATTTTGAGGAGGATTATTTCTTTCTGATATAACTTTATAGTGCCCAATAATGTGCTATGTATAATTTGATACTTGATAATTATTTTTTCCTCAGTCATGACTTCATAGGTTGATGGGCACACATGTATTTTAGAATTGAAATATGTTTTTATTGGTTATTCTTGAAACTACTCAGAAGGCAGAAGGCAATTGCATTTCTATTTTACAAATAAAAGTATAAATATTTAAATGTGGTGCACCAGGCTAAAATCAAATGGGTAAAAGAATGAGTACTAGAACATGATTCATTAGTTTTGTATTTGAAGATCAGTAAGCCTTGGAACATTTGTTCCTGGACTGTTCTTTGGCAGGATGGAGTAAAATACATCTATATTTGTTTTTGGTGAGTGCCAATGCATAAGTTTAAAGTAGAACAGAATGTTAGGGGAAAAGATCACATTTTCCAAATAAAATTTGGACATTTGAGCTGGTGTTGTGGCTCAGCGGTAGAGTGCTCACCTAGCACTTGTGAGGTGCTGGGTTTGATCCTCAGCACAACATAAAAATAAATAAATAAATCCCAGTGGCTCAGGAGGCTGAGACAGGAGGATCACAAGTTCAAAGCCAGCCTCAGCAATGGTGAGACGCTTAGCAACTTAGTGAGACTCCATCTCTCAATAAAAAATAAAATAGGGCTGGGTTTGTGGCTCAGTGGTTGAGTGCCCCTGAGCTCAATCCCCAGTACCAAAATAAATGAATAAAATAAAGGAATAAAAAAAATCTGGACATTTAACAGCAAGTATAATCTGGATTCATATTATTTGGGGACACCGAATACATAGGATAACATAAACCATAACGTAAATTCATGTTGCCTAGTAGCAATTTTCAATAAAATCCACTTAAAATTAGAGAAGACCATTTGGAAATGCTATCAATTATTCAACCAATAACAGCATTGAATATCTGTTTTATGTCCATGAGTGGTTTAGGGTGATGAAATATGAAACAGAAAATAAAATGATCTTTGCTCTCAAAGAATTTAATTTTGTTGCAGGTTGGTCAATGCAAGGGAGCTTTGGGTGCTTCTTGATACCTTTCTTAAGGGAATCAAAATTCGTGAGAATCACTTAACTTTTGGAAGCTACTATAAAATGAATATACAATACTAAAGATATTTGCTGTAAACAATATTTATTTAATTGTCAATGACAGTGTGATGTCAAATTGTATCTATTTGAAACACCTTGGTAAAGGATAAGCCCTGACTAACTAGCTGATCTCTGTGAATACTTTCATCCTCAGAAAATAAAAGTAATATTTATTCTGTTTCCTGGTACTTGCAAAGAACACATGAGATAATAACTGCGCATGTACCCATAGGGAACTTCAATATCATTTATAAGCCAATTCCAAAACAACAAAAAGCCAACCCCTGAACTACACAATTAAATTTTAAGAAAAGATCTTAAAATAAAATTCTACTAATTATTTAACCTGGTTGGGCAATTATTTCTCCTATGTCTTACCACAAAACTCCTTCTTTTTGGTATTTTTTTAAAAGAAAAAAAATAAACATTTTTAATGCCAGATATTTGGTTAAAATTACTGAGACTATTATGAATTTATTAGATTTTTTTTTCTTTTGAGATACTATGGATTGAACTCAAGGATACTTTACTACTGAGCTACATTCCAAGCCCTTTTTGTTTATTTATTTTCAGACAGTGTCTCGCTAAGTTCTCCAGACTGGCTTCAAATGTGTGGTTCTCTTGCCTCAATTTCCCAAGTCAAGGAGATTACAGATGTGCTCAACCACCCAACAAAATATCAGTTGTATTTCAATACAGCAGCCATTTATTTTGCAAGGTCCAAATTCAATTCACTGTATTAGACATGGAGAAAAACACATAAATGTAAATGTGTTAACTATTTTTGATGTCCAGATGCTTACAATCTAGCAGAGATAATTTCATAAATTCCATAACACTGAAATTATACTGCTGAGCTTAGTAGAGCATGCCTGTAATCCCAGTGGATCAGGAGACTGAAGCAGGATTGCAAATTCAAAGCCAGACTCAGCAATTTAGTGAGGCCCCAAGCAACTTAAGTGAGACCCTGTTTCAGAATTAAAAAGGGCTAGAAATGTGGCTCAGTGGTAAAATGTACTGGGTTAATTGCAGAGTACAAAAAAGAAAAGAAAAGAAAGAAAGAATTTAACTAGGAAGCATCTGAAATAAGCACTTAAAATTTTTTGATCGACGAATTATAATTATACAGAATATTGGGGATCATTTCTTTGATTTAATCAGGGTCATAACCAAATTATTGCAGATTTAACATCCCAAATTCACTGACATTGAACTCTGAAAATGATTTCTTTTTGTCGAAGAAATATTATATAAAGGGATAATGACAGCATTATAATTTTAGAACTAATTCAGAAATTTTATATTGATATGCAAAGGGGCAGAAATTCATATATAAATCAAAGTTAAGATATATTTATTTATGTTGTATTCTAATATTACAAAACATGTTTCTCTGCAGTTCATTTCATCTTTTAAATGTTGAATTTAATATTACTTTGATTGAGTTTTGAGACTCATGAGATCTGTCAAGTGAGGTAACAATTAACTACCAGAAAATTAGGGTTTGGGCTGCTTTACTGCTTTGTGAGTCTTTGGCCAAATAATAGCTATTTGATAGAAATAACCACAATTTCAGTTTCTAAAGAGGTAAAGCCTATCTTTGCTTTTCCTCTTTTTCTGGCAAGATATCTTTTTTATCAAACCAAAATTTCTTATCTACATTCCTGTAAAGAGGATCAAGAATGTTGATAGAAAAAAAAATCTTACTAACAGAATATCAAACAAAAATGAATAGTTCCATAGTTCAGTGAGCCTCTTAGTTAGGTACCAATCTTTAGTGTAAATCATATTTGTATTTACTCTGCTATTATTTTATTATCTCTGTTCAATACAACAATGTTTCTATGTAAACTTATCAGGGCTAGAAGACTATAATAAGCACTTTTAATTAATGCAACATTGGCATTTGTAAATAGTGATAACAATAACAATAATTCTTTAAAAAATAGAAATCTACAAGTTGGACACATTATTTAGTCCAGTTACTGATGAGGAAATTGAAAAAGAGCATAGCAACTTGCCTAAGGCAATATTACATGGTTAGGGTTCAGCCAGCCTGAACCCAAAGCCCACATGACTTAATAAATAAGAGAACATTATGAGGACATTGGGCTTGTCCTGACAGCCTGTCTATTCCTAGTTTAGAATACCTAGAAAAAAAAAAAAAGCATCAAAATGTATTTTGAATGGCATGTGGAATAAGCCAATTGATCTGTAATTTAGCAGATAAAAGTAGAGTGTGGTTATAAGTAGATAGATCGCTCACTGTTTTATTCAGCTTTTTTTGCTGCTGTGATCAAAAGACCCGACAAGAACAACTGTAGAGGAGGTAAAGCGTATTTGGCGCTTCCAGTTTCAGAGGTCTCAGTCCCTTTCTGTTGCTCTGGGCCCAAAGTGTGGGAGAATTTCATGGTGGAAGAGTATGTAGAAGGAAAGCTGCTCAGGACACTGTAATCAAGAACCAGAAAGAGCTCTGCTCACCAGGGACAAAATATAAACCCCAAAGGCATGCCCTCAGTGACCTGTCTCCTCCAGCCACACCCTACCTGCCTACAGTTACCACCAGTTAATCCCTATCAGTGAATTAATCCTGTTTGAGTTACAACTCTCATCATCAAATCATTTCACTCCTAAATCTTGCCTTGTCTCACATGTGAGCTTTTGGGGGATACCACATATCTATACTATACCACTGAGTCCAACTATTGCCTATAAATATGATAAAAATATGTTGGTAAGGATCAGAGCTCACCATGAAGAACAGCCTTTTTACAGTTCTGGAAAAAGAGAATGTTCTTTTAATACTGTGTTGTCACCCCTTTCTCTGCACCCCTTCTTTTTTTTTTTTAATTTTTTTTAATATTTATTTTTCAGCGGACACAACATCTTTGTTTGTATGTGGTGCTGAGGATCGAACCCGGGCCGCACGCATGCCAGGCGAGCGCGCTACCGCTTGAGCCACATCTCCAGCCCCTCTGCACCCCTTCTTCACCCAATCTTTTTAATTGTTTTTCCATACTGAGGATTAAACTCAGGGCTCCTCTACTACTTAGCTACATCCCTAGCCCTTTTTATTTTATTACATTTTAAAGTTGCCCCAGTTGGCCTTGAACTTGCGGAATTGTGATCCTTCTGCTTTAGTCTCCCAAGTAGCTGAGATTACTACAGGTGTGTGTCTTCAAACCCAACCTCTCATAAATAAATAAATAAATAAATAAATAAATGTAATTAATATATTAAATATACAAAAAGTATAGCAAATACTTAATACTTAGTTTTAACCTTTCACCATATTAGCTCATTTTTGTATTTTTATTATTCTTTTAAATTATATGATAGATGAGATGCTTTGAATATCATATAGAGAACATATTTATGTAGCTTAAGGAATAAGAAGATGAATGCTCAGGTACTCTCTCAAATTCTTCAAAACAGAGGTCACTCCTAACTTAGAAGCCTTATGTTTCTCTTGACTGGTTTTAGTTTAACTTTTACAGAATTCTAAGTTAGAAATGATTTTTACCTCAAAAATTCTGAAGTCACTGTTTTGGTATTTTCTGGATACCACACACTTACTGTGTTCAGAATCCTCATGCCACTGAGATTCTTTTCCAAGATTTATTTATTTGTTTGTTTTTGTGATGCTGGGGATCAAACCCAGGGCCTCATACATGCCACTCAGAGCTGTACCATTGAGTTACATCTGTAGCTCCTCATTCGGATTCTTTTCCTTTGTACACAACCTGTTGTCCTCTGTGGAAACTCTTTCCCAGTGTTTTGAAATTTCCAAGTGAGGTCCCTTAAGATGGTACATACTCTCTATGCTGTGAACTCAATGACCCTTTTTTTAAAAAAACCATGTTCTTTTTAATTATACATGACAGTAGAGTCAATTTTGACATATATATGCAAACATGGAGTGTATCTTATTCTAATTAGGATCCCAGTCTTGTGGATGTACATAATGTGGAGATTCACTATGGTGCATTCATACATGTACTCTATGAGCCTTTTTGAACTAGAAATTCATGAACTTCTGCTCTGTAAAATGATATTGGATTACTTTTTTGATGGTTTTCTCCAGAACATTTCCCCTATTATTATTCAAGAACTAGACATGATGGGCTAATGTCCTAATTTTCTTTTCTTTTCTGTCTTATCTCTTTAATTTTTTTATTTTGGCGCTACTTTCTGGGAGCTTCTCACAACTTTATCTACAAGGCCTTCTAATTATTTCTATCATGTTTATAATTTCTAGTCCCTCTTTTATTCTGGTCTTTCTTTCAATAAAGCATCCTATTCTTTGATGGCTGCACTGTTTTATCTCTCTGAAGATAAAAGTAACTTTAAAAATATTTTCCCCCTTTTATGGCTTCTATTTCTTAAAAAAAATGCTGCTTTCTGTTTCTTTGTTTTGGTGTCTCTTTCTCATATCCCCTGGTATTTCATACTGACCCTTGACAGTCAGCTCTCAATTAAGAATGGGGCTTTAAAAAGATGTTTGGAATTCCATGTCCACGTGTGGGTTACTGATCAAGGGGGCTTTGTTATAAGGTGTTTGGCTAAATCATTTCATTTGGAAACCTTTGACATTTGTATCTACAGGTATTTTGATGATAGCTGGAAGATTCCCCAGAAGAGATTCTTCCATTTTCATGCCTTGCAGTTAAAGCCTGGGGGCCAATGTTTCAGTCAGAAAGCTGGTGGAGGAATGGAGGTATCTCAATATTTAGTAGGAAACATTTCATTTTTTTCTTTTTAAAATGTATTTTAATTAGTGATACATGACAGTAGAATGCAATTTGATACATCATTTATAATGGAGTATAATTTCTCATTCTTCTTGTTATACATAATGTAGTGAAACATTTCATTTAACCCTCTATTTTTAGCACAGCAGCCCTGCCCTCAATTATGTTCTGAACTCAGTAGTTGAGAATATTCTGTTCTATCCATTTTAGGGGATAAACCTTCAGTGTCCTGCTGGGGTGGGAAAATGATGATCCCCAAACTACATGGAGTTGCAGGGTTGGGTATCAAGCAGTAACAGTCTCCTTCTCCTCCTATTCCTCTTCCTCCTCCTCCTCCTCCTC
>NW_026000026.1:50315025-50321496 GCF_001458135.2 Marmota marmota marmota | reverse complement strand
CCTCTTCTTCTTCTTCTTCTTCTTAGCTTTGCTTTTTGGTAAAAGGAGTTGAACCTAGGGGTGCTTAACCACTGAGCCACATCCCCAGCCCCTTTTATTTTGAAACAGGGCCTCACTAAGTTGCTGAGGCTGGCTTTGAACTTGTGATGCTCCTGCTTCAGCCACGTGATCCTCTGGGATTACAGGTAAGCGCCATCACTCCTGGCTTCAAGCTGCTTCTTAAACATTCACTGAATCCTTTTAAGGCCCAAATTTGCTCTCAATTCCAAATTATCAGATGCTCCCACTGCTGGGTTGTTTACGAGTTTGGGATGTACATTGGGTTGCATGTTTACTTTCCTTATTATCATTATAGAGTAGAAAGCTACTTGAATTCTGTTAAATTCATTTGGCTTTCAGATTCCTATTCAGATTTCCCATTCTCTTTGTCCTTGTGGCTAAATCTTCCTTTTTCTTTATCTCACCTTTTTCTGCAGTTTAATTATAATGAATTGAGTTGTGGATTTCTTTTACATCATTTCTTTTACTTGGAATTCCTTATGTGAAGTTTTGTATCTTTTACCAACCCCAGAATATTCTAAGCCATTTTTTTTAAAGTTGTCTTCTACTAGAAGCATTAATGTATATGCCACTGTACAGAATTCTGGGCAGTTTTTCAGCCTAATTATCAAACCCACTAATTCATTCTCAGCTCTGTCTGTAAACTGCTTTTAGTTTGTAAAATATCTTACATAAGCTTTTGCATATTTCATTTCTAGAATTTCTATTTATTTTTAAAAAATGTGTTCTTTAAATGCATTAAGCATGTTTATGAGTGTATTCTTTGTAGTTATCGTTTTAGTGTCTACAGTCTGCAGATTCAGTTCTGCTCTGGTGATGTCATTTTTCTTTCTCGTTGTTTCTTTGCTCATAGTGCTTGGTTTCATTCCTTTCCTTGGAAATTTATATGGGAGAATATTTTGAGACCTGGATTTAAAACACCTACATTTTGTTCCTACCTGGGGACTCTATTGACTTATGACTACTTTAATGCAGATTTTTTAGCTTGGGCATTTTGAGCCACAAAGGCAACAGCAGGTTTAGAGCTAGTTCAAGGTTATGTTTATCAAGGAGGACTTCCCATCTTCATCCTAGGTGAGGAGAGACAAGTTTCTTTACTATTTCCCTTTATCTTAGTTGTCCCATTGACAGGACCAAAATTTGCTTTTTTTGGGGAAGGGTCTTAAATTAGAATTGCTATACTTACTATGACTTACAGTCTGTCCTTATTGTTTATATTTAAGCCATTAATCTTGAAGCTTTAGCCACATGCAGTAGCGCACATCTGTAATCCTTGGGAAGAGAATACAAATTCAAGACCAGCCTTAGAAACTTAGCGAGCCCTACAGCAACAGAGTGAGACCCTGTCTCAAAATAAAAAATAAAAGGATTGGGGATGTGACTCAGGAGTTAAGTACCCCTGGTTTCAATCTCTGATACTATAAAAAAATTGTTTTTGAAGCTCTAGAACCCCTAGAATTCGTAGACACCCCCACCCCCGCCTGCTGTAGTATGGATATGCTAAGCTATCTTGGTGGTTTTCACAACAAAGTTCTCATTCCTGCTCATATCATAATTCTTTATGGAATAGTCAGGTCTTCTCAGTCATTTTTTTCTAAGGTGTGTGTTGAAATTCTGGGCTTCTACCTTGTAGAGCACCACCTGCAACATCTAAATTTTAAGATTTTACAGAAGTGTCTATAGGAAAGATGGTAGGATCAAGAGGGATGCTTTCAAGATGGTAGGATCAAGAGGGATGCTTTCAAGGGTCATACTTCTAGTTAGTTGTCATATGTCAGCCCCAGTCTAAATTCACAGGAGGCCAAGACATATAATCTTTCTGTGTGCTGAGGAAAAGGAATTGGTAAACACATAGAATTATCCATGACACTGAGGAGTATGCTGTGTAATCTATTGGATTTATGAAATATAAATGTGCACAATGAAATAAAAGAATAAATAATAAATCAGGGAAATAATTTATAATCCATGTAATGCCTTCATGTTTACAACATACAAACCTTGGTTCAAGCTAAGAGCATCCCATGCTCAGCATCTCTGAGCATCCTTGCTCCAACACTGTATTCTCTTGATGACAGGCTATGAGTTACTTTGGGTATGAGTTACCAATATGGTGATACCTTTAGAATAATCTGTACAGAAATAAGATAAATTTTCTGGATTTATATTTCTGGGAAAGGCTGAAAGATTTGTTAGGATTTAGTACTCTGACCCCTCCTCTTTCTTTTGTGCTTTTTAAAGGAACACATTGGCCTAACCTTCAGACATATGGTCCTCTCCTTTGCTTTTTAATCTGTACAATTTTTGTTCTCCATACCTGGGGTTCCTTATTACTGTTTATTCTTCTGATATCTTGTTATCTCTAAAAGTTCATATGTTGTCTCTTCTCAAAAGTCTTCCTGGAATTCCCTAAAAGGAATTGCTTGTGGTTTCTCTGTACTTTCAATTATCTTTGTTGGCATTACTTGTTGATATGATAGTGTTGATATGACCACAATCTTGTATTTCCTAAAACACAAATATACTCATAATTAAGGTGTGAATATATTAGAAGGTTTATGCCTTGCTGCACTTATTCTCTGTAATCTTGGACAATTCCAGACATGTAGAAAACACTCAATAAATGTGATTCAGTCACAGTTCTTGCTTAACAGAGTTCTCCAGGCACATGGTTAAACTATTCAATCCAGCTGAGATACACCATTTCCTTGTCTTGCATGATAGCGCTATTCCATAATCTGCATTATTGTGAGACTGAGACAGATTGCTTTAGTTATAAAGGAAGAAGTTATTGCGATCTCTAAAAGAAAGATATAAAACACATTCAAGTGCACACAAAATTGACAAAGAATTACAATTAAATTTAAATATATAAGGGCTTGTTAAGCAGCAAGAGGTGAAGATGGAGCTGATTGGAGAAAAAGAAAACCTATGACGTGAGTTGAATAGCACAGGAAACTGTGGCAGTGTACCCAGCTTGGCTGTCCTCATTCGCCCCTCAGCTGCATGCTGACAAAACATTCACTCCCTCTATTTGGCAGCTGGAACATTTTCAGCAGGCTCAGAGTTCAGACATACACATATTTAGCTCCTCAACACGGCTCCCAATTGACAGTCCCTAAAATGGCAATCTCTGAAAATTTGGTCTTGGATGAATCTAATGTCTCATCAGAAAGAATTAAAAAGCAAAATAAATTGGTCCTTTTCCAGCCGACTGCATTCCTCTATTCTGAAGACTTGAAATTATATGGTGCTAAGCATGGATTTTTCCATTGAGTGTGGAAATCCTAACCCTAATGTTAGTCTCTTTTTCAATGCCCCAAGTGGCAGGGAACAGAATTGCTAACTTTGGAGACAGTGGTAGATTTAATTACCACAGGAAAACAACTTTGTCTATAGAGAATGAATTTAGAAAAAAAACATACATCTGCTTTTTTGTTGTTGGTTTTTCTTCTTTTTTTTTCTGATACAATTTAGCAAAGTAGCTCACATTTGTAGTTCTGGGATGACCACTGTATCTGACATGCCCCACAAAATCCTCCAATTTCCCCATCTCCTTTCCTGGACACCCATTTCCCATTTGTTTCGTTCTTACTACTCTGAACCAGCTCTCCTACTGCTACTCTCTGGGCCCTGGTGCTGAATGCTTCATAACCACACCAGTTGTTGTAATAATGGTGGTGGCAGTGGTGGTGTGTGGCTTGGTTGAGGGCAAGTAATACTACATGACAGATTGTCTCCTCTCCATGTTTTTTGATGATGACTAGACTTCAGAATTCTATATGTGCAAATTAAAACAAACAACAAACACATACAAAACTGAGTATTAGGGATGTCCATTTCCTGCAGTGATACCTATGTATGAGATCAAACCTTCTATTAAGTTCAAATAGAAAAGACAGGGGAACAAAATCTACTTGAAACTAAAGTAATTACTGAAAGCTTAAGAAGTGGGGAAAGAATTACTCCAAAATTTAGAAGAAAATAGAAATGCAGAACTTGTGCCCTAGGCTTGAGGCTAATTTTCTCCTAGAGACATTTGATAATTCCAGAATTGGCATTTGAAAAATTAAGAAGATGCTTTGCATTTCTGACAATTTATTGAAGCCAGGGGTATAAGAGTATAAGTCTGTTTCTTCCCAAATTTGGCTTATTAACTTCTGGTTGGAACTCCAAAGAGATATGACTAAGAATAGAAACATAAATCTAAAATAGGATAGAAATTCAGAGCTATACAATTTACACCAGCATAAACATTTAAAAGGTTTAGAAACAAATGATTGTGCAAGATGGGTGTATGTAAATCTATAAAATATGAAAATTCTGAGAGAACTTTGTGTGTGTGTGTGTGTGTGTGTAATTTATCAAATTTTGTGTGGTCAAAAGTCACTGTTAACTGTCTATTCTCTCCTCCGCATATACAGGGACTACAATTGGAAGATCATAAATAACATACATACAATGGCAAAACATCATTCATATGATTTTATGTGTCATTTATAAGCATGATAAAGAATTTAATGTATTATGTAATACTTCAGAGATTTAAAAATATCACTTCTGAATTTAGGATTATTAAGATATTTGTTGGGAAATTTATATAAGATTTTAAAATACTTCATTTTTAGTTATCTTCAAAAGAATCTCATTTTTCTTCTTTAATGATAAATATAAAATCATTATACTTAAATATGCTTTGTTCATATTTTTATTACATTTAATCCCATGCTGTTTTTATTTCTGTATAGGAATGCAAAGAATAAAATTTGATTATACCCTTATTTCTTAATGAAAAATAATAGTAATTATTTAGTTATTGATATATTATAAATTTAGAATGCCTTAGGAGATTTAATTATTAGGAATTTATATTTGAAATAAAATCTTTAGTTTTTTTCCTTTGAGGTATAAAATTATCATCAGTAATCATTATTATTAATACCAACAAAGACTGTACTTTAGCAGTTAATTATTTATAAATTATATTCCAGATCCCAATATCTTATGTCTAATCTTCTCAAATACAACCCCCAAATCTCCCTTAAAGAGTGAGCTTTGTGTCATTACAAAATACTGGACACAGGCTACATATGAAGTAAAGAGAAGACTGTTTTGTCTCATGTTTCTGGAGGTTCAAGTTCAGCATTAGGAGGCCACATAGGTTTGGTTCTTTGGTGAAGGTAGCACATTATGGTGGGAATGTTTGTGAGGGGGCTAATATTTCATCTGGAAGCAGAGAAAGAGAGGTAGAGAATGGGCAGGGTCCCACAGTTCTTTTTGAGGGCATATTCCTACTTACCCAAGGATCTCTCATTAGATCCCACCTCCCAAAGGTCCATAGCACTTATCAATACCATCAGCCTGAGACCAAGTCCTAACATGAATCTTTGAAGGTGACCCATCACATAACAAATAGTTAGGTTTTTTTCCACAGGTCAAATTTTGAATATCTTGCAGTGGGATGCTTAGAAATATATCAATGATATGCTAGAATTTGTGTGAACTGATCATGAGAAACAATTATGAGCATGTCTTTCCAACTTGTATTCAGTGACATCATATTTGCAGCTAAGTTTTGTGTGTGTGTGTGTTTCTAGGGACCTAGGATTCATGGATGCTTGGCAAACATGCTACCACTGAAGCAAATACCTTTAGCCTCATATTGATAGGACAAAATTAGCTATAGGAGGCTCAGAAATGAGCAAACACTATACATTAGATCTATTTACCCTGAAGATACAGCTGTCAAACATCTACTAGCACATCACCATATTAGGGGAAGAAAAAAGAAAAGAAAACATGGATGTACTTTCATTATAGGAAAACTATGGAATGTGAGAATGGAGTTCCAAGTGACTTGTCTGATTTAGAATTGTAAATTTTTATTCAAAATTCTGTGTATTTGAAGAATATTTTACTTTTTGCGGGATTAATTAATTTTGAAAGCATGGAAGCTGCCTACTAGGACTTTTAAGTTATGGAAAGCCTTAAGGAATCTAGGGCTCTTATCAAAGTGATATGCACTGGGATGAAATGACTATCTAGCCATGTTTGTTAATTCAAGTTTGCTCTAAGATTTTCCTAATTAGAAACATGAACAGCCCTTCCTAGAACCTTGGAAAAATCTAATGCAAAAGGTCAAGGGACCTCAAATGTAGAGTGCAGACTGGTGGACACATAGGGAACAATCTTTTATATTCTCCACCTTGTAGAGGAAACAAAAGCCAGTTTTCCCTCACAGCAATGAAAACAGATAAGCTTCTCAGACATAATTTGACCCCAGTTGAGGTCTACAATAGAATTCACAAAAATATTTCATTTAATTTTAGCTCTCCTTCCTTCCTCCCTCCCTCCCTCCCTCCCCTCTTCCTTCCTTCCTTCCTTCTCTCTCTCTCTCTCTCTCTCTCTCTT
>NW_026000026.1:50264487-50314691 GCF_001458135.2 Marmota marmota marmota | reverse complement strand
TCCTTCCTTCCTTCCTTCCTTCCTTCCTTCCTTCCTTCCTTTCTTTCTTTCTTTCTTTCTTTCTTTCTTTCTTTCCCAGAGAAAAGGGGTGCTTTCACTTTACCACTGAGCTACATGCCCAGTCCTGTTTGTTTGTTTGTTTTTTGGTATCTGAGATTGAACTCAGGGGCACTTAACCACTGAACCACATCCTCAGCCCTATTTTGTATTTTATTTAGAGACAGGGTCTCACTGAGTTGCTTAGTGCCTGGCCATTGCTGAGGCTGGCTTTGAACTGGAGATCGTCCCATCTCAGCTTCCCGAGCTGCTGCAACTACAGGCATGTGCCACCATGTCTGGCTTTGTTCATCATCCTCAAAAAGTAATTTGATCAATTATACAAAAAACACAGACCCAGCTATTTTGAACATAATATGAACCCACAAGTTATCCTATCCATTGTAAGTATTTATAAGTAATAAGTAGACATACATGCAGACATGTAAAACCACCATGGTATCCAAATAATAAGTGGGCCTATTTTTATATTTGCATATTTTATTATTTGTCAATATTCCATATCTTCTTCCTTGATTTGTTTTTTTCTGTGAGCACTTGTCACCATATGTCACCCCATGGATATTTTCTAGCTACTCTTAATAGTATCTATTTCCGTCTACTGGAATGTGCAGCCTATGTACTTAAGGGCCTTTTCTGTTTGTTTACTGCTTTATCCCCTCTGTTATGTCCTTATTAGCCAATGGCATGTGAGATATTCAGTGAATATGTTCTGAATGAATGAACGAATACGAATATTGATTAAGAAGTCACAATAATTGAAATTTCAGAATTGTACTCTGCTTGAGATGTCACAGTAACCATTCAAAATCAGAAACAGAAGATGCACAAACATGGCAAAAGTAAATGTTACTCACTAGCACTAAGTTTACTAAGCATTTTAGTTATTTAATATATTAAGAGTATGCTTCAGATGTCATGTCTCAACTTTGTATGAAGAATTAAGGAAGTATCTTCCTATTATTTTGAACAAATAGAAACAGTAACTTTAAAGCCAGACAGGTGAAGCTACTATTAACCTGATTTCAAGAACAAACTTAATTATTCCTGGAAGTCTCAGAGATAGAACACTTCTCAACAGTGAAATTCAATACCAATGGTTTCCCTTCCTTGTTTTGGGGATTCACATTCTTACTAAGAGTTTCTTTAAAAATATTTAAAGATGTTCTTAGGGAAATTGATACTTCCATACAGACAGTCTTTTACTTTGAATAACTTTTCATATTTAGTTATTATTTTAGTACTTATAAAGGAAACCCAGGGAATCATTTTAGATTTATTATAGAAACAAGTTAAGAAAAACTTGCATTTTAGTTAGCAGATATGGGTTTTGTGGTAGGGAAATAACCAACCCAGAAAAATTCATGTTATCCAGATTACAATAATGATATTAAGAATCCATTTGAAAATGATGTATTTTTTCACTTGACTTTAATTATATAAAGATAATAGTAAATAAAACTTTACATCTCTCTCTTTTTCTTGTATGACATTTTAAAAATTAAACTTGTCTAATTGTATATGTATGTGTTTGTGTGTATGTGTATGGTGTGGGGTTTAAATTATTGAATTATTAGAAAAAAATTGTCTATCTGATAGTCTAAGTGAATTCCTTTGAGGACAATGGCTTTGTTATCCATATATTTAGTATGGGACTAAGATTATAATTAATTTTCAATAAATATTAGTGTAATGAATATTGCTAACTGATTTTAAAACTGTGTTCCTGCTATGAGGCCTCTAGCTTTGGATTGAGAGCCAGACTAGATAATTGGTTTCTTAAAACCCATTTTATTTTATTTTTATTTTTGTGCTGGTTGATTTGATGCACAATGAAATTGGTTAAAAGTTAAACATGAGGTTAATTTTATCTTATATATATTTAATATCATATTTTCTAATATCTCACAAAATACATCTTTTTAAAACAACTACTGATTTCAGATAAATGGAATAGTCTATCCATACTGGATAACCCTACTCCAATCCTACCCAGTTTTCCTTCTGTGAGCTAAGAAAATCAATACTTAGGTCATATCTACATCAGAAAAGTTAAGAATTTTGAATCACTTACCAAGCCATTAAGTTTCAGAAGAAACAAATTAAATAATACTCAATTAATAATTGTTTGATAGGCCTAAATTTCTAAGCTCTTGTTTTCAAACTGTTTTTCTATTTTATTGTGGGAACATAGACAATGTAGCTAGAACTCTTGAATGTTTGCTTTTGATATTTTGTTGGCACACTGATCACATGAAAGTTTCCTGTATGTGCTTACTTCCTTGCTTACTGTTATATCTGGCATATGCATATTATTTCTGTGACAGTAGTTCTAGTTTTTTTTAATCCATATGGAGTTGGTCTCTGTATCCATAGGTTCCACATCTGTAAATTCAACACACCAAGGATCAAAAATCTATTTTTTTAAAACTGTGTTTGTATTGAGACTTTTGTCTTGCTATTATTCCCTAAACAATGAAGTATAACAGCTACTAACACAAAATTACATTGTAACAGGTATTATAAGTAATATAGAGAAGATTTAGCATATAGAGGAGGATGTGCATTTATTATATGCAAATACTGCATACTTTATAGAAAGGCCTTGAGCATCTGCAGATTTCAGTATCCATGGAGGGCTGAGTGGCATCCTGGATCCCATCTCAGAAAGTGTATTTCCAGTATGATTCATTTCTCTTCTTTACTGATCTTCAATACGTCTTTTCTCTATGAGAAAAATGTAGAATCTGGAGCCAACAAAGAAATAGAAATGTACATTACAAGACACCATGTGAAATTTAATAAAGAGTCCAAACTCAACTGGCTGAAAAGTTTTCTGTGTGCAATGTATTTCCCAAGGTCAGGAGAGTTCAAAGAACACAGCAAACTTTGTGAAGCATGCCAATGAATTCTGTAAAAGTTGTTTTTGTGTGTATGTGCATGAAGACTCAGGGCTTGGCTGGTCATTCTGGTCTCCAGATGGTCATAGGATGCAGCCAGTAATGACCATGGAACATCCTGAAACAGATAATTAGTTTAATCAAGCAACATAGTCTCATTTGTTTGCTTATAAGAGAGGATTTGTAAAAAATTTTGACGTGTTATCTGTCATCCATTATTTTTTAGCTGGATTATTATAATGACATTCTAACTAGTTGCCTTTTTAACAATTTTGCTTCTTTTAATCTAGTCACATTGAAGTTGGAGAAGTCATTTTAAAACCCAATTTGAATTTTGTCACGCCTAGTCTTAAAAATGTTCCTGGCTTCCCATTGTAGTTAGATAGAGTACAAAAATCTTCACCATGGCTTGATTGGGACCCCACTTTCCTTATCATCTTTTTTTTTTTTTTTTTTAATGCCATTGTCCCTTTGACTCAATGTTTCAGCAGTATCAGCCATATGGAGCTGCTTATGGTCCCTTAAAAGCACCAGACTCTTTATCTCAGGGCTTTTCCACTGAATTGCAAAAGAGAAAGTTTCTCCAAAACTTTCTCTTTTGCAATTCAGTGCTATATGTACACTTGCTGACATCTCTTTAAGACTATTAGCACATAGCTGGCAATGGTTACTTTTACCTGGCCAGACCTGTATTCTCAAACTTGAAGATAAGTAAACATCATAGACAGACAGGTGGGACACAAGTGTAATCTCAGCAGAAGGAAACCATTTAGTATAAAAATAGCAATGCCATTTGTTAGAAATAAGGAAAACAGACTGAGGAGGAAGTTTGGAGAAAAAGGTAATCACTGCTTAGAACCTGTTGAGTTTGATTTATCTGGGATTGCAGGATGGAGATAGAGAAAAGGCAACTTGATATGTGAGGAAGGACATGAGACGGTTAAGGGCAGGGAAGGAATGTGAATCTAGAAGTTATCAGAACAATTTCCTAAGGAAATACTATAAGATAATTTAAAAAACAAACAAACAGAACAACCTCAACAACAACAAACCAAACATTTAAATACCAGGCACCAGTAAAGAAGACAAAGGTGTGGTTTGATAAGTTAGTGTCTCTGGCAATAAGAGAGTGGGAGTTTCCAGGAGGAAGTGGTTCATAGCGGCCAACGCAGTAGGTAATTTATTTGAGGTGAGAACTAAAAGGAATATAAGGGATTTGAAAACTGGAAAGTCACTCGAGAGTTTTTCCAGGGAAATCTGAGAAACTGAGATAAAAGGAAAATAGCTGGAGACTGAGTGAGGACAAAGTGGGATATGAAAATAGATAGCCAGAGACTGAAGACCATTCTTCCGTGGAGCTTGTTTGGGAAAGAGGCAAGGGGAAGAGGAACTGGGCAGTCAACAGTGAAGTGGGTGCAGAGTTGAAGAATAGTGCGACATGGCTTTTTAAACTTAGTTTTTTGTTATTTTGCATTTTTCTCTTGCCTCTAACTTTTTATCTTTGAGTGTGTTACCCTGCTGAGCTAACAGCCTTCTGTACCCAAAGCAAGCACTAGATAAATACCTGCTGATCTACTACTTAACCAAATCCCAGAGCAGCATACTCCAGTCACAGGGTCAAAGCAGAAAAGTGACATGGCCAAGTTCTGCCTGTCCTCCTGGTTGTTCAAGACACCCCTACTATGAAATGCAGCTCAGCTGTCCTGCAGTGCTGCCCACAGCATGGTGTCAGTGCTGCTAGGAGCCTAGGAGGGAGTATTTACTAAAGTATGGAAATCTTTAGCATGTTTCTTTGTCTCCAGCTGATAAGCTGAATGAGACTGTCAACATAAAGGACCACAGGTACATTCCCCCTTCCTTAAACAACAACAACAAAACTATAGCTTTATCATCAGTAACAAAATCTGGGGGAGCAAGACCAAGAGTTGAAGCTATACCATAGAAAGTAAAATTGTTCAAGGCAGCTGCCTTGGACATCTGTTTTTTACAGCCCATTAAAAAGAAGTTTGCAGGTGTTTCTCTTATAAGTAGTAAGCAGTAATTTTTTCCTTTCTCTCTCTCTCTCTCTTTTTTTTTTGCAAAGCCACACTATTATTCTGTAATTACTCTGTCATATTTTTAGTACATTATTTGACTTACAATGTATTGATTTTTTTCCTAGAAATTTCTTATTATTGCTTTTAATATGCAATTTAAAACTTTTGCCTACTCTTTCGTGTACAAAGATTTTGTTTTGACCATGTTTTTTTTTTTTTTTCAAAAACGGTGCCTAGAGGCCCATAATTTTCAATAGGAGTGTGTTTATAATACGTAAGACAGGTGAGGTCCTTGTCCTCATGGAGTTTATCTTCCAGTGGGAGGGTATTAGGAAACAAGTAAAATAATAAATACATAATATAATTTTGGGGAACATTATGAAGGAGAATAAACAGAATGAGAGAATGGAGAGATGAGGCTTCAGTTGGGTTGGGACTTACTGTTTTAGACTAGATTATCAGAGATGAATTTTGGATTTTAATTGGAAATCAAAATGAAGGAAATGTGAAAAGTTCAGGGAAAGTAGACCCAGAATGGTAAAGCAAGACACAACCCTTGAGCAGTGTACTTAAGGAGCCATGTGTTTACCAGGGTCAATGGAAAGGACTGTTACATCAGGATAGGGTCATGTTGGGCCCTGCAGGCAATAGTGAGCATTTTGGATTTTATTCCACTTGTGAAAGTGGGGAGTTGTATTAATCAGCTTGGGCTGCCTTAACAAAATACCAGAGACTGAGTGGCTAAAACAACAGAAGTTTATTTTCTAACGGTTGGAGCATAACCAGTTTCTGGCAAGGCTCTCTTCCTGTCTTGCAGACAGACACCTTCTCATTATGTTGTCATATGGTGGCCTTTCCCTGGTGGGCATACAAATAGAGAGCAAATTCTCTGGAGTATCTAGTAATGCCTTCCTATAAGGACACTATTCCTATTGAATCAGAGTCTATCATGATAACCTCAGTTAGCCTTAGTTATTTTCATAGAGGCCCAATCTCCACACTGGGATTAGAATTTCAATATATGCATTTTGGGGAAACACAAAACATTTAGTTCAGAAAGTTAGTCATTTTATGATCTGATCTAATTTGTAAAAGATTAATTTGGTTGCTGTGTACTGAATAAGCCATATGGTAAAAAGAGTGAAAACAAACAGACTAATTAAAAAGTCTAAAGTAGTGGTCCAGGTGAGAGACGATAAAGGTTCTGAATAGCATGACTATAGTGGAAATTGGGAAGAAATGGATTTAGGACATATTTTGACAGCAAAGCTGCAAGGACTTGCTAGTTGCAGTTGTTTGAAGGAATGATAAAAACTGAAGAATGAAAGACCATGGTTTTGGGTCTGAGCAATGGGGTGCATGGTGGCAACATAAACTATGAGGGAGGACTGTGGGAGGAAAGGAGTCTGATAGAAACATCAGGAGTTGTGATTCGAACATGTTATGACTGAGATTCCTATTAGATAATCTTACAGTGATTTGGAATAAGCAGTTAGATGAATATTCAATTTGTAGATTGTCGACTCACAAACAACTTTCTTAAAAAGTGTATCAGAAAGGTTCCTCATCATGTAGTAAAAAGCACCTAAAATTAATTCCGGTTGAATTAGTAATTAGTACATTGGGTAGATCACAGAATCATTGGGAGAGTTGAAGAATCAGAATTCAGCCTAAATAATCAAGAAAGTCTTCCCCAAACACTCCAAACCAGAAATGACTCTGACCAGAAAACTGTGAAGTATATTTTAGGATGCTATTGCCCCCGGCTGGGCTTGAACCTCTAACATTTCAGTTTCCATATTATCCTGGTAGCCTATTAATTACATTGGGATCTTTCTATAATGATGAATGTAATTATTTGGGAATAGAAGATTATTTTAATCAGCGTTGTTTAAAAAGAACCAATAGGAGAAAGCAATAAGAAGGGATTTATTAGGGGAATTGACTCACTTGATTATGGAGGCTGAGAAGCCCCATGTTAGGCCATCTGTAAGCTAGAGACCAGTGAAGCCAGAAGCATGACTCACTCCAAACCCAAAGGACTTACAACCAAGGAAATGAATTTCTTAGTCCAGGTCAGAAGTCCCAAGACCCTTGGGTGAGGGTGGGGTTCTAGCGAAAATCCCAGGAGCCAAACAACCTGGAGTTCTGATGTCCAAAGGTATGAATAGAAGGGCAAATGACTTGAAAACAAAGAACCCCAAATTATCCTTTCTCCTACTTTTTTCCTGTCTGAGTCACCAGCTGAGTGGATGATGCTTGTCCACATTGAAGGCGGATCTTCCTCACTCAGTCCACCTTATCAAATGCCAATCTCCTCTGGAATTATGCTCACAAACACACCTGGGGCAGCCCACTCATTGTAATCAAATGCCAGACCACCTGTGTTTTCATTTCAGCAGAAGAATGGGCTCAATGCTTATTGAAGAACGGAGAATAATTGATGTCTTACCAACTATTTGGGCTCTCCTTAAGGTACTCAAGTAGACACCCCAAACCAATCATCACAATGATTACATGATTATTCTGCATTTTATTTCCTTTTATTTTGCCCACCGTGTTATATGATATGATACTTCATGATGGAGGAACTTACTTTATGGTGGAAGAAAAAAGAAAACAGACTAGTAGTGTTCATGGGGTTACTGGCTTTACTCTGTGTCCCATCATCCAGTTGCTCTGTGCCTTACGGAATTTTGAAATGGCACAATGAATCTTCAGTTATGGTGCCAGCCAGAGATAACACTTTGCAAAGCGGAGGTGCTAGTCTATAAGACAAGGTATGTGTTCTGAAGTAGTGACCACTTTATGGTACTGATGCTTCCATAGCCAGAATACATGAAGGTAGTCATTAAGGAGCAGAACTGGAATGAAAGGTGTGTGTGTGTGTGTGTATGTGTGTGTGTGTGTGTGTGTGTGTGTGTGTGAGAGAGAGAGAGAGACTGGGCATTGAATTTAGGGTACTCTACCACTGAGCTACAACTCCAGCCTTTATTTATTTATTTATTTATTTATTTATTTATTTATTTATGACAGGGTCTTACTAAATTTCCAAGACTAGTCTTAAATATGCAATCCTCCTGCCTCATTCTCCCAAGTTGCTGGGATTAAAAGTGTTCACTTCTCACCAATTTGCCTAGTGGATCACTCAAAAAATTGGCATTCTACTTCAGTCCCTTTAAACTCTACTGGCTTAGGGGTCTTAGTAGACAAGAGAGGA
This sequence comes from Marmota marmota marmota, assembly GCF_001458135.2. Classification (NCBI taxonomy): domain Eukaryota; kingdom Metazoa; phylum Chordata; class Mammalia; order Rodentia; family Sciuridae; genus Marmota; species Marmota marmota. The sequence continues at coordinate 50,306,478 of NW_026000026.1, read as the reverse complement.
TTGCTTCTACAAGGTATCAAGTAAAAACTGGCTTAATTGAATTGTAAACTAAGGCTGTCACTCCTTTGATTCTGAAATAGCATTAATCGTTTTTTAAGAAAAGGATTATGATATAATAGGAATGATTGATCCTGACTATAAAGGAGAAAGACTATTATTACACAACAGGATCAAGAAGGGTATTGATGGAACCTACTACCTCTGGGATGCCTCTTAATACTACCATGCCCAGCACCTAGATTTAAAGGAAACCCACAGCAATCAAATATTGGAAGGAAAGGGTCAGCTTTCTCAGGATAGAGGTATGGGTAAACTCTTGACTGAGGGTAAAAGAAACTTGAAATTTACAGTAGAGGTGGCAAATCATCAATACAAATACACCATCAAGAGGAATTGCAGAAATAAGATGGTAGTGTCTACTCATATTTTCTTTAATATGTATATTTATGTCTTTTTCTACATTTTCTCTCCATCTCTAAGCTTACTTATACAGTATCCTTTAGAGGTGGCTTATTTTATATATTAGCCCATAATTTACAGAATATTGAGACAAGGTCATGGCATAATTCCAGGAGAATTGGGCAGCTTCCAGAAATCCTGAATTTCAAGATGGATAAGACCTCAGCAGGTTCCCTTTATATGGGGGAAAGACAGTTACTTTAGGCTGAGTGGGAACATTTTTTTTCAGGAACTTTAAGTATGGTGGGAAGCCTGTAAATTGAAGTTAGGCTGCCAAAAGTTTGGCTTATAGAGGACATTCATGATTCATTTTGGCTACACAGTAACCAAGCCCCTTTCTATATTTGGGGAATTCTCCACTTATGAATCTTGGTGTGGGGCAGAGTCCATCCCTATCGAGTCTGAGAATGTTAGCAGCTTTTCCTGAAGCTCTAAGACTCTCATGAGACAGGTTCAGAGCTGGACTTTGACCAAAGAGTTAATAATGCAAGAAACCAAAAACAGGGGTCCTCTTCCCTTGTGACTGTGTGGCAATGACAGCAATTATTTCCGTATGAAAAATAAGGCTGAGACTTGGTTTGGAATTCTTCCTTTGGATTTTTAGCCTGAAATAGGGCTCTGATGCTATCCCAATGAATCTATAAACTACTCAATATGTAGTTTAAACTACTCAACTATAAACTACTCAACTATGCAATAAAACCTCATTAATTCAAATGAGATGGGAAGAAAGACTGTGTTCACCAACAGAAAACACTAGCTTTGAAAGTAACAAAGTATGTGCAACAAATAACTGCGTCTAAACACCATCAAAGCATTACCAGAAATGCCAGTTCTTCTCCCCTGGGGAGCTATTTTCTTGCCAATAAGTGTCAAAATTCTTCCTCATATTGAATTAAAATTAACTTCCTTGGATTTTAAAAACACAGGCCTAAGCTCTGTATACTAAGCTCCAAGTATAGAACTTGCCTTCTTGAAGTATTTGAGGTCAGATATTGTACAAAGCATGTCTCCCAAGTTGTATTCTAGTCTCTTCAGCAGTTTCCTTAATTACACATTTTCCAGAACCTTTTCTATCTTGGGCACTTTTCTCCAGGAATTTTCTTGTTTGTCTATGTTGCTTTTACTAAAGTAACATAAAAAAATAGTACTATACAAGAATGTCTTTGAAAGATAAATAGCACAATAAGGAAACAAATTTATACCATGAATACAGACTATCCTTTGGATAACCATGACCTATCTTTCTACAAGTAGTTTGATTTGGTTAGAATGTCAATCCATGGATTTGGAGGCAAATAAAATGAAATAGGTTTTTTTCTTTCTTTCTTTTTTCCCCTAAAGAAGGTCTCAAATCATGCCTTCTTGGCTAGTATAGTAATTACTAGTGTACAGTGCAAACTTTCACTTTCAAAACTTTAATTTGCTCAGGCTTGTCTTGAATTATCATCTGCATGAATGTATCTAAGGTTTACAATTTATTAGTAAATTAGAATCTCTAGCAAAGTGTTTGATGTAGCAAAGCACACAACCTGACCAATTTTGGATTTCAAAATGTGTTGATCCAGCCAGGGAGTCTCCATATAAGTTTTCCTTTCAAATACTTTTGGTTGATCAATAGGTAATAATGCTTTGAACATTTGTCTTGTAATATTCCAGTTATTCAAAGCACAAAGTGACATTTTTGGGCACTGTCAGATGTTACAAGTTTGAGGGGAAGGATACTTATGAATGTGTAATAAACATACGCTATTACTTTGTGACTGAAGGGGTTCTGTTTTATCATCATGTTGTTAATCTATTGGCCATAAACTGCTGTTAGTTAATTAATTTAATAACTGATATATTTAGATTTATGTCTACTGGCTTACTATTTGCTTTCTGTTTGACTTGTTCTGTATCTTCACCTTTCTTTTCTTGTCTTCTTTTAATTGTTTTTAAAAATATTTTCAAGCCTCTATTAGCTTGATAAGCCTACATTCTTTTATTTCTTTGGTTGTTTCCTTAGAGATTGCATACTTATCAAATTTTAATATAAATTAGCACTGTTACCACTTCCCAGATGATATAAGGAACTTAAAACATTAGGATACCATTTAACCCTTTTCAACTTTGTTTATGTAATATGCATAATCTCCAGCTCTAAGAGAAATCATTACTTAATATGTCAGTGTAGGTGGCCAATTTAGATTTATCCCTGTATTTACCATTTCTAGAGCCTGCTATTTCTCTCTGTGTCTTCTAGGCTTTATCTGGGATCATTTTCATTCATTCAGGGGTTAGTTTGAATGAACTGGTCTATCATTCCTGGAAATTAAAGTCTTTATACATAATGGTTCAACTTTATAAATCCCTTTGCAGCTTTTAGACTAAAGATTCATCTCCCCAGTCCACAAATGTAGAATACTTATATTATACTTTTTAAATTTTCTGAATATTGTAAGTAGTCTAAGGGAAATGAAATATATTTTATAAAGTATAGGTAGTGTTAGGTAATTCCTAAACATATTGATGTACAATTCAATTTTTCCATTGAGAATTCAAGGTGGTGCCAAGAACTGAGCACACGACTCTTTGGGTATCTTTCCAGAACTCAGTGAGATACTTTGGCTCTTATTTTCATTTCTTAACTCTGTATTTTTATTTAGCATTTCATAATAATATCAATGTTATATATTTCAATTGTTATATTCATGTTTGGCTACTTTAGACCTCATATTTAACTAAAATCCATGGGTCTTTTTCACATTGCTACTGATATGCCAAGTAACCCACAGGAATAGAGGTGTATTAGGTGTAACCTATTTGGGAGATTACATTTTATTTGACTTTGTATTCTTAGAGCTTATTGTAGTTCTACTTAATATATGTTTATTGAGTAAGAGAATAAATAAATTCAATAATGTTTTTACACTTAAGCAGAAAACATTGTGCTTGTCCTTTAAAGGTGTACATATAACTGGCATTATTTATATTTTAAAATAAGCAAAATGCTCTCTGCTTAAAAATAGCCCCAATATTTCATAGACACTTAAATCAACTGTGGAAAATGATTAAATAATTGCAATTTAACTGTAGAAGTTCACCTTCTAGAGTATCCATGTGCATAGTTAAAATTTTTAGAAATTGGTAAAGTCAAGGCTGTCTTCAATAATATTTAATCACCACATGTGTAGATTATAATGGTGAAGCAGAAATGAATGAAGTGAATTCAACAGATTTTTATCTGTAAATACCTATGAGTTCAGTTTAATACAGAAGTATTAAAAAAAAACTATGGTTTAAATAAAATAATTAGAGAAAGTAGCAATCTAGAGTCACAGAATTCTAGCTCGAAAAGATGATAGAGAACATTTAGTTCAAATCAATCTTTTGTATAGGAGAAAAGTTGAATCAAAAAGATAAACTTTGGGCTGTGGTTGTCAATCAGTGGTAAAGAGCTTGTGTAACATGTGTGAGGCAATGGATTTGATCCTCAGTATTACATAAAAATAAATGAATAAAATAAAGATATTGTGTCCATCTACAACTAAAAAAAGAAGAAGAAAAAAGGATAAACTTCTCTAAGTTCATGTGATTAGATTTGCAGAAACAGATAAAGCACATATATCCTCAGCCAGGAAGTATAGGACTTATAACTTTTAATTAATCGGGTTTTCTACCTTTTTCTCCCCTTCCCCATCCCCAACATTGATGATTAAACCCAGGACCTATCATACTGAGCAACATCCTAGTTCTTTTTATTTTTTATTTTGAGACAGGGTCTTGCTAAGTTGCCCAGGCTGGGCTTGAATTTGCAGTCCTCCTGCCTCAGCTTCCAAACTCAGTGGGACTACCTGTGTGCAACATCACACCTGGCTGGTGCCTTCTTAATGAAGGTCATTAGAAAAACATTTTAAAAGTTTTTGTTAACTTGTTTCTAAAAAAGAAACCTGGATTCTACTGATTCATATTTCATTGACCTTATTTTACTGAATAGCTACAAGAGTACATTATAATCCTTAGGTTTCCCTATAGTAGTTGTAGAGAGAAGGCAGATTGAGTGAACTAGATGTAGGATGGACAGATAAATTATTTTATTTTATTTCTGAGAAAAAGGAAAAAAAATGTTTCATTGCTTTGCTAGCAAAAGAGAAAACATGGGGACTCCTGTCTCAGAGGCTATGATTCTGCCCATCTGGGGGAACTAAATTTTTAAAGAGGTGATTCAAAGACTACATTCCAGCTGTGCCCTAACAGGGACCATAATTCATTTGTTAATTGGGGAGAGTCTTAGATCTTCTGGCACCATCCCTGAAATCTGAATTATTTCATTCCTGTGATGGGTGTGTGTTCAAGGACAGATAACTGGGCCTAGGATGGGGAAGAAGGGTAATTCAAATGTCTACTTAAAGATAATCTGTAGTGGCTGAGCTGCAAGGGCTATATTTAAAGCATGAAGTGGACCACTGTAACAGTTCCCCACTGTCAATTTCTATATTCCATTTCTGTGGAAAAATGGGCCACAACATTTTCCAGTTGCCTCCTGCTGAAAGAGGGCAAAGTTTGGAGTAAGTGACCTGAAGTCCTTGTTCCCAATCAAGTCAGGCAAGGACAGTTAAAGGCATTAAGGCAGTCCAGAGGTTCATGGTGGCAATTTGTTGCAGGTTACTGGACAAGGCAAACAAACACAGGGCAGGGATCATGCTATGACAATGATAAACAAGACAGCAAATCATCATCATCATCATTATTATTATTATTTTGTTGTAGTAAACAATTAGCACAAAAGTAATTAGTGTTTCAGGCATAGTTTCTGAAAACTATGAAGACAATAACTCATTAAAGGTTAAGGTAGTATCCAACATGCCATTAATTTGTGAGTGGTGGCCATTTAAGGCTTTAAATACATCAGCAGAGTTATCAGAAGCATGTCCACAACATTTAGTTCTTATTTATTTATTTTTTTTAAGAGAGAGAGAGAGAGAATTTTAATATTTATTTATTTATTTTTTAGTTTTTGGCGGACACAACATCTTTGTTTGTATGTGGTGCTGAGGATTGAACCCTGGCCACACGCATGCCAGGCGAGCGTGATACTGATTGAACCACATCCCCAGCCCCACATTTAGTTTTTATAATGGCACATTATCCCCTTGAGCAGTAGTTAAGATATCTAATGTCATCTGGACAGATAGTTTATCACTTAAACATAGACATATCTGAGAGTGAAAGAGGTATCTATTAATAATTATGATGGAGCAATAGATGCAAACCAGAACTATCCTGGGAAAACAAGGATAATCAGCTGGACAATTGTGTACTTGTTTGTAGTTAATTGGTTTTTTACTAGGAAGCTGTGGACAAGAGTTCTGGTAATGGGAGTTAGGGTGGAGGCCTTTTTGGACTTGTTGTATTAAGTATGTACCTTAAATGATAAACAAGTTCTATTATTTGAATTTAGTCCAAGCAAATAAAACATCTAGAATTTACACAATCAGAAATTGTACATCTACTATTTCATTTCAGGACATCAGTATTAGTAACTATAGCATGAGTCAGGTCTCAAGCCGGAAAGGGAAAGTACAAGTTGTTTTGAGACACCTCAACCTGTTTCTAGTTCCATTACTAAACACGAAAGAAATGCAAATGTTTTGTTTTCTTTTTGTCTTGGGTCACATTCCATTGTGCAGTGATGTAAGGGTTTTAGTCAAGCACAGAATAGTAAGGAGCAATTTGGGAGATCCTGTTCTAAAACCTTGCATTTGGTCACAGGTAACCAGAATCTAAGAACATGCAACCATTTGATTTTCAAGGTTAATTGTATGCCTGCTTACTTTTGGCATATTTTCTAGGAAGTTAACCTGGGAAAGCAAAGAGTAGGTTATGGTTTGCTTGTCTGAGAAAAACAAAATAAGCACATGATTCTTCCAGTACTTTTCCTATCACATTGAAACATGCAAGGTTGGCCACCATTGCTCTTCTAGGCAAACCATAGAGGCCTCATGACTTCTGCTGATAGCCAGTAGTTTCTAGGTTGGATGCACATTAGAATCATCTGGGGACATGTTCAACAATCCTGATGTGCAGGCCATACCTTCAATCAACTAAATTATCATGTCTGGTGGTAGAACTCAGGCATCAGTAATTTATAAAGACTGCAGATAAAGGCAAAGTAGGGAACAAATACAGTAGAATCAGCTCCAACCCCAGTTCTGGAGTCATTTAAGGGCTCATTAAGGAGTTCTAGTCCAGTGCTCCAACATGTGTGAAGGATGCAATGCTAGTCCAACTCACAAGTTCTTGTAACCAAGCTTTTAGAGTTGTAGAATGAAATAAGAAAAGCAGGATCATTAGTTTTGGAGTTGGGTGGCTTTATTTTTTAACAGGATGAGGAATTTAAATTAGTTATAAAGCTGTGGCCCAGTTATTAATTTTCACTAAACCTCAGCTTCCTGATCTGTGAAATGAACCAATAACACCTCTTGTTAGACTGATACTGTTGCTAACCTTGTTAATGAAAGCAAATCTTCTTTTTCATTTAATCTAGCTTTGGAAAAATATACTTCTAAACATATTTAGAACCCTATCTTTATAACCTTACATTCTAGGACTCAGCCTTTACTTTGATTGGAAATGCTATCTCAATGACCATAATCTCCCTTGATACTAGTCCAGTGGCTTATAGTCTGCTCCCTGCTGATGGATTTTCCTGAACTTTCATGCTATCCCTTCTGAATTTACTGTTCATGGGCTCTTGCCTACTGATCCATGGCATGTTCCAGAACTTCTCTCTGGATATCACTGATGCTTGTTGCCTGTGAGCACATGCTATACATCAAGTTTCACTGGCCTGACTAGATATCTTCCTAGTATCTCTAATTGGGCTGTTACCCGAATTCTGCCTCAATTCAAGGGAATGTATTGGATTTATTTATCAAATTTATGTTTATTGAGCATTCATCAAACCCAAACCCTTGGATCCACACACAGGGAGTTTTAGTACACTGGAGGAAGATGTTCTACAAAAGGTGTATAAATACAGTGATAGGGACAGTTCCAGGCTTTGACAGCCCCTCAATACTCTTTGCTTGTCAAAATATCATAGCATAGGATCATTGTTAAAAAATTATTTTAATATAATATTGCAGGGTAACTGGCAAAGGAAATGGTTATTGGCTATATGAAGTTACGTTGGATACTCATATATGCTCTACACAATTGTCCATTATTTGTTTTATTCTGATATTATTTTTCAAAGTTCATTTCTTTCTCCTCAGATACAGCAAGCACACCCTGAAGTCTACTTAGTGGTCATCTCAATGTACCTAAAGTGAACCCCATGCTTTTCCTCAAGAAAAATTTATATGCTGTGTGGCATGAGGGATCCTCTGGCTTGGTACAAGTTAACTGATCTGACTCCATCTGTCAATTCTTATAAAGACTTTACAGATATGTAAGCAAATGGGTCTCAGAGAAAGCCTTCATTGGTGGCCTTGCCAGCAATATGCATTACAGAGCAATCAGAGATGATTTTACCCTTGTTGCCCTTCAATGGCTGGGCTTAAAGGCCCCCGATGCCCCTCTGCACCTTTCTAATGCCCTTCCTTTGTGTTATCAGTGGCTGCCTGCTCCTTTATATGACATTTTGAGGAATGAAAGTGACTGATGCTACCCAGGGTGATTGAGTCGTGTATGGCTTGTGGGGGTGACCATGATGATGATGATGATGGTTGTTATTTGGTCACTTCAGGGAATTCAGGAGTAATTTACTGCCTCCTGGGCACTCTACTCATGAATTGTTAACCTTAAGGTTGTCCAGTTTTTTTTTTATAGTGATCAGGGATGACTTTAAAAAAATTACAAAGCAGATAAAAAAAACGGGTTTAGTAAATTTGCCTCCACTACTAGGCATCTTGTGCTGGTTTCCTAGGGTGCCCTCTGCTGGGCCCCAACTCGGTTTTCTGTTCTGGGTAGTAGCCTGTGAAACTCATGCCTTAGCTCTCATTAAGAGTGTACAAGTGCCATTTATGTTGTACATCATTAGAATCCTAATATTTGTTTTTCAGGCCAACAGTCCAGGTAAGCTAATCATTCTCAATGTGTTTTATTGTATAAATGGGGAAACCCCAGCGCCTCTGCCAGAGCACTGTTCATTTCCATTGTGGCATTATGGTGAAAATACTTCTTCTATGTAGTGTCTAGCTCACTGGGGACTAATGGTGGAAACAGAAACCAGGGATACAGGAAGGGCTATGTTCTGAGAAATCAAAGAAGAAAATATTTTCCAACAGGCAGGACCTTCTGGCTTCCTTTAAATTACACTGTGTAGGCAGCTGTCTTTTCTAGCTATATAGCTATATGGCCAACCCCCATGGAGGTGTTTTTCACCCTGCCAGCCAGAAGAATGAACATCATTGTTTTCCTTCAGGTTTTTATGAAAAATGCCCTGAGCTCTTTGGATGGTATTATCTAAATCCTAATAACAAGTAAGTACATGGCATTGTTTTGTGGACTAGTTTATCCATAAAGATGTGTGTGGAGTATACAATCATTGGCATGACCTCTGCTGCCTTGTGTACTTTCTCATCTACTGAAATCAGTTGGGCAATCCCTGTCTGTAAGCACATTTCCCAAGAACTGGTTAGAGCCAGTCTTCATGAGAGGAACCTATTATGAAACCAGCTCCAGAGGATATTTACTTTGTTGAAGATCTTCTGAAAGATACACTTAATTTGAAAATAAAATTGTTTTCTTTTGGCTCCTACGTAGCCCCTTGGACATCATTGACCCTTGGGGCTTGGTTGGAATTAGAGGGAGATGACATACTGGGCCTGATCTGCATTTTTGTGTTGCTTTTCTCCTTGTCTAAATGGATATTTGCATAGTTGTTGAATGTGTGTTCTTCACATTCAGGATCAACTAACCAGATAGAACTATTAAGATAAAAATGTGATGAATATTAGGAACTTAGGGGAAAAAGAAGGATCAGGAACTTAGAGTATATAGCACAATTTTTTAAAAATATATTTTTTAGTTATAGATGGATATAATGTTTTTATTGTGTTTATTTATTTTTATGTGGTGCTGAGGACTGAACCCAGTGCCTCACATGTGTGAGGTAAGGGCTCTGCCACTGAGCCACAACCCTAGGCACAGCACAATTATTTTCAAGGTTCACTTTTTTTAAAAAATAATTTATTGTGTGAATTTTCTTTCTCTTTAACATATCCATTTAAAAATAATATTCATGCAAAAATAACTTTTTACATTGCTTTCCACTTGAATTATTAAATCCCTTCTATCCAAATCTTCAGTTAAATAAATTCTCCATTGAGAAATATTATCTTTATGTCATGGCTCCTGATCTAAAATTGTATATACCCAGGGATATATGCTTCCAAATTCAGGAAGCAGAAGCCCAGAGGAAGAATGAGGCTAGTCCAAGGGAAGCACTTCCTAAGGATCCACCAGTAGGTAAGGAGGACTCACATGCTTTGTTGTGATTGACTTTCACAGGAGAAAACAGCTTATGATTAGATCTAGTGCCCAGTCCTGATGGGACAGGGATGCCAGGATTATCTACACAGAAGTGGAAATGAAGAGAAAATAAACTATGGAATTATCAAGATGGACATAGAAGAGGCAGAAATGTGATAAAAGTAATGCAGATTTCTTGGTTTTTTATAGACCTGTGGTACTTGTGATGCACAAGGTAAATAGTCTGGGAGTTCTGCCTTCTTGTTTCTCTCTCTCTCTCTCTCTCTCTCTCTCTCTCTCTCTCTCTCTCGGTACTGGGGATTGAGCCTGGTGGTGCTCTACCACTGAGCTACATTGTCAGTCCTTTTTATTTTTTATTTTGAGTTAGTGTCTCAAAATAGAGATTGGCCTTGAACTGCAATACTCCTGCCTGAACTTCCCAAGTTGCTGGAAGCATAAGCATTCATCACTGTGCCTGACCTCCATTTAATTTTTGCATGATAGCAGATTCTGTTTCCTTTTTAGAATTTTAAAATGAATATCCTTTTAATCTTAAGAGTGTGCATATGCATTTGCTATTAATGTTCATATGTATTATTTACAACATACTTATTTTAGAGGTTAAATCATTGAAAGGTTATTTGAAGCTCAGAGTATGCTTTCCAATAGAAGAAGTCTTAGTAATAAGTTTTTCAAGTCAATTTCCAAAGTGAATCTAACACATAAGATATCTGGAGTAGGCCTAGGATAAACACATAGGTATTTGGACTTTTTTTTTTTTTTTCACAGACATACTTGGATGCAAGTGATCTGAACAACACTATGAGAAACAGTATTATAAGAGGTTGAAGATTCTTTAAATAGTAAGAGCCAGAGACTGAGGACACTGACTGAGAGCCAGGGACAGGGCTGAAAAGGGGGTATAAAATACGCAAAGCTGCTTGTCCTTTCTCAGCTACCTAGTGCCTCTCCCCACCACCTAACAGGAGTAGTTACCTAGCAATTAGATGAAACAAGTTGATCAGGAGTAATGGAACCATGGGTGGACACTTGATCTAATCTACTTCAGATATTTTAAATTACATATTTGGAACAAGTACACCAATTAACTACTGCTGTTTGTTCAAAATGAAGAGATTCCCAGGGGATATAAGAAGCCAAGGATGTTAAGTGAATAGAGAAACAGAAGACAGCCTGCAAATAAACAAACAAACAAACAAATAAATAAATAAAAGAAAAAAATCACAGAAAGAGGAAGTGAGGTACTATGAGTTGGAGGTGGAGAGGGAGAAGGAGACAAAGAGGCAGAGAGAGGAAGACATGGAGAAAGACAAGAAAAACAGAAGGAGAGAATCTTCCCTGGAGCCTAAAAACTTGCCGCAGCAGAAGCAAGTCCCTTCTCTGTCTAGTGGTATTTTCTATAAGTTGTTTGTATCTTTCCAATACATTCCACTTTTTCACTTAAGCTAATGGTGCCCCTGGGTGAGAGGATAACCAAGAGTTTAGGAGAAGCAAAAAAAAAAAAATAATAATAATAATAATAATAATAATAATAATGAGAAGGATCTTATTCTCTCTACTACCTCTTCCCACCATTCTTTCTTTCTCCATTCTCTCTTCTCCTTTTCCTATTTCCCTTTCTTTCCACCTGGGGTGCCTCAATCCAAGATTGTTGGGGAAACTAGTTAAAGATTTTTTTTTCTCTCCTAATCCTCTCTATCCTCTTCCCTTCCTATTTTTGACTCCCTTTTCTTCGCCCTACCGGAGGGAGGGAACTTCCTTTTCTTTTCTCATCCCTTCTTGACCATCTCTGCCTTTAATGAATATAAATATCCATGGGGCTGTGGTGTAGCTCAGTGGTAGAGAACTTGTGCAGCATACATGAGGCCCTGGGTTTGATCCCCAGCACCACAGAACAAAGAGCAAACAAACAAATTAAAAAGTGTCCACAATGAGGGGCGGGGCATGGGAAGATTAGATGAACTCTAGATAGGGCAAAGGGGAGGGAGGGGAAAGGAGGGGGGATGGGGGTAGGAAAGATGGTGGAATGAGATGGGCATCATTACCCTCAGTACATATATGAAGACACGAATGGTGTGACTCTACTTTGTATACAGCCAGAGATATGAAAAATTGTGCTCTATATGTGTAATATGAATTATAACGCATTCTGCTGTCATATATGACAAATTAAAATTTTAAATATTAATTAAAAAAAATTTTCCACAAGCCAAGCACAGTGGTACATGCCTGGTAATTCCAGCAGCTCAGAAGGCTGAGATAGGAGGATTGAAGATTCAAAGCCAATCTCAGCAACAGCGAGCTGTTAAACAACTCAGTGAGACCCTATATCTAAATAAAACACAAAAATAGGGCTGGGAATGTGGCTCAGTATCCTCCCCACCAAAAAAAAAGTGTCCACAATAAATCAAAACAAACCCCCCCAAAACAAAAAAATAAAAAAATGAAACACAAGCAAACAAATGTCCAAGATGAAGAGGAGAGAAGACATTTCCAGGATCACCTGGGCACATAAGAAAACTCTATGTATTAAAATAGAATACATAGAGTATATTTATTTAAAATCTGGCCTCAGCAGTTTAGTGAGACCATCAGCAACTTAGCAAGACTCATCTCAAAATAAAAAAATAAAAAGAACTGGGGATGTAGCTTAGTGATGGAGAGCACTGAGTTCAATCCCCAGTATATGCTGCCCCCGCAACAAAAATAAAATAGTTCATTTGCTAACTACACTGAATTTTTATTGATGTATTAAGATTATACATTGTGACTTACTCAAACATGCACAAAAATGATTTGATAAACTTCATTCCCTAGTATGTCCCCAAGCCCTCTCCCATCCCCTTCCTCAACTTCATTGATCTCCCTTCTATTTTCCTGAGGTCTTTTTTCCTCCTCTTTCTCTATAAATTCCACATACAAGAGAGAACATATGACCTTGAATTTGTGAGTCTGGCTTATTTCACTTGATGTTCTCTAGGTCCATCCATCTTTCTTAAAATGGCATAATTTTTTTTTTTAAATGGTTGAACAAAGTTACATTGTGTGTGTGTGTGTGTGTGTGTGTATCACATTTTCTTTATTCATCTGTTGATGGTTACCTAGGCTGGTTCCATAACTTCGCTATTGTGAATTGTGCCACTATAAACATGGGTATGCATGTATCTCTATGGTATGCTGATTTTAATTCTTGGGAAAAATACCAAGGAGTGGTATACATGGGTCATATGGTGGTTCCATTCTGAGTCTTTTGAGGAACTTTCATACTGATTTCCATGGTGGTCATGCTAATTTAAAATACCAACAATACTGTATAAGTTTTTTTTCTGCCACATCCTTGCCATTATTATTTGTATTCTTGATGATTGCTATTCTAACTGGAATGAGATGAAATCTCAGTGTTAATTACATTAATTTTTTATGGTTCATATTAACAAGATATGTGTTTATTTGGCCATGATAAAAATTTTTCTTTCTGACTACATTGAATTTTAAGGAGCAGCTTCAGGCAAGCTTGACAGCATTTATCTGTAACAAATAAGAGTATTTATTAATCCCTTTGAAATTTAACCTAGTGTAGTGTTTTACTTAACAAAACACTTCTCTGGTTCAATCAACTCCAATTGTGCTAACTGGACCTCTAAAAATTTGATGATATTCACTGAAACAGAGAGAAAGAAATTCAAATGAGAAATAAAGATTTAGATTTGTTAATTTGCTTGAAAGATAACAGGTCATACATAAGAGTTTCACCATTATGTTATCCAAAATTTTGCTTTGATGAGAGGGCCACATTTAGAATGCTCCAGCTTAGTTAGCCTTAGGTAACTTTTATGAATGGATGGAATCATTGCAAACTCACCTGATCAAGACAGACAAGTTCTTTGTCTTAAAAGGAACTTTAGTGGGTTTTCCTTCTTGCATTTTGTGTGAAAATGGGAAAGATGTAGCTTACCATGAACTGACTGAAAAGACAACTTCTATTCTTACTGGGTGCTGCTGCTCACTGGGCCAGATATAGGAATTTTAATGAGGCACAATTTCCCTGGCTCTAATTTTTTTCACTTTCATAAGCTGTGAAAACATTTCTTTGAACAAAGATGCAAATATGTATGTTAGACAAAAGTAGATCGTCCAGATTGAATTTGGCTGGGATGAGCAGACAAACCCAGAATCCCTTTCCTCATGCTCCTCTTCCCATGGCCCTGGAACTCTACCCACTCCATCCTACCCACCTGCCTTCACCCTAGCACATCCATGAACTCTCGGGGTTTCGCTGAATACCCCCAGAAATCCCTAGACTGAAAAATCTCCACACCTGCTTCCAGCTCATTAATTCTGCAATGCACTAAGGTTTTTAATGAAGACTCCACAATAGGGAAAATATCTCATTTGCTCCGATTAGTTTTTATGAAGGCTGTCTGATGACTCTGTTCTTTATGATTAAAGGGGCAGCTGGTGTGGGAAATCAGATTTTTATTGAAGCTGCCATTTTCAATGCTAGAAATCACTTCGTATATGTGTTTGTTACAAAAAGAAGATCCCTCATGTTCCACAGTCTATATTTGCATTTTGATGGAACTTCAGGGGAAAGAATGTGCTCATAAAGTTAGTTAAAAGTGACTTCCCAGTCTCGCCTGGTTTATAAATGCACCTCTTCTTCCAGGAGCTCATAATTAGTCAGTATTGCTGATGGTTTAGGGAGCACACGCCACCTTTCTTCTTCCCATCAACCTCTTCAAGGGCCTTTGGAGTCAGTTTTGCTGTTTAACAGAAAAGAGTCTAATCTGGATGGGAAGATTATTTTAAAGTTTTACATTAAAGTTTGGACAAGTGGGGACTAACACATCTGTACTTCCTGAGTCCTACTGTTGTACAAAGAATGTGACCCACAAAAAGTTACATGAAGTCTTAATCCTGAGGACCTCAGATTATAACCTTTTTAGGAAATGTAGATGTAATTAGCCAAGATGATGTCATCTGTAGTAGGGTGGGCTCTGATCCAATGTGATCGTGTCTTCATAAAAGGGGGACATTTAGACACAGACACACAGGGAGAACGCCATGTGAAGATGAAAGCAGAGAGTGGGGTGATGCTGCAGAAACAGGAATGCTGAACATCGCCAGCAAACCACCAGAAGCCAGCCAGGAGAGGTTCAAGGAGCAGTTTCTTCCTCAGAGCCCTTAGAAGGTCATCGACCCAGCTGATACCTTAAGCCTTCCAGCCTCCAGAACTGTGAGATACAATGCCCGTCTGTTGTGTAAGCTGCCCAGTTTGTGACCATCATTAGTAATTTTATGTGGGGTGATTCCTAAATATTAATAACTTCTTTAACACTTTACGACTTTTGCTTATGGTAGTATGTGCTACCAGTATTATTACTTATTTTGTATATTTTGCTTTTAAAGTGTACTTTTTGGTTAACTGAGCATAAAAAAGAAGAGAGAAGACTTTTTCTTTAAGTGGACTTGTAGTTTCAGTTCTCTAAAAAAACTACCTGATGATCTGGGTTTTAATGTAATAAATATCTTTTATAATGTATGGCCGATCTTGTGAGAAAAAAAGGGAAATTCCAGAGTTCAAAAAGAACTTTTGACTCCATCCTCTGCTTTCTGCTTCTGCCTGTCCCAGCGAAGCACCATATTCACCTTGGACCACCTGGCCTTATCTGAAGCCATATGGAAATTTTGTTGTTGTTGGGTTTTTTTTTTTTTTGATACTTTTTATTTATACATAATATTAGGATTCATTTTAATATAATTATAAAAGCATAGAATATAATTTTACTCTTATTCTTCCCCTTTCCCTTCCCTCCTCCCACCTCTGTTTCCCTTCCCTCTAATCTGCTGATCTTTCTACTATTTGTTTATGGTTTTTTTTTTTTTTAATTAGTGTCTTGAAAATGTATGTAAAGATGGGATTCACTGTGGCATACGTAGATAGGAAATTTGGGTCAGATTCATTCCACTGTTCTTCCCTTGTCCCACAATCCCCTTCTTCCTCTGTTTCACTAATGTTTTTTATTTTGATGAAATTTCCCTCTCCTCCTCCTCCTCCCCCATCCCCATCCCTCTCCTTATTTGGATTAGCTTCCATGTATCAAAAAAAAAAAAAACCTGACCTTTGACTTTGGGGGTTTGACTGCCCCATGACAAATGAATGGATAAAGAAAATGTGGTATATATACACAATGGAGCATTACTCAGTCATAAGAATGAAATATGGAATTTACCAGTGGATGGATGGAACTGGAGACTATCATGCTAAGTGAAATAAGCCAGACCTTGATACATTTTTATCACTTTACTGCAATGTGAAAGCAATAGCCAGAAGCAAAATTAAAAAGACATTATTATTTAATAAATTTCTTTAATTTTTCCAAGTAACAATGTCTTGGCAATATACTTCTAATTACTGCAAGGCATCTATTATTTTAAGGCTGTTACTTAACATTATTATGAGAGTATATTAGTAGAAATAAGTAAGTAAATTTAATTGCTTAGGTTTTCCTTTAGCCAGTAGTTGTGGTTGATATCATTGATCTTACATTATAACCAAAGAAAGTTGTGGCTGACTTAAACAAATTTGATTTTTGCATCATAAGTAAATCATGTTTTTTTGATTTTTTTTAAATCTGAAAAATTAACTTCCTTTTCCACAATAGACAAAAGGATTAATCTCTTCTTCTTGTTCCTGGTATTTCAAAGATCCATACAACAGGTGTTACTTAAGATTTACTTATCATGACTTTATGTAGCCAATCTCATTTAATTTTTTTAATTGTTGATGGGCTTTTATTTATTATTTATTTATTTATATGTGTTGCTAGAGATCAAACCCAGTACTTCACACATGCTAGGCAAGTGCTCTACCACTGAGCCACAACCCCAGCCTTCAATCTCATTTTTAAAATATTAAAATTTTTAAAAAAAATTTAAATGACCATGGGTACAGTTTCTTGTCAGAAATCTTAACCAACAAAAATCTCTAACAATGAACAAGCATATTTTGGTAAAGTAAATGTAATAATTAAACTAGTTTTATTAGAGTTTGATAACTTTTAAGAGCATGAATAATTTTTTTCCCTCATGCTATTTCATTCCATGAACATTATAGAACTTTTAACCATTCCACTGAGACCTAATTTCCAATTACTTAACCATCTCTTCTGGTTCTCATTTGAATCTCTCTAGGTTGTATATGGGTTTTTAATTTATGGATTTTCCTACTAGTCTGGTAAGAGCAGAGAATTTAAGATCTATTGCTTTTCATTTGCTCAATTATTCAATATGGGTCAGCTCTGTAATAGGCATTGGTGAAAGAGAGCCAAAAAGCAGAGCCTCCCTCTGGCAGAGGCTGAGTGGCTATTTGCCAAATTACTTCTTCTTCCTGGGTGCCCAGCTTTATTACTTTCTCCAGTTCTCCTTATAATGGGTGGGGCCATGTGCCTGAGGCAAATGGCTTGTGGGCAGAGACCATGTGTGGTACCAGCAGGCATGGCTTATAAAATTTCCTTTCCCTTTTAAAAAAATGAACATGAATTAAATCTGGATGAGCCACGTGATGGAACTTGGGACCCTGACTCATACTTGGAGTAGAGCCACCTCACAATTAGGAACATCTGTTTTGGACTTCTTGTGGGAAAGAAATGAACCTCTATTGTATTAAAGTATTCATATGTAGAAGTTTGTCTCCTGTGATAGGTAACATTGCCCTAATTAATACTCTGCACTTACAAATCAGAGGACAGATTTTAAAAACCACTATAGAGTAGACTGCTTTGACAATGGTAAAGTGTACTCTGATCCAAGCACAGAGGATGGCCTGGGAAATCAGGTACATAGCAGGTAATATCTGGACTGAATTTTGCGTAGGTAAGTGTCAGGCAAGCAGAGAGGAAACAAATGTTCAAGACAGGTAATTGTATGCAAAAAGATCCACCAGTTAGGAAGGATCTATTTCAAAGAATGAAAAGAAGTTTGGGAAGGGTTAAATGCTGACTTACTCGGAGGAGAATGGTGAGACATGACTCTTGAGAGGTAAAAAGAAGGCAGATGCTGCAGGAGGACTAGACAATCTGACAGGTGAGAAGAGGGCATTCTGGGCAGAAAAAAACCCTGGGTGTACAAAGCTCAGATTTATCAAAGAGCATAATGATCCCTGAAAGTTGAAAACAAACTTGCAGGGATGGAGTGAGGTAGGGGTAGAAAAAAGGTAGATAAGAAGACAAGATTGGAGCTGAACCACAGACCCCTCTTCTCCCTATCTCAATTCTGAAGGTAACAAAGTGCAGTTAGGAAATTTTAAGCTAGGAAGTAATAGGCATATTTTACTTTAGAAATACTCTGCTGGTAGGAAGTCATGTAGAAGACAGATTAGGGTTTATGTTGTCTTTTAACATAGTAATGTTTTATTCTTTTTCCTACCAAAAACCAGAATGAGTTTCCCATTAAATTTTACCTTATTTGATAAGAGAAAACATTTCAGTGCATTTGATCATCACCAGGTCGTATTAGATTAGGAAAGACTGAAGTTGGGGGAGATTTCAGGAGCTATCAGTATTGTCCAAAACAGTGATGGTGGTAGTCTGAGTTAGGATGGAGTCAGAGGAAAGAGAAAAGAGAGAATGAATTCAAGAAAGAGACTAAACAACTTAAAGAGGGGGCTTAGGTGAAAGCAAACATCAGAGATGACTTAAACTCTTTGTCTTGAATGAATAAGGAGCGGATAGTACTACTCACCCAAGAAAGGCCCGAGACAGAGGAAGGAGAACAATTTTCATGGGAAAGAAAATTTTGGATTTTGGAATGCTGGTGCTGAGGTGATGGAAGCACATCTTGGTGGAAGCACAGGACTTTCATTTGGAAAGCTCAGGTTCTCAAAGTTCAGTAAAGGAAGGTAGATTGTGAAATGCTAGTATATACCGATCCCAGTAAAGCCTGAATGAAAGAGAGATGGTCTAGGGCCAGCCAAAGAAAGGAGGTCTAAGTATGGAAGTCACTTTATTTCAGCATCCAACAAATGAAAGGAAAGACTGAGGCAGGAGGAGAGCAACAATGAGGGTGGAGTTGCTCAGTCCCCACAGGCAATTTATGCAAGAAGGGCCAAAACTGTGCACACCAAAGTCCCTGGAGAGGTTTTAGGAAACTTTCAGTGAAGCAGTGAGAGTGGAGGTCAGATTGTGGTGAATGAGGGGAAGGTATAGATGTAGAAACATTAACCATCACTGTACTTTGTAGAAATTTAACAAGATGTCTGGAGAGTAAGAGAAATGTAGGGTGGAGGAAAGATTCTCTTAGGAAGAGGATTTGGCCTGGGTACAATAGTGGGGCAAACTCTTAAAAGAGCCATGAAGTAGAGACACAGCTTCTCTTCATTGTTCATGTGGGCAACTTGTGGTAACCTTGGCTCTGGAACACAGCCATTGCTAACCACGGGTCCCACAGAAAGTCCCTCCCATGCTGACCCTTCACTGCGGGCTTTGGAGCCAGTCAGACACAGCATCAATCAAAGAGCAATGGCCTGCCAGAGAGGTATAGACTTAATTAACGTATACATTTAAAGTGGATTTATGGAATATACCTCATCCATGTTTTGGAAAACAATTCCCCAAAATTTGAAGTTAAATGAACTTAATCCAGGGAAATTAATCTTGAAAGGATTATTTAAGTGTTCAAATATTTCAGTAGTGTTTTTATTTTCCAAAATTCCACACATAACTCAAAAGACTCGTGTCTGAGTTATAAAACAGGTGTATTTTTTATTCTTTGTTTTGTGAACTAATGATGAAGAAAATAAGCCACTTCTCATTAAAAATATAAAAACTCTTCAGAATCTGTGGAAATATGTTGCTTATTCCTACTTTTCTTGTTTGAGACACCAGAGATTGAACTCAGGGGTATTTAACTACATCCCTAGACTTTTAAAATTTTTATTTTGAGACAGGGTCTTGCTAAGTTGCTGAGGCTGGCCTTGAACTTGCAATTCTCCTACCTCAACCTCTCGAATTGCTGGGTCTATAGGCGTGCATCACTATGCCCAGTTTCATTCCTACTTTTCAACAAGTTCTCTAAAACTTTGTAAAATTCAATATTTTTTTTAAAATGAAATGCTTTGTCTTTTAATTCTATTAACTTTCCTTGTCACTTCATCAGATCAATAAAAAACAAAAAAAATTTCTATTTTGTCTTTACTTATCTGTGTTTAAAATAGGCTATTTGATAACTTTTTGCTCTCTGGAGAAGACCTTTAATTAGTTTATTCTAGTTTTAAATTTTTCATAGAACAAGAGGAAACGAACGATCTAAAGTCAGATAATTCAAGTTTGAGTCCCAGATTTATCTTTCATTAAATACTAGGTTCCCATTTGTGTCTCAGGAATAACAAATAATAAACATACCTCCTTTTTAGACTATTTAATATCGATGGACAAGGCTTACATAAATAATAATTTAGATCTCTACAGTTCAAAAAGAAGTAGTGGGATAATAGCATTAGCTGACCCAGAATAATCCCATTTCTATAGATAACATATTTTACTAGGTAGACCACAAAAACCAACTGGCACAGTTAAATTAGTTTCAAGAAAATTTCTTTTGAAGGTCTCCAAGGGGATTTCTGGTATTGAACCTTACAAAAAATAGTACAGTTTGGGCAACCTTCTACACTCAGGGAGAAATGGACTTTATCAAGGATTTAAAAAGAGGGAAAAACCCAAAATGGACATAATGATTCAAAGAAATTATGCATTTTTGTGGATTGGCTTTATAAATATGTGAATATTTCTTACCCAAATGATAATTTAACTTTGCTTTTATTCCTTATTGTGTCTCCATATAAACCTAACATTTGATTCTGTTACACATGGTTCCCTGGAGTTCACCTAAACTTCGGTCTTTGAACAATGTGTACACTTTTTTATTGCCTACTTTCTCAGGGAACAGGGTAACACCTGAGTTTTAAGCAGTTTATTAGAGCCTTAATAAACATCTTTTGATCAATTTTATTTGCTCTGTTAAAAAAGTGAACAATTACCATTCAATTAAGTAGTGATTCTGGTTCTTATTATAAAATCATAACAATACATAGGGCCTTTTGCAAGTTTATGTGTTTAGGGACAATCTATTGAATACAAATGATCTCATGCTGACACATTCCTAGAACAGGAATTTTTGATGAACGTTTTTTTTTATTAAAAAAACTAAACATTTGCATATTTTAAAAGATGTCTCATTTTCCAGGAAAATTTGGGTTTTTATTGGAGCAGTATCTTGTGTATTTCACCATTTCCAATCTGTATTGCAGTTACAATTATGGCCATACTCATCTTCCTGCCTGTGGTCCACTGGCTACCTTTTCCAATGGGATTTCTCATGTAGTGTTTATGTTTCTTCTGATCTGCTGTTTTTTGTTTTGTTTTGTTTTCTTGATCTGAGTTTTGCTGATTTTGAGTTTAAAGTTATGTAATGTTTGTATACTATTATCTTCTGGAAGTTGTGTTGAAGTAAGGATATTTGATTGAAGGGTGGGCCCTCCACTTTTTTCAAAACATTGTAAGTCACTCTAAGACTTGAAAACCTTATGGGGAGAGAATGAATGAGCTTATCAGCTCTGTTTATCAGCTTTAAAGTAAGCTGATTCTAATAGAAATACCTTCTGTAGAACCACTTAGCTATTTACTAGTTTTGAGATATGCCTTTGACTATCTACTTTAATCCAGATTTGTAAAAGGTAATATTTTTCCTGAAGTACTCTCTCTCTTTTTTTATTGTGGTAAGATATATATATATATATAACAAACTTATAGTTCTAACCACATAAGTTTGCAGTTCTGTGGCCTTAAGTACGTGCACATTAACCTTGTTACACAAACATCATCACCTTTCCCCTCTAGAACATTTTTATTTCCCCAACAGAAACTCCACCAATTGAACACTTATGCCCCATTTCCCTCTCCCCTGAACAGCCACCTGTTTTCTGTCTCTATGCATTTAACTATTCTGGGTACCTCATCTAGGTAGAATCATGTAGTATTTGTCCTTTTGTGACTGTCTTCAATGTCATCCATGCTGTTGCATGTATCAGAATTTCCTTATTTTTTAAGATTGAATAATATTCCACTGTATGTATACAACACATTTGCTTATCTATTCATCCATTCATGGACACTTGGATATGGTGAATATGCCTTTACTGTAGAAGTTACATCTTCTCCAATGTTTCGTAGATTTGTAAATGCACATTTCCTCTACATTATTATCTCCAAAATTAGGATGATTTAAAATCATTGGAGTGTCATAGTTTTCAAATTAAGGCATAATTGGCATTCATACTGATTTGTAAACATTTCTCAAATATTCTGAATTCCTGTGACATTGTATAGCAGATATTTTCTGATATCTGTAACTTTTATTTCATGTTTTAATGATATCTCTTGATGAGCAGAGATGTTTAATGTTTGATGATTTTCGATCACCATTTTTGTCTATTTTTTATGCTTTATCTCTTACTCTGTTTTCTAAAAGTTTGTTCATGGTTAGAATTAATTCTTCCTTAAATATTTGATGCAATTCACCAGTTAATCCATGTGACTAAAACATTTTGCTTTTTTTTTTTAAAAAAAATAGTCAATGTAGTAATTATTTTTCTTTTTTTTTTAAAGAAGGTTTTGTTATACATTCAATTCCTTTGAAAGAGATAAAGTCATTCAGATTTTCTATTTCTCCTTGAGTCAGTTTTGGTAAGTTGTGTGTTTAAAAGAATGTTAATTTCTTATGGATTCTTTAATGTAGTGTCATGAAGTTACTCATATCATTTATCATTATTTTACTGTCTATAGATGTGTAGTGATGGTCCTTCTCTTGTTTTTGATATTAGTAGTTTACTTTTCCCCTTTCTCTCTCTCTCCTACTTTTCTTTATTTGATCGGTCCTACTGGGATTTAATCAAATTTATTAGTTTTTATGAAGAACTAACTTTGGAATATATTGATTTTTTTCTATTAATTGTTGCCTGTTTTATAACTCTTCAATATTTCCCCAGTTCTACTCACTTTAAGCTTAATTTTTATACATTACATTTATATGTAGTATATATTTTGTATCTTATATATAAACATAGTATTATATTTTAGTTGGTAGGTTTTTTTTCTTTTTGTACCACAAAATGTTACATAGTATTATATTTTGTCAGCTTTTGTCTTTTTGTAGTACAAAAATATTAGTGCATGTTTTATTCAGCACCCAACCAGAGCAACTGTAGAGGAGGAAAAGTTTAATTAGGGGCTCAGGGTTTCAGAGTTCGTAGTTCATAGAAGGCTGGCTCGACTCCTCAGGGTTCGAGGTGAGGCAGAACCATCATAGCAGAAGAGTGTGGTGGAGGCAACCAGCTCACATGGTGATCAGGAAGAGAGAGAGAGAGCATCTCTACTTGCCACACACAAATATATACCCCTAAAGCCACACCCCAATTCTCATCTCCTCCAGCCACATCCTACCATTTCAGTTACCACTCAGTTAATCACAATTAGGGGATTAATTCACTGATTGGGTTAAGACTCTTAAACCCAATCATTTCTCCACTGAACCTTCTTGCATTGTCTTACACATGAGCTTTTGGGGGACTCCTCATATCCAAACCATAACAATGCAGTTTTATAAAAAAAATATTTTAGATCTATGAAACAGTGTTATTTTTACAACTTCTAATTTTACAGACGTTATTGAAAAAAATCACAACATTATTATTACAAAGATTTGGGACAATTTCCCTAAAGTTCAAATGTCTTAGAAAACAATATTAAACATTAAAAAATAAGCATTGCATATAAACAGGTAATCCACAAAGAAGAAATATAGTTGATTAATAAACCTAAAAAAGACGCAAAGCAAGTTATAAAAGTAACAAATAGCACATATTTTCTTTCACCATTTAGATTTGTAAAATGAAAAAAGTGGTCAAAACCTCATAGTAAGCTAGGCATAGTGCTGCATGCCTATAATCCCAGCTACGGTAGAGGTTGAGGCAGGTTGGAGTTCATGAGATCCTTATACACAGCAAAAATACACACACACACACACACACACACAAAACAAAACAAAACAAAACAAAAACCTATTAGTGGTAATTATGGAGGAAAATAGACATTTCTATATTCAGTATTTTAGGAATAAGCTTTCATAATATAAAATGGACAGTTCCTTAGAGGAATTTTAATTATCAGTCCTTTCAATGATTACATAGTTCAGAATTTACATTAAGATAATGACTGCAAAAGGATAAATAGATGTGGTTACAAAGGTGTCTGTTTTTAACAGCTTTACTGAGATACAATTCTCATTCAGCCAGTACACTTCAGTGACTTTGCATAGCCATTGGTATGTGCAATCATCATACTCAACTCTAGGATATTTTCATCACCCCAAAAACAAACCTTGTACACTTCAGCTATCACTTCTCTGCCCTTCTAGTCCCCATTCAGTGATGTTTTTAAGAGTCAAAAATCAAAAACAATTTATGTATCTATTAAGTTAAAGTCTGGTTTAAAAATTTGAAAACATCTAAGCAATGAAAAAATGTCAATATAGATATATATAAAGGTTTGGAAGTATTTCTGCAACCTACTACTGAGTGTAAAAGTGAGTTTTAGATAAGAACAGAAAAAAACATCATCACATGTATGATGTATGTTATACGTAATATGTATATGTAAAAAGACCCATGGTGAGATGTCTGAGGGGATGTCCAATAAAATGCTCAAGACCAGATGGTGAGAACTGAAGTGTTTTTTGCTTATTTTCTGACACTCTCTATACATAAATTTAAAAACAATAAAACAATTTAGAAAAAAAAATGCTTGCGATTTTTAATAAGAAGACAGTCTCTAGACTGTTATGAGAAATCAGTATAATTCACTTACTATGGCAGAGAAAGGATACTTTTATCTAGATTGAGAAATAAGACTGGATAGAGACAGGTTTATGGATACTAGTAGCTACACCACACAGACTCCTAAAATCTGAATGGTTTAAAATGACAAAGATAGACACATTTCTCCCTCATATTCTGGTCTGATTCAGGTATAATTGCTTCCATCGTTTCATAGTTATGCAATTTTACCTCCTGTCTACAAGCAGACAGAGAGGGGAAGAGCCAGTAGATGAGGTATGTTAAGGTTCTGGATCTGGAAGTGACTATGTTCCTTCTGCCCTCAGCCTATTGCAGAACTAGTCTCACATTAGAAATTTAACAATAAGGTATGTTGGAGAATATAGAAAGCACAAGGATATTTGTTGAGCACCATAATCTATTCTCTAATCCAAACATCATCTTTTTTTTTTTTTTTAACTAGTATTTGGAAAAACTTTAGCAACTTTCTTACTATAGCTTTAAAGTGGAGCAGAATTAGGAAAGACCACTGCTGTCTCAGTAGGTTCCTTGAGCCGAAAGTATGGGAGATAATAGTGTGGCATGAAGGTTCAATCTTGGGTTCAGGACTGAATAGATTACATCTGGGCTCAGAATCAAGCTTTGTGGGGACTGTGCTAGGACTGCAAAGGCTAAATTAGAATCTTAGATTTGGGGGCTCCTTGTTGAATTCTCAACAGTCCCGTAGCTAGGATTAGTTGGCCAATGAATCTGGGCTACAAGTTTGATAACCCTCTCACATTTGGAGCCATATGGAATACTTTGACTCAGGTGGGGTAAAGCTATTAGAATTCAGTGTTAATTCACTTATGATGACAGAGAATTGGATTGAGAAATAAGACTGGATAGATACAAATATCCAGGGGAAAAAAAATCAGTTTTTTTTTGGTTTTTTTTCAGGCTTCTTCCCTGAAAGAAAAACAGATACTGGATACACTGCTGTGAAATAGGTATCCTAGGAATAGTCTAGGATATTAATATATCTATGCCTCAGTGCAGTCTCATTGCAGACTGTCCCCACAAGTATGTTCACAAAATTAAATACAGTAAAGCGGCCTATATGCATTTTGTTTTTGGTTGGGAAATTTAAATAAATTAAAGTTAACTAGTTGCATTTCCAGTTGAATTTAGATCCATTCTGTTATCAAGTCCAGCACAGGGGTAAGAGCTGGCACGTGTCTGCAATAGCTCTAGAAGCAGTAACAATCTTCACAATATTACCTTTCATTCACAGCAGGTGTCTCTGAGGAGCTCCAGCACCAGAATTCACTCTGGTGGGCAGAACAGAACCACTTCATGTGCTCAGTGCACCGAGGAACAGTCAAAACATAACTATGAAGAGGGGTGACCCTTTTACGACATTGGCCACTGCCTGATCTCTGTTGTTGTAATGACTACCACTCATCAATAGGTTTTTATGGCTCAGAGCCATCTAATAAAGAGCAGCAGATGGAGTTTGAGTCTCCTTGGAGAACTAATTCGCAACCTGTGGAACTGCTCCCTTCACATTTTTGCCTTGGCCTTTTTCAGAGGCAGTAAATGAATACAACAGGGAAACTGATAGGAAAAATGCAAGTTTCCAGAGCTCAGAAGCTGCTCTTTTGTTTGTACTGATCAGGAGCTTAGTCTTATTCAGAAACCATAGTGATTTCTTCCCCATACCTAGCAAACTCAGGGCTTCTGTTCACATTGAAAATTAGAACTCTGCACAGTGTTCAAACTAGCTGACAGGAAGGGGGTATATCTAGTCTCCACCACCCTCCACGGATCTTTTCTTTTTTTCTTTCTAATTATATTAATCTGCTCAGGCTGCCAGAACAATACCATAGATAGGACTCACGTGACTTCTCTGATGTCTGTTCTTTTCAGAGTACTAATCCTCTTGAGCTCTACATCAGATCCCTTCTAAACCTAACTAGCTCCCAAAGAGCCAGTTTCCAAATATTATCAGAAGGAGGTCAGGACTTTGATATGAACTTGGAGACACAATTCCAACCCATAGTACTGATATAATATATGAACAGGCATACTCTAAGAGGTTCTTAGTGGATCTCCCTGCTCCTGGGATTTTTATTTTTAGGTATCAATTTGACTAGATAAAGAAATACCAAGAAAACAACCCAAGTGTTACATCTAAATGTGTCTGTGTTTCCAGAGGAGATTGGAGCATGAGTCAGTGGACTGAGTGGGAAGATCCACCCTCAGTGTGGGCAGGCACCATCCAATCAGCTGGAGGCCTTGATGGAGCAAAAAGGGGAGGAAGAATTTCTGTCCTCTCTCCTGAAGCTGAGACCCTCGTCCTCTTTGCCTTGCACATCAGTATTTCAAGCTCTCCTGCCTTAGGACTCTAGGACTTGTACCAGTGGACCCTGGATTCCCAGACCTTTGACCTTAGCCTGAGAATCACACCATTGGTTTCCCTACTTCTAAGGCTTTCAGACTTGCTCTGAGCCAGGCTACTGGCATCCTAGCAGCCCCAGCTTACAGACAACCTGTTGTGGAACTTCTCAGCCTCCATAATCATGTAAGTCAGTTGCCCTAAGAAATCCCCATTTATATATCTATCTTTCTATCTGTAATCATCAGCCTACTTCTGGGGAATCCTAAGTCAATTGCCCTAAGAAATCCCCATTTATATATCTATCTCTCTATCTGTAATCATCAGCCTACTTCTGGGGAATCCTAATACTCACCTAAAATCTACTCTCAGCAGAGACAAATTTTGGAAAAAATATAAATCATATTATCTCACACCCCCGCACACCTGTTCAAAGTCCTCCAATGATTTTCCAAACCATCTAGAAAAATATCCCATGGACTCCAAGAGTCCACGTGATCCAATCCTTCTTTCTTCTTCTAGTTGCTTCTTTGATCACTTCACTTCTCTCACCAAGCCTCTTGCTGTTCCTCAGTGTACTTCCCTCCATGGCCTGTCATTGCCATCCCTTTGGCCTGGAGCATGCTGTCCCCAGTCTTCAATGACTTACTCCTTGTCTTCATTTTTACCTTCTTATATGCCACCTTCTTGAGATGCTCTCTTTCTCCTGTACTAACTGGTACTCTGTTTAACAAAACTCATCTATTTTCTAAAAGCTTCACAAATGAAAGTTTGTTGTTTTTCTGTATATATTTCTAATGACCAGAATGGTGCCTGATACATAATAGAGACTAAATTATCATTTATTATAGATAGTAATAAATTTTATGTACTTGCCAATGACACCCACTTGTGTATTTCCATTTATATTCCCAATTTACTAGTGTTCTTTTTGATTTCCAGGCCTATATAGCCAACTGTCTACTTGCTATTCTCAATTGATTATTTCATAGATATTTCAAACTAAAAAGTTTTCCAAATTGATTAATCTATCCCATGAAACCTGTATCTTCTCTCATCTTTTGCTTCATGTAATGGTTCAAGTAAAATATGAACCATTTATTTTTTTCCTCTTTCTCACCTCCTCACATCTACGCAAAACCCAAATCTTATTAGTCCTGTCTCATCATGACTTTGTTCTTCACTTCATCTCTACCACTGCCACTCTTGTCCAAAATGTCACTGTCCTTTGTTGGGAGCACAGAATATCTTGTAATGGGTCTTCCCACTCTCCTTTTTTGCATACCTGTCTCATCTGTCTTCAAAGCAGTATCCAGAATGATGCTGGGTAATTTATTTTAATAACAATAGTGAATATTTATTGAATCCTGCTATGTGCTGGTATTCTTTTGATACTTGATGGTAAACAAATCAAAGATAAGTTTTGACCCCCATAAAGATTAAAAATATAAATCTGTCCATGTAACTACCCCATGTGAAATATTTAAAAAAATTAATTCTCACTGCCCATATAATAAAATACTGTGTCTTCCACCTTGCCACCAGACCTGGTATGCTATGGCCCTGCCTGCTTCTCTGGTCCTAGCAGATGCTGGCCTCCTTCTGCCTCTTTGAGCTCTGCTTGTCATGGCTCCACAGAGCTTTGGAACTTCTCTGTCTCAGAGGGTATTTCTTCCATTCTTTTCCTGAATAATCCTTGCTTCTTTTAGGCCTTTGCTCAACTGTTACTCCTCAAAGATGCCTGCAATGAAATATCTTGTTAAAAAACGAGTCTCCCCAATACACTCTTTATAAAATTTAAACATTTGATTTTATTATAGTTGGAAATTACAGATTTATCTACAATTGTAAGAGATACCTCTGTTATTATCTTCTTACAATCTTGTAAGCCTCGTTAGTTCAGAAGTCATGGTTTGGTTTTCAACTGTCATTTCTTTAAGGGTTGAGCTGAGTATAGGTTCACAATGGATATTTATAAGTAAGTATGTGTGTAGGTATGTATGTATTTTGCAGAACGAGGCATTGAATCCAGGGTGATTTACCACTGAGCTACATCTAATAAATTGGCAGTTGTTTTTTTATTTTGAGATAGGGTCTTACTAAGTTGTTCAGGCTGGCCTTAAACTTTGGATCCTCCTGCCTGAGCCTCCCACCTAGCTAAGATTATAGGCATGCACCACTGTACCCAGCCAAGTATTGTAACTAAAATAAGTAGATCAATCTCCCTTACTCCCCCAACATAAAAAAAATACTCAACAGGCTTTTAATTTTGATTCCTTGAGCAGCTTAAAATACAATAAAACTCTCCATCAAGTTACTACAAAATGTACAACCTGCCAAGTAACTGAGAAAAGGGAGGAGTGTTTTAACCATAGATTTCATTAAAATTGTTTAGTTTTCTGTTCAAGGTCAAAATTTGTCTGTAAATAGAAAGAATCATGTTTTCGTGTAAGGAATGTAGTTGCAGTTGATCACCAGTTGTTCATTTGTAAATTACACCTTTTAAAAGGTCTATTTCTTATGAAATACTGACATTTTATTAATGGGAGTGTTGGAATTTCATGATCAAATTGAAAATCATTGCTACCCAGAGAGGTATGAGAACATATGTTCTACAGTTGTTATATGCTAGAACTACTTTGCCATATTTAACAAAGGACTTTGACAGATTATTTTATAGCCCCCAACACTATTTTGTTTTAACAAAAATGTTGTTTTTTTGTTTTTTTTGTGGTTGTTATTACTAACAACCACAAAACAAATGTACCTCTAAATCCAGGTGTTTTAAATCAAAATACAAAAGACAAAACAGCCAGTAATAATAGGAGACTATTTTGGAATCAAGCTGAAAGCAATGATTATAACTGATAAAATCAAGTTGAGGGTCAAAACAAAGAAGGTAGATCAGCCTAGATAGGGGGCCAACAACCTCTACAGGTCACGTAGGCCAAACTGGCCAGGCTGCTGTTTTGCTGTAGAACTCAGGAACTAAGACTGGTTTTACTTTTTTTTTTTTGGCAGGTGCAGGGTGAGCCGGGTACTGGGGATTGAATACAGGGACACTCAAACAGTGAGCCATATCCGCTGTTCTATTCTATACTTTATTTAGGGACAGCGTCTCAGTTGCTTAGTGCTTTGCCATTGCTGAGGCTGGCTTTGAACCGGAGATCCTCCTGTCTCAGCCTTCCAAGCTGCTGGGATTACAGACAGGCATGCGCTACCACGCCCAGCTGGTTTTACATTATTAAGTGATTGAAAAACAATTTTGTGGTATCATATGAAATGCAAGTTTCTTATCACCGTGTATATTCAAACTAGTAAAATCAAAATCTGCACATCTGGGTATCAGATTAAAAAAATAGCAAACAAACAACTTCTCACAGTGATCTTGCACAGAGTCAAAGTTAAAAGTGTATTCTCTTACTACTCAAAGCCCAGTCCTCAGAGAGACGCTATCAATTTCACTTGGGAGTTTGTTGAAATGCAGAATTTCAGGTACCAGTACAGACCATAGGATCAGATACTGCTTTTTAGCAAGATCCCCAGATTATACCATATGTACATGCAAATGTGAGAAGTGCTCATCTAAACCAAGGAAAAGTTTGATTAAGCATTGCAGCACTTGGTACTCCTCTTTGTGGGGAAAAGGAAAATCATTTGCCTGTGGCTGGTGTTGGATTTCAACCTGCAAGAGCAAATGGCAAGGGATAAAACATATCCATAGTGAAAAGTCATTTCTTCTGTGTGGCAGCTGCAACCTGTAGGAGCCCATTCAGCACTGTAAGTGGGGGCGGGGGGGGTGTTGAATGGGCTTCCTGGAAAATAACAGAAGTTATTGAAAGTGCCAAGCCACACCAGACAACGAAGCTGGGTCTAAGGGCAATCTGGCTCTTCCCTCTTTCTCTGCCACAGCTCTAGTGGGACCTGTTATACAGCTTTCTCTAATCTCAACCTTCCCACCTGGGTCAGAACCAGGCTGACTTCTAGGAATCCGACTATAGGCTCTGCTACTGTCTGTTTGATCAGAAACATCCGTTTTAGAAACCAAAGTTCTCTGGAGCATTTCATCCCAGTGAGATCAAAGGCAGAGTTTCTGAGCTTTCTCTGGTTGCTGAGTCTGAGGCTTCCTGGGGACACAGTGAGTCACAGAGGAGCCACTGAGGGGCGAGGTCTCCAGTAACCTACACAAACTCCTTGGCAACTGGAATCTTGGATGGAAAGTTTTCCCTCTGTAATTTCCTCAGGCCTCTTCCACAGTTGAAACTGCTTGTGTTCTCACAGTATTTCCAAATGCTGGTTTTACCCTCCACTGACCTGAGCAATTCTATTGCTGCTGTCATTAACTTCTTAACTGCTGGTAAGAGACCACAACATTAAGTTTAGATTTTCACTTTGTCTTTGTTTTTAGGAGAGGGAGAGGATGTGAAAATAGAGGCACTGGATTTAGGAGCAGCCATTAATACAAATTTAACCAAATAATACTTGATCTAGGCAAGAGATTAGTAGCCATGTCTCTCTTTTTTCTTTACATCCCCCTTTCAAACAAATATACAAATGATAAGAAAACAAACCAAAAAACCGGACCTTTAAATGCCTACATCTTGACCTGTTTAGGGAAGTTTCCATAACTTCACTTTGAAGTTACTGCTTCAACAGTCCCACTGTTGGAAAAGAGCCCCTCCTAGGGCAGTGGTTTCACAGCGTGGTACCCTGGCAAGAAGAAGACCCTTTGCATCCAGACACTTGTTAAAAATGCACATTCTCTGGCCCCCAGACCTTCTGAACTGGAAGTTCTGGGGATGGGGTTCAGCCCTCCATATGATTATTAAGTCATGCTAGAATTTGAGGACCTCATCTAATCACACCTGGTATAAATTAACTGGTCTCCAAGACATGTTGATCTGCTTTGGGAAAAAGCTAGTTACCACCCGCAATCTCTGAAAAAATCTGAGTGTTATGAAGGTGGATCCTTGGGCTGAGCCTAAAGATTAACTTTTGATGGCCATCACTACACTTTTCCAAAGACCTTAAAACCTGTATTAGCATCACCAAGCCTCATTAATTCTCACAGTTACACAGTCAATTGGTCATCTTTTGTTGAAGATGATGTACTCCAGAGTATGTGAATCGGTCAGAAGGAAAGGAAAAGAATACATAGCTCTTATTTTGCAGTTGAATTATAACTTCTAGTCAATTAACTAGATAAATTAATGTTTATCTGGGAAGAATTAAAATGCAGCCAAACAATGTGAAGTTCACCTGTCAAGATTTGGTTAGTAGAAAGAAGCCACTGTTCCCAAATATAGTTCCTTAAAAGCTAAAGGATAAATACAAAAACACAAGCAGCGTGTAAGATATGTTTGCCAGATAAACCATAAAATGAGACTTAGCAGGGATCTCTGAAAAAGTGAGAGCTCAGATTTGCTAACCAATGCCCTGAGACAGCTGTTGCCCTGAAGGAACCTAAGTCCAGTAGTAAAATCTCAAGGTTCCACTAATGAATGTACTTAGGGTTACTTTAAAAACAAAAGTGAAAACAACCTCAAACCAAAGGAACTAGAGGCAAATGGTTTTCCATTTAAAACTTTCTTTTATAAAATAAAAGGTGAAAAAAGTCTGGCGCACGCCTGTAATCCCAGCGGCTCTAGAGGATTGTGAGTTCAAAGCCAGCCTCAGCAACAGAGAGGCACTAAGCAACTCAATGAGATCCTGTCTCTAAATAAAATACAAAATAGGGCTGGGGATGTGGCTCAGTGGTTGACTGCCAAGGAGTTCAATCCCTAGTACTCACCCCCAAAATAAATACATAAAAGGCAAAAAAAAAAAAAAAAAAAAAAAAAAAAATAAAAAAATAAATAAAAGGTAAGGGTTGGAGGTGTAGCTCAGTGGTAAAGTGCTAAGCATATGCAAAGCCCTGGGTTCAGTCTTCAGCACCAAAACAAAGAAAAAAAACAAAAAAAACTCCAAGCCAAAAAATAAAATGAAAGATAAATTTTGAGTAATGTTTTAAACAAAAGAACCCATATGGTTTCAATGGAAAAAGCAGGAAAGGAAAATGGTTGGTCAAGATAATTTCATATTCATGAACTGTGTATATTATCCATCTGTCAGTCCATCCATCCATCCATCTATCCACTCATCCATTCGGATGCTTATTCATTCCTTCTCTCCATCTCTGGACACTTTGAGCTCTCCTTGCCCAAGGAATTAAAAATCATTCTTGATGATGAGTATTCTGACTTGTAATTATTGGTCATCAAGGAAACACAAAAGATTTGGCTATTTCAATCTGTGTGATCTTGAACGAATTACTCAAGTTCTCAACAGCCTGCTTTTCTCATTTTTGAAACAAAATTATACTTCTTTTTAATGGTTCTTGTTCATGGACCTTCTGTATAATTTGCCAATGTGGTATTTTTCTCCATGAAATAGAATTTAATGGAGAAACTCAGCAAACATTTATTTGGGTGTTTTGTTTTGCCTTGCTAAATTTGATATGCCACATTTCTTTGCATATTCTAGATGTTTTTAAAATTAAAAATGTTCAAATGTTATTCCCCCACTCAATAAAGTCTCTCTTTTATCAATGTTTAACAGCCACATTATTCCTACTAATCAACCTAAACATGTTTTTGTTTTCTTTACAATCTCAAAAGTACAAAGAAACATCAAAATCCTTCTGTGTCTTCCTTTGTAAAATCTTCCTCTTCTTCCCTTTCCTTTTGCCTCATCCTTTTGCTCTCACAGAAGTCTGTCTGGGCTTCTGTGAGAGCCCGTTACATAGTTTTCTGATTCTGGTTTCAATAGTAGTGTAGTGGAAAGTTAGGCAAGTGTTAGAACTGCACTGTAGGAGCTTGACATTTAGCTCTACCCCTTTATAGCTGCATGAACTTGGGAAGTCATTTCAACACAAATAGTTCACATTTCTTTGTCTTCAAGGTAGAGATAAAAAAAAAAATCTATTTCACAAGTTGTTTTTTTTTTTAAAGATTCAGTGACACAGTAGATATAAAATACTTATAGTCCCCAGTAAATACTGCATAAAATGTTAGATGTTATTATTTTATTCATTGCTTAGTTAATCTTACTAAAGCCCATGTATTTATAATATGTTAAAATACATTCTACTATCATGTATATGTAAAAAGAACAAATAAAATAACTTACTAAAGCATATTTATCAAGTCCACTTGAAAATCCAGAATAACTCCCTATGCCAACAATTTAGATTCCACAGAATGTTCATGAACAGCTGATGACTCTTTAGGAAAACAGATATCATAGGAAGTTCTTAGTGCCTTTACCTTAAGCAACCATGTCTACTAGCTCAGAAAAGGATGATAACTTAGTGAGACTCTGTTATGGCAAGACCCTCTGGAATCCAGTATCTCAAGAACAACTAGAACTGGATGACCTTGATTCATTTCTCCCAGTACAGTTTTCCCATTTGGTCAACACTCTATATGGTATAAAATGAAAGGATGTTTGTTTGAAGGACATTTCTTTCAAGTGCGATGTCATGTTTGCTTTCAGTCTACTGCTGGTTAATCTTCTGACTTTTACAGTTCTAACACCTCTGCCCTGACCACCCCTGTTTTTTCCCCTCCTGGCAACCTGGTTTGTGGTCATGGCTGTACTTCATTCACCTAGTTCTAAAGAATTTCAGAAAAATTTTTAAAATGTGTATAGCTGGAAAAAATAAATAAATACATAACTCATGTTCAATATAATGAAATTAAAAAATGTAGCCAAGTGAGCACTCTTAAAATCTGGAGTGTTCAAATCAAGTTCCCTTATGTGTGTGTGTGTGTGTTTCAATTAGGTCCAATAAAATGTATCCTTCATCTACTATCTATGAAATTAGGAGTAAAAAGCTGTACAATGTTGAAGAAACGCTGGAAGGATTTTTCCTTTACAAATCTTGCATTATCACAAGAAAAAAAAAAAAAGATGACTACAATACAATCAGATATTTTTTTTAGAAACGACATTCCCATAACTCCTATTACTGTATATTTTTTAACTGTTCAATTTTATTGCTAATCTCTTACTATGCTTAATTTATAAGTTAAATTTTATCAGAGGCAAGTATGTATAGGAAAAAACATAGTACTTGTGAGGTCAGCAGTTTCAGGCATCCACCAGGGGGCTTGAACGGTATCCCCTGTGGATAAGAGAGGACTACTGTGTCTTTTAGCCCATCATCACAAGTGTTGGGCTGACATTCCACTAACAAAATATGGGTGTAAGGAGACTCTTCCATATACATGCTGGGCTATGCTGGGATTCATTAAGTTGCTGGCCATAAGGAACAGCAGCCATTGAACTTCTTAGTCATGTCTCCTTGCAATTGATAAAGAGCAGTAACAGGCACTAGCCATAGGCATGCTTAGCAATGATTGGTAACAATTGATAGGGAGCACATCTCCGTGGACATGGGCAAAGAACATGCCCAGTTGCAATTACATAACCTTACTGGACATAACTAATGGACATTGACTTTTACTGGGTGTAACCAATCACCAATGTACACCACCAACTTGGAACTGTATTTAAATTGCTTGTCTTGCCACATGGAAGAATTTTGCTCCAAGTACATTGGGAAGACTGGCCGCCTTCCTGTACATCCTGGACTGTTGGGGTGCTCCAGCACACCCAACATTTTTGCATTAATTGTTTATATTTAATGATTGATGTGATTGAATATACACTTGGCATTTAAAGACAATCCACCTCTGAGTAATCATTATTAGTGCCACATGTGACAGTGGGTTAGCAAGAGAAAAGCAGAACAAATTTATTCACTCATAGTGACATGGGAGTCTTCAGAAATGAGAACCTAATGACCCAGCAAAAACTGCTTACTTTTATGTTTAGGTTTGATGAAGAACAGAAGCTGCACAGAAGTGTGGTTGGATGCAAAGGGTATCTCCTAATGGTAATGTACTTGGGGGTGCTTAGCCGGGTCTATGCAGATTACTCTCAGCCGCTATGAGTAGCAGTCCCTCCTCTGGGTTTAAGGCAGAACATCCATCTCACAAGTGCTTCAGAGAGGAAAAGAGAAGTTTTTTGGATTGCCCTGGGTTTGAAGAGTCCTAGTTCTATGATTTGCTTGGGAGGAACACTGTGGAGAGAGAAAGGAAGATGGGAGAATGTCAGAGAGAATTTCTTGCTCCTGAGGCCTGTCCAAATTTTCTTCAACTCAAAGCAGTCAGCATGCCAACGCACTCTACTTTATTGTGTTCTGAGGACCTGTATTATTTGTGTATTTTCTATCTCCATATTTCTATATGTGTATCTACTTATATATAGATCAGGCAAACAACTGACTCATGGAGTGGGGGCTGAGATTAAGCTTATGAGATCTGTTGATGAACAGTAAATTGATCAAGTTCTTTTAAAAGATGAATCCAAGGCTCTACTAAAACTTGGAGAATTTGGAAAATACTGACACTTTGTTTCCAAAATAAACTTTCAAGTTAT
This sequence comes from Marmota marmota marmota, assembly GCF_001458135.2. NCBI lineage: Eukaryota > Metazoa > Chordata > Mammalia > Rodentia > Sciuridae > Marmota > Marmota marmota. Next base: position 50,269,792 of record NW_026000026.1, on the reverse strand, counting down.
ACAAAATAAAACTAAATATCTTTGAAAATAATATGGACATTATGGAAAAGACTGTAGGTATTTTAAAGAAATTGTCTAGAAGATTTACAGTAAGTTAGATATGTGAAAAACCTACATCTTAGTTTCACAAAAATAAAACATGTGATAAACCTGCACAGTGGTACCAGTGATCTCATTTACGTGGGAGGCTGTGGCAGGAGAACTGCTTGGGTCCAGGAGTTAGACCAGCCTAGGCAACATAGCAAGACCCAATCAATCTCTTCAAGTCTAAAATAAAGTAATAAAATAAAATACGATGAAGCTTAAAACAGATTGGTTGAGGCTTAGAATGTAAGATTATTTTTCAAGAAAGTGGAACAAATTCATTTCTCAGTATAACAAAGAAAGCTAACAACATCCTTGCCACACTCTGATGTAATAAAAAGTTATGAGGAACAGAGAAATACTGTTTCAAATATTCACTTATGGGTGGGTTGACCACATGTCCTATTCTACCCTCGTCAGTTCACGTTTATGATGTGTTGTCTTGGCGTGCTTCGTTTTGCTCTTAAAAATGTCTTAGTTTATGTAATTAATTGCTTGTGTATCTCCAAGATATATAAAATTAGATAAACAACATTTTATATGTTGACTGACTAAAAATTGCCTGATTTGCAAAACCTGAGATCTAATAAAAACTACCTGTTTCAGTTGGAAACAAGCCAATTTATCTTTCTAAAGGAGTGTTGCTTCTAGGAGTCTTCCCAATGACAAAAATTCTCCCTGGATTTTGAAACTCCAGTGTCTTGTAGGAATTAACATTTTATTCTTTTCATTTGATAGGCCATAAATATATGACTTTTGGGAAGGACTAGGACTTCTGGCGGGAATATAGGACAGCCAAGAATGTGAGGCTAAACAAAAGTCCACTAGAAGTTGGGGCTAGGGGGAGTGTATTAATCTCATGCAAGTTCTTTAGACAATTCCTAAAGGGCCCAATAGAGTCATAGTTCACAAGCCAACTGTGAAGGTTAATTAAATCTTAATTATCTCCATTCACTTCCTCAATGCTCCCTAAGAAGAAAAGTCTTTCTAAGTAAGTCCTTATAACTTTAAGCTCTTTCCCACACATGAGCTGCCTAGAAAAGAAGTATAGACTTCCGGCAGGTTCCAGGAAGAGGTTTTACAGCAGTCTGAAGAATCTAAACTTCAGTGGAATATTGCCAACTTGCATATATTTTGGGGGAAACTACTCATATGACTCTAGACACATGTTGCCAGAGATAGTTTTAGTGTGTGCCACCAATGCCTCTCTGTGAATTTTTTCATGCTACTGCATTAGATAACTATTAAAATAAACAGTGATAGCATGATATATTGGAAATCAGGGTCTCAAGTGAATTTAGGGGAACTACATCCTCACTTTTATCTTAAATCCCACATACACTTTAATAAATGAGATACTGTTAAGTGGTTATATAATATGACCTGTGAGAGCATTCTTGGTAAAGAGGTTACACAAATGTAAGGCATTATTATGGTTAAAATTTCACAGGTCTGAATCCTCCAGATTTCTTGGGGTGGTTGGCTCCAGGGTGGAATGGGCTTCAGAGGTGCATTGCACCAAGACCATTTGGAGTCAGAGGTGAAGTTTACCAACCTCTTCTCCAAGCAGGTGGGCGGGAGGCAGGGCAAGTGTCACCAGCTGATGTCTTCATCAAACTTGTTTTGGCAGTCAGGCGAGCCAGGCAACTTTTTCTGAGACAAGAAGAAGGGAAGAGAGGTTAGGTCAGGAGTAAAGCCCCAGTATGGCTCTTCCCCACATCTTTGAACAACAAGTTCAAGTTGGTTCAGGTTAATGCTTTTCTTTTCTTGAGTTCAAACTTTATGTGTGTAAGATCAAATGTCTTGTTCTTACAAAAAGTTAAAGGAAAGGAAATATCAAGGGGAAAAAAAAAACTGAGAAATGGAAAAGAAAGAAAGCTGGAAAAGAAGCAAGAGGAAAGAGAGGAAAAGATCAAAGTGGAAATTGCTGCTGGAAAAAAATCTTGATATTTCTGAGCTTTGTTTCCCTGTAACCCAGGCATAATCAGCATAAATAGTATTTAATAAAGTAAATGAAATTATAAGATATAAAGTGTATGAAGGACAGAAAATAGTGCTTGACATTTATTGGTGAGCAAGAATATTATTATTATTATTATTATTATTATTATTATTATTATTATTATAATAACAAGAGACTAAAGAGAAACAGTAGGGGTATCAGGAACAGTTTTTAAAGATCATATTTTCATCAGTCTTTTTTTTTTGATCAAAGATAGCTCCAATTTAAAAAAAAAATTAACATGAAACAAACCATAATCCCAGCCCTTGTTGGAATGTATCATAGAGATGATCTGATGTTTGCCCTCTGAGCACCATTCTTGGTATCTATGACCCAAGGAATTAGTGAACAGGTATAGATTTGCTTCCTCCAGACCCTACTTAAAAGCCTGTGACTCTTGTGTGTGTGTGTGGCAATAGGTTTGCTATCATCCTTGGTTTGCTTTTCAATAAAAATGACATGATTCATCAAATAACTCAAGACCTTTTGCAATGGAAATAATTAGAAAGTATGCAGAGATGCCTCCTGGGTTACAGTTGATCTTACTAGAGAGTCATACCCTGAGTCTCTAGGGTTGTTTGGTGCCAAGCCTGAACAGCTGTCCCTTGAATTCCAGATTCAGTTGGACTGATTTTGGATGGTAAAAAGACAGTGACTAGAAAGATCATAAAAACCTTCAGAAATCTTTTCAATTACAGGTGCAGTGTTTTCAAAATTATACTGTTTTTCACTGAGCTCAGCTCCACCCAGAGGCAAGATCTATAGCCAACCAGAGAGAAGTGATTTTGATAAGTTTCTACATACAGAAAGAAGCAATAAGGAAGTTCATGCTTTCATTTCTACCTGGGGTGCAGTGTTCATAGGGAACAGGCAATCATCTCATCTTAAGCCCTGCTAGCGAACTTCAAGTAAGCTTGTATCTCACACAAACCAGATCCTCCCTTTGGGCAAATTTCTGGGGCCCTCTCTGGTTGCTTGAATTCCTGTTTCTACTCCAAGAGAAACTCTATGCCCCATTTAGTTACAATCTTAGTCACAACTAGCAATAGAAGCAGATGCAAGTGGTATCCACGACATTCTGTATGTCAATCAAGGAAAAGAGTTAGCAATTGGGAATGTAATTTCTAGATACCAAACATCTAAAGACACATCATGAGCCAAGGATTGAGAAACACATTTTTTTTTCTCCCCTCAACCTCTTTGGGCACAAAATACATCTGTTGTTATATAAATCTTATATAAGCAAGCTCTGTAATGTCAGAAGACCATTATGGAAGAAAACAAATAATTAAAAAAGATATCCAAAATGATCTAGTTCAATGGTTTATGATGTCCTTCACTGTATATTAGAATCTGAAGAATTATATAAAATACAAATTCCAAGCCCTATCCTCAAGAGATTTTGATTTAATTGTTCTGGATTGAGTTAGGCAAAAATATTTTAAATATTTCTCCAAGGTGATTTCAATGTATATTTAGGGCAGAAATGGTAGCAATTTATTTGTGTCCCTTTATCATCTAATAGTATCTAACATAAAATAAGGATTAAGTAATGGCTATTAGAAGAAAGGATCAACAGATTGTTTATTTAATAAAAATAAATGTATTATTTAATAAACATTAAATTTTTTCTAGATATTGGAAATAGAAGCAAAAATTTTGAGGTATGAGCTTAATTTGCTCTTATGCTTAGTTCATTTTAGTGAATTTTTCTCAGTATTGAACAAAAATAATTGAAGCTGGGCATGCCTGTAATCCCAGCAGTTTGGGAGGCTAAAATAGGAGGATCGTGAGTTCAAAACCAGCATCAGCAACAGCAAGGTGCTAAGCAATTCAGTGAGACCCTGTCTCTACAAAACAGGGCTGGGGATGTGGCTCAGTGGTTGAGTGCCCCTGAGTTCAATCCCCAGTTCCAAAAAAAAAAAGGAGAAGAAGAAAGAAAAGAAAAAAAAGTGAGTACCATATTGTCTCAAAGGTAGACTCTTAAGATGTCATTTTTAAATGATTGGTTTTAAAAGTACGTCTACAAATTCTTTGATATTCTTCCTTTAGAAGGGTGGAGTCTAATTTCCCTTCCATTAAGTGTGGACTGGATTTAGCAACTTGCTGAGAACAAAGTAGATGTTGTAGTGTATGACTTTCTTGACTAAGCCATAAAAAGGGATTGTGACAGAGCATATGCTTTGTAGAAAACAGCTGACATAGTGTCCACTCAGCTAGCCTTATGGAGAATCCCACATTGTGATGAAATGAGGCTCCTGCTACCAGCAATTTGAGTGAGCCGTCTTGGAACTGGATCCCGTAACCGTTGCCAAGCCTCAGGAGACTTCTCATGACGTTGCAGCTTGCAGCTTGAACCACTAAGCTTCTCCCAGGTTCCTGACCCTCAGAAATTGCATGAGACAATAAATATCTGTTGTTTTAAGATATTAAATTTTGATTTAGATTGTTATTCTACAATATATAATTATTACTGTGATTGAAGATGCCTAGCTTCCACAAACTGGCAGTATAGTTGGAAAAGTAGGTTACATGCCCTAAAAACAAACAAACAAACAAACTATGGAAGTTTCTAAATAATGTAGCAGATGAAGAGAACTGCTGTGCAGTGGAAATACTACATGGTATCATCATGGTCCTTGTGAACTGAGTACTGAGTCCTTTGTGAATAAGTCCTGAAGCTGAGTTTATGGGGCAATACTAGATTGGTGGAATATATATAAATGTTTTTTTTTCTTTTATCCCCCAAAAGAGTACTGTGGATTTATCAATAACTAGTAATTTAAGAAAGAAACCAGACTTATGAGAGTTTTAAAAACTGATAGAATTTGGAAAGGTGGAAATATTGAGAAGACTATAAAAATCTCAAGATATGTCTTTGGGAATTTTCTTCATAGCTGTGAGATGTCTTCAGAAGCCACTGATGGAATTAGTCTGTGAAACTGGATCTTTATGTGGCTCACTGAGACTGCATATAACAATGTTAGGGTCTGTAAACAAGTCAAGATGGCACCTGGCATTTTGCCAGAGGGAGTGGTTTGTGAAGTAACTCCAGCGAGCCATTAGTGTGGAGATTTCTTATTGGTTGACTGTTGTATCTAGTTTATGTTAATTAAGATAAGCTGTGTGGAATGTATATATACCCCTCCTGTCCTACAATAAACGGCTCCCACTCCTGCTGTATCAATGTACACAAGTTGCTCGTCACCCCCCCCCCCC
>NW_026000026.1:50250721-50264462 GCF_001458135.2 Marmota marmota marmota | reverse complement strand
CCCCCCGTTATTTTGCTGTAGCTGGAGTGCGGGACTGCGGCATAACAAGCCACCAATGCAGGCAGTTCATCAGTCAGATCAATAAAAAAAAATTGTACTTGAAATAGCCAATTAATCAATGTGCAAGCTGACTTTTCTTGGTTTTAAGGTTAATATTGTTCTAACCATTCTTTATTATTGTATATTGTGTTTTCTTTTAACTGTACCAGAGACGGGCCTCTGTTTATCATTTGTTGAAATAACCCAATGCTGGAAAAGTTGGTTAGATTAGAGGTTGAAAGCCTGATTCAAGTTATAACAATTGGAGATCCATTTCCAGGAACTGAGGTCAGCAACTCAGTGGGTACTATAGTTTGAATCTTGCATGTTCCCAAAAGGTCCTCGTGTTACAGGTTTGGTCCCAAGAAGGGTGCTGTTGGAAGGCAATTGAATCTTAAAGGGGTGGGACCTAGTGGAAGGGCCTTAGTTCATTGGGGATATGCCATCAAAGGAGATTGTGGGAATATGGCCCTTCCTTTTCCCCTTTAGCTTCCTGGCTGTGAGGAGCAGTTTTGGTCTGCCTTGTTCTCTCCACCATTGCCACCTGGCATTCTCACTACAGGCCTGAAAGCAATGGGTTCACTCAGTCTTGAACTGGCCCTCCAAAACTGTGAGTCAAAAGAAACTTTTTTTCTCTTTACAAGTTAACTATCTTGGTTATTTCATTATAGTGATGGAAAGCTGGACTGATACAGTTGGGGTACTCTCTTAAATGGAGGATATGTTGGTATATGTTGTTGGACATTTTCTTCTATATCAACTGGAAGCCCAGACACTAGTCTAGAGAGGATGCAGGATAGGGAAGAGAAATAGGGAAGGGGGAGATAGAAACACACATACACAGATAAACAGAAGAGAGAGTTCTGTAGCCTTCATGAAATACTCCTGTAATTTTGTAACAATTTGTCAATTATCTCTTATCACTGGAGCTGGTTACAAGTGAATCTTTTCTGTAACTGAAATAATCCAATTATGACATCATTTATGATTTTGCATTTTAGACTATTAACATTAAAAATGATTTGCAATTTGTCTATTGTATATTTTAATAAACTCCTAGGGAAAAGCATCTATTCTTTTGCAATTTAAATGATTTTCTTTTTCCTAAATTGAATAACTTTCCAGATAAATGGCAGAAGTAAAAGAATTTATAAACAACATCTGTCTAGCTCATGTTATTGGTTATTTGTGTGAAAATTTGTCTTATTACTCACACAAATTTTTTTTTTAGTCTTTGGAAAAGAAAAATCTATGATTTCCTGTAAGTAAAAAAGCCAGGGGGAAATTTTTTACTATGATCTAAGCTATTTCTTCATTTTTAATTATGACACCTAATATTTCCCCATCCAGTCAGAAAAACTTGATCTGGTATAAAGCCTTAGACTAATTTCACTTAAAAGAAGTTTCATTGGCAATAATCAGGTAATTTAAACCAAAAGAACTATCATATTCTCATAAAAGATACAGATAAAATAATTAATAAGATAAACATAAAAATAGTTTGAAACCTAATTGTTCCATTATTACAATCAAATCAGATAGGAACAGTTTTTCCCTGTACATGGATTAATTAGATAAAAGCAAAAACTAAGAAATCCAGAAGTACTTTCTTCTGTTTTCTTTCTCCAGAGGTGTTTTGGATGATTCTGAATTTCAGAAGAAGCAGTAAGGTCTTTTCACAAGTGGTATTGTTTTTCTGTTTCTGGGGAAAGAAAATATCTGAATCCTAGCATCTCAGGAGGGTGAGGCAGGAGGAACTCAAGTTCAAAGTGAGCCTCAGTAACTTAGCAATACCTTAAATAACTTAGCAAGACCCTGTATCAAAATAAAAAAAAAATTTAACTGGTCCAGAATGTGGTTCAGTAGTTAAGCATTCCCAGTACCAAAAAAGAAAGGAAGGAAAAAAAGAAAGAATATTTATGATGCAGTATAGGAGACTGCTCTTCAGAACATTTTCATTCATCGTTTGGGTCCCTGACCCTCAGATCTAAAAGGTTTAAGATGTTTTTGTGTGTTCACTCTTCTCTGGAGAACTGCCATTTCAGGACTTGAGCTTCTGCCCCTTGGCTATCTGTCAAATTTTGAAGGATTTTGAACATGTTTCAGAGTCTCAAAAATTAATGTATTGACCTTTTATGAAAAATAACATAAATTATTATTTCTGTTTCTATCTCATCTAGAAGTTTCTTTAGGTTAGCCATTTGTATTATTTCTAACACTTGACCTGAATGGTTTCTTATGTTAGTCAGGGATGATGCTATTAGCTTATTTTCCCCTCTGTTTATTCTTTATGGAGACCATAGGGATTAACACAACTGAAGGCTCTGGAAACATCTGATTCCTACCTGGAGTTTGAGGTAGAGTGGTGAGAGTTAGCAGGGAATGATACACCGGGGTTATGGGAAAATAGCTCAGGGTGAGTTAAAATGAAATGCCAAAAAGTCAGGATAGAGGTGACAGGGTGGTAGGGATGGTGAAAGGAATATGTGCACATGATATGGTTGGGATCTGAGGTGTCCCCAGAAAGCTCATGTGTGAGGCAATGCAGATATGTTTGGAGGAAGTAGGTCACTGGAGGCTCTTGGACACTGTATTTTCCCTAGCTCCCTGTGTACTCTCTTTGCTTCCTGGTTGCCATGTTCTGAGATGATTACTTTGCCACACTCTTCATCATGATATTCTGCCTCATCTTGGGCCCAGAGCAAGGGAGTCAACTGACCATGGATTGAACCTCTGAAGTCTTGAGCCCAAATGAACTTTTCCTCTTCTAAATTGTTTTTGTCAGGTCTTGCGGTCACAGTGATACAAAACTAAAGCAGAATAGAGACACACATTAGGTTATGGTTGTCCACCTGAGATGCAGGGTTGTGGAAAAATGGAAAGAATGTCTCTCTATGATAGAGATTATTGGTGATCACCTGTATCGGCTCCTTCCTGACAAACAACTCAATATTCTTTCCTCGATCCACTAGCATTTACATAGGACCATGTGACTGGGTGCTGGCCAATTGGTTCTAACCACAAAATATTGCATGAAAGCTTCCATCCTCTCATTCTTTCGCAGTCCAACCTGCAAGAAATGAAGGAATATGAGGGCCTCAAGGATGATACTCCCACAGAATTGAGGAAGCCAACATTCCTGAGTCGTCATTTAGAGAAGAAAGATATTGAACTTAGTGTATAAACAATAAATAACCTGGTATTAAGTCATGGAAATCTGAATTTTGTTTATTACAATAACAAGTATTAATTATCCTGTTTAGTGTCTTTGGGTTCTGCTGTTGTCTTTGACATTGCTACAGAATGAGAATAAAGAAAGAAATACAAAAGCCGAAAAATATTACTCAATATTACTTATTAGGCTTATAACTGATAGGTAGGCAGAAGAAAACAGATGGTATGGGGCATGGATGGTCTCGTGAGATAGGAAACATTTTGTAGGTATACTGACCTAATTTTAGAACTAAGCTGGATATTTCTAAATGCGCTTTGATTAGTGTAAAAGAGGATTGACATATTTTTGACAAGTACAATTAGAAGAATATGCCAACATCTATTTTATACATGTATAAATGAAGTACAATAAATTTATTGAAAAATACTTTTAAAAATCAGATATCAAATTTCAATTTCTTAAATATGTTTAAATGCATACTTATATACATATAAAAGCTTTTTTTAAAAAATGCTGAAGTAAGGTACATGCATTTCAAAATACCATGGGGAGAAATAGGAGAGGCCTGAAGTCCTGAGCTTGCTGAGTGAAGGAATGTTGTGGTGATGGGCAGGGTATGTGGGCAATGTTTGGACTGTGTGCAATTAAAGAAGGAGTGCACAGGGCCTGGGACCCAGAGAAAGAGGCAGGAGAGGGCTCAGTTTTCCCTTTGCCTTTTAGTACTTCAATATAGTCACTGAAAAGTGGGATTCTATTCAACAAAGGAAAATTTAGTGATCAGATTTGGATGAGTTATTTGAAATTACAGAAAGTTGGAAGGGTAAAAGTTTTTTACCCTTTACAGCTGCTTTTGAAATATAGTTTTCTTTCTGAAACATGGAATAAATCCCACAGTGTGAATGTTCATTACTCTCAAATGTTCATTACTCCATATATGATTCTTCTGTGACCATCGCCTTTATGTTATTATCTATTAAATATCTAAAGTTGTGGCACCATTGATGAGGATAGATGTTTCCTTTGTTCCTCTACCCAACTGTCAGGGACAGACATTTCCTTTGGCTTGGAGTCCCCCACCCTTTTTTTTCTGTGCCTGAAGTAGAGATTTCCTTGAGAAGTAATCTGGTTCAGGGACAGAGGTCCCATAAGCTCTAGCACCTGCAGTGCTAGTGTCCCACGGCTCACTGTGCACTAATCATGGTCACTTAATGTCATCTGTGAATAGGATTTCACAGGCACACTATTCCTACCAGGAACAGGGAGTCCACGTCTGCAGATGAAAAACCTTAACAGTGATAGTTGCTTCTCTAGAGGTCGACTGAGAAAAAGAATACATGCCTTAAATACTACTTGTACTGAACCCAGGGCTCAAATAATTTCCACAAAACTAGACACATGTCTTCTGATTTTAAAGATCACGCATCTTCTTTTGTAGAAAACTTGGAAAATATAGAAAAACCAAAAAACAATTTTGAAAATCTCTCTAATTACACTGCTAATGAATTGCTATATACCTGTATGTGTTTGTGTACAAATATGTATGTATCAATACATATTTGCATTATAAATATAACATATAAATATATAAATGTGTATTACATCTTTATATAAATACATAATACTTGTATATATTTAGATTTCATAAATATGTAATATTTATATATGTACTTGTATATATTTAGATTTTTATTATACCCATTTTTGTGAGCTATGAACTGGGGTTGTTTTATAAAAATTATTTTACCTAAATTGCTGATATTTTTAAGAACCTCTAAAAATATTCTTTCAAGTAACTTCAGAAAAGTTTTCTTTCTATAGTTTTTTCATTTTCCAAAATTTTGTACCATGAAGAACATATATGCTACTCATACCATTATTACATCTATCTTTAAAGCATCTGACATCCTTTCTTTGATATAAAACTTTGGGCTTATCAGGGAGAACCATGAACTATCACTAGCCACCACCATCAGAGGAGGCTTGCTAAACCCTGTCATATGTCCTGCCTTGACTGCCACCAGCATGCATGCTGCCAGCAGATGTAACTGTAGGAGGCTGCTTTTTTAATGTCTACCTAATTTTTTTTAAGTCTACCTGATTTAGTAATTAATTTAATAGTTTTGGTCATCATCTATGATTCTTTTACAGTCCTTGAAGCATCTGTTATTGCCTGAGGTGGTTTCTCTGTTCTTCCCAGAATGAAAATGATAAATGATAAATCATTTTAATGGTTTCCTATTTCACAGAAACCTTGGCACTCTCAAAGTCTATTTATAAGGAACATTCACATAAGTTACTTGTAAGGATGTGATGACATGTTAAGCTTAATTTTTACTTTGCATTGAAGAAGGCAGAGAATGAGCAATTCCCTCTCTCTGCTTCATGTTACACAGCTTAGATCTAAAACAGAAAGTAGCTATTGTTTATTCCAAGAGCCCTACGGGGCCTTGGGTTCTACACATTTTATCACAAGACACCCGGAACCAAGCTGATGAAGTGCATGAAATGTATTCTATTTCCAGTTGGCATCTGACCCCTCTGAAGGTCTAAGTAGTCCACAACCAAGTTCATAAGAGGGTGTGGATGCTAAGAGAAGTATAATTCACTGAAGTTAAGAGGCTTGGCATCTTTGGAGTTTCTAAATTATAGTCACATTTACATTAATTACAATCTAAATTTTGTGGAAGAATGGTTGTTCTCCAAGGAGAGGAAAACAGGTCAATAGTTTAAATGCCACAAATTGAAGGAATTTTATGATTCCAAATTGTCAACCTTGTATTCTGGAGATAGAATTTGAATAAAATACAAAGTTCACTGAACTTAGCTAAAGACTTCTGTAGGCTGGATGAAATAGGACCATATAGTCACAAACATAGTACTCAGAAACCAAGATAAGTGTGTAGTAGAGTAGTGCACATTTTGTGAGTAGGACATTTATGATTCGCTTCTTGTAGCAATGAAGCAGTATCTGAGTTGGCTTACATGTAATTATGCCAGTGTTAAATTTAGTGATGTTTTAGAAAAATGTTGGGTACTGGCAAAGGAAGCCTTCCAGAGTAATCATTTAGTTAATAATTCTGTTTCTTGGAAAATCACCTTTCAGTGAACCAGGCAGACATCAATCTGGAGTTGACTACAAATTTTGAGTATATCTTGGTAACTCCTTTGTGTTCTAAGATTGTCAGGTATTTTATAATTTTTGTATCCTTGACTTAAATATTTGTATTATTAAAGAAGTCTAAATTATCACTTATTTTAAGGCTTGTGCAAATTGTACTTTCTTTCTAGCAACTGCATATACCTGTAATTTTTCAACCTGAATACAATTTATTATTGCTCTTGATGTTAGAGTCATTATGAAAATCCATTCTATGTTTTATTTATTTTGTTTGGTTGTGGAGTTCATAAGTTGTCTTATTTTTTTAAATTTGTATAAGTTCCTTTGTTTTATATCCAGGAAAGTAATTTCCTCCATAGGACTTCCTAGGTATCAGCAGGAATCGTCTAGTAGCCTGCATTTCAAAGGAAAGTGAACACCATGTGAAGAAAATGAATTATGATTGAACTTATTATGGGTAATTATTTGGCCTTATTAACTCCTAACCTCTATTTCAGTCTAGTTACAGTTGAGAGAGAGAGAGAGAGAGAGACAGAGAGAGAGAGAAAGAGAGAGAGACAGAGAGAGGGAGGAAGGAGGAGGAAAGGGGGGAGGGAAGGAGGGAGGGAAAGAGAGGGAGAGAGAGAAAAGAAGAAAGAGAAGGAGGAGGAAGAGGAGACAGAGGAGGAGGAGAGACTGATTGACAGAGAATCACAGTCCTTCTGAGCTAAGAGGAGAGCAAAAGGGCCATGTCATCCTGCCTGGGTCTTAGTCTTAGAGCAAAATAAATCACCTACATGCCTAAAAATAATCCCATCCTCTGCTTTTAGTAGAAATGCACATTTCATTGGGAACACTTAACAGTTGAGTGTCTTTCTACCCCCTCTATGATGAAACATAATTGTTGTTGAAAATCCTAGAAGGCAGAACATACCAACTGTTCTTATCTCTTTTATGGCAGGAGCAGAGCTGGTATTTATTTAATCATTTTTTAAAAACTCAGAATTTAATGTGTAATTCATATTTCAACACTTGATAGGAAAGATCTAGGAGGGACTTGTGTGAGGAAAAATAATCAGGGGTTTCCAGCTCAGCTGTGTAAGGGATAGCAGAAAAACTATCTCTATGAGGAGGGAATATGTCAGTCATTTTGGTTCTTTACTAATGTTCTGACCAGGATCAGTATTCAGAAACGGAACTCTCTCCACCCCTCTGTAACATCCCCATACACCTGCTGCACAGTAGGTGGGGCCTAGGAGCAGCACTGCTGGAGGAGGAAGGAGAAGATTCTCATTCTGTGCAGTGGATCTGCAAATTCATGTTTTCCAGGGACAGAGGAGCATTCCCTCCATGGATATTTCAGTGCAACTGATTAATCTAGTGTGTATTCCAATCTCGGTGTCCATATCTCTGAGTTAAAGAGTAACTAAAACATTTTAGAACTGTTATCAGTCATAAACCCTGGGTAATAAGATAAAAACAGAAAGAGAAACATTTTTTGTTTTTTTCAACTCTCCTTGCCCCTCTGTCTCAGTTTATATGCTGACTCACACTTTGGCACCTTAATTTGCGTATCTTTTCCAGCAGCTAAATAATTATCAGTTGGTGACTGAGGCTCTGGGAGGAACAGGCTAACCGTTACTCATCTTAGTATTTTTGGTACTTTTTACTTCTCATGAGCAGTAAGATGCACTTCATTTTAATATAAATCAATTTTTTATTAGAATCCTTACTTACAATGTTAAATAAAATTTATGAGAGGCTTTGTTTTTGACTGAACTCTGGAATGAAACCCCCAAAGACCAAACCAACATGGACTCACTTAAGCCATAATCAAACTGCAACTACATGCAATAAAAACCCTGAAACAGGCCAGTTTTCTTAGAAAATAGGAGATTTACAGCAATCGATCAAAAAGGACCTGGTGACCAGATGTGGTGGCATCAGAGTTTGGGAGGCTGAGGCAGGAGGATCACAATTTTGAGGCCAGCCTGGGCAACTCTGCAAGACTTCGTCTCAGTTTAGAATTTAAAAAGGGCTAGGATGTAGCTCAGAAGCAAAGTGTCCCTGGGTTCAATCCCTGTAACATGCCAGTGTGTGCCCACACATAAACACAGTCAACCTGTGTTGGTACAAGGAAGTACCTTCTGCTTTGAATCTTACCAAAAAAGTAACCTGAAGTTACCCGATGTTAACCAATTTGCTTTTTGTATCATGCTGTTTCCTTGATCCTAATCAAGCTATCTTATGAAAACTAACTGTTCTGCCATGCCCAACAGAATTCTCTCTATTTTGTAGACAGGATGCTGCTTGGTACACAAATTTCTAATAAAAGACAACTTGATGTTTAAACTACTTTTGTTGAAATTTTGTTTTATAAGCAGTAGTCTGTCACACATTGTGTGAAGGATATGTTTTACTTAAAAATGTTTTAATGGTTTTTCAGAAATTATTTGACATAAGTGTACTATAAGAGGAAAAATGGAGAGGTGAATAAAAAGAGAAAGAATGAAGATCCAAAATTTTCTTTACTATATGAGAAGTCTTTTGTTGTAAGAGGGGGAAATGTAGAACTTTATTTTTTAATATAGGAATTAAATTCCCTCACAAAAGCGGGGCAGCATGTGATTTTTTTCATTCGATAATGTTGTAAGAGGGGGAAATGTAGAACTTTATTTTTTAATATAGGAATTAAATTCCCTCACAAAAGCGGGGCAGCATGTGATTTTTTTCATTCGATAAATATAAATTAATAAAAATACTATGTTTTATAAAGAGAATGCTGCTCCTCTTCCACCTCCCATGGACGCCCAGACGTGACTGTGTCCCTGTGGTCTTGAAGCAGGCCAGCAATCTCCATACCACCCACTGCTTCCCACTCTGGAGAGGCTGCATCTCGTTCATGCCTGCAAACACTACATTTCTCCTCCTCCACCCTTCCAAACACAAGTCCTGGCATGGAATTTCAAACATTTAATGATTAATCATTAAATTAAACATTTCTGAGAAGAAACAAACCTGGCCTCCACAGAAGCTCAATACTGAGCTCCTGAACCAGAATTGTTAACACCACGAAATGTGAGATTTTGGTACAAGACAAATGTCTACTGGACATATTCAAAAAGGGAAGGAAAGAGGCTAATGTGAAATGAAATCTATTGCATGTTGCATAGGCCATCTCTTATTTTAAAAACAGAATCTCCTATTGAAATGTAACCTGTTTGAAACAGGCCGGCCATCTGCTTCCCCATACAACAGACCTATTGTTTCTTATGGTGTCTGCTAGGGGTACTGTGCTACTCACCTCTCTCTGCTATCAGAGACACCTAGACAGCACCAAAATCATAGGCTGTAAAAAAGTGCTCCCTCTACTTGGGGCCTGAAGCTGAAGTCCAGGTCCCTAGCCAGGTCCATTTTTTGGGGGAAAGGCACACCTCTGCACTCTGCGCCAACTAAAGGTAGAGTCCCTTCTGACTTCAAGAGCAAAGAATGGTCCTGGTGCAACTACAGTGTACAGTGCAGAACCCCAGAGTGACCCAACTTTTAGCTGGAAAAAGAAAAACTTGTAATGGATTCAGGAGAAAAAGTCACTAAAACTTCAAAGATCTTCCCATGCCTGCTCTAGCAGTGTACCAACAATCATGACATGAACACTAATCTCCTAAAAATGCAACCAGAGAAGCCAATGGTCTTCATGGCCAGCAATAACCTTCTGTTCTGGGTTCCCATTTCTCATCGACCATTTACAAAGTGTTCCCAAAAGTGTTTATAAGTGTGATTGTAATGCACAATAAATGAAGAGGCTGTACCTAGGCTGTAAGAATAACCTTTACTTGTAAAACACAAAAGGAGTGCCATGGTTGTGCAAGCTTGCCTATTTTGGTGGCAGCACTGGCAGCACTGTCATTGAGTGTCCCAAGAGCAGCACTGGAACTGCACCATGTTCTCTAGCTGTTCACACATGGGGTAGCCTCAGATCCCTAGAGACTTCTGCACAATCTGCTGGGCAATCTTGTAAAACCACTCCTGTTAGTCCCACCAAACTTTGGAAGTATCCATGCTTAACTCCACTTCTGTTGTCACCACTGACAGCAACAGAGGGATCTTCTCCACATTCCACACCAGGTTTCACTTCTTAAATCTGCTCTTGTAAGTCCAGTGGGGTCATTGCCCGGCTTGTGGAGGATGGAGATGAAGTCTCTGCCATTTGGGTCGATGTTGCGACAGAACATCTCACAAGTGCACTTCATCTTCTGAGGACTCAGTAGGTAGTCAAGTGAGAAACTCATGATGCCAAGAGAAACACCAAACTCAAAACTGGTATTTTGGGGGCCCATGATCCATGCCTCTCATTCAAAAAAATTCTCTTCACTCATGGGGCCTGTCACAATTCTTTCTGAAGAATTCAGAGTTAGTTGCTTGTACTTGGCCTTCAGCCTCTTGAGCCTTTGTCCCGTGATGTTTGCAGTAGCTGCATCGCCACTTCTACTCACCTGCATCCCAGCACTGGGGGGAGAAGTCTTTCAAGGGAAATTTTGTCAGATTTTTAAAAAAATGCTTTATCTCTCTAAAAATAGTCTGTCTCTTCCAGTTATACCACATTTGGATCCCTGGACCAAAGGTAAATTCAAATAAAATCTATTCAATTTTTTGTTCATCCTCCAATTGTGTTGTTCTGTCGTATTTGCTGAAGAATCCACGTTGTCCAATCATGATTTTTGAGCATTTTATTGAGACATTATTTTGTTGGCTTTGAAATATTTATTCTTTAAAAAATTAGTCGCTGAGGGCAAGGGAGGAGAGGGATTATAAGGCACCAGAAAGTAAATTAGTTGCTTTTCCAAGTATTTTTGTCACTGTTGTCCTTTACAAGAAAGGAGGTCAACTCTCCAGTTTAGTTTTTATCTTAGGTGATTGGCAAGAAGCAAAGAATTTTGACTCATGATCTTTTGGACTGTCTTGAGAAATTAAATGTGGCTAGATATGGAAAGGTCTTGATTTTATCAATAATTAGGTCCTAACAGTATGTAATAGAGGCATCGCTCAGTTATGAAAGAGGACACTATGTTTCTCTGGAACTTGGGCACTAACCATCTGATGGACATAGCTTCCTTACTTTTAGAGTACAGTCTTCCCCTGGTTCACTGTGATTAGAAATCACCCGTTATCAAGGGTTGAGTGTTATAGCGCAGCCTGTTATTTCAAATGTACTTAGCAGAGGCATAATAAATCACCATGAAATGACAAACACACGCTTCTCTAACTTCCTACTGTGGAACCAGATAAGTAGGAGAGCTTGTAGATTATAATCATTTGGTTGCAAAATATTCATGCATGTGTAATTTTCCACACAAAACCTGACAGGTGAAATAGTAACTGTTTCATGACTAACAGGTCATGAAATAGTAGAGAAATGAGGAATTTGCTCTCAGTTTGCCCCTTCCCCCCAAATAATCCTTAACAAACTATTCTATCTTCATCTTGTTATATAGGTGCTATGGTTTTGATGTGGTTTGTCCTGCAAAGGATCAAGTGTTGGAGGAATGTTCCTCATTGAAGTGATTGAACCATTAAAAGGTGGGAACTAGTGGGAGGTGGTTAGGTCATTGGGGGTGCCGCCCTCAGAAGGGGTTAATGCTAGTCTCATTGAGTGAGTTCTCTTAAGAGCAAACTGTTACAAAAGAGCAAGCCAGCTCCTGAGTCACTCTCTGGATTCCTGTCTCACCATGCTGTCTGCCATAATGCTATCCATCATGTGATGTAGCCTAGGAGGCCCTCATCAGAGGCCGAACAGATGGAGCTGCCCTATCTTGAATTTTCAGCCTCTAAAACTATAAACTAAATAAACATCTTCAGTTTATAAGGTACCTAGTCATGAGTATTTTATTATAGCAACAGAAAATGAACTAATAAGATAGGCCATTTCAAAATTAAATAATGTTTGCTATAGATCTTGAGCAGAATGAATTACAGAAAAAAGTTGATGAATTATAGCTTGAAAATGAAAGCTGTTTGGTAACATGAAGATGGTATGAAATCTGATTGATTCAATAATCACTATCCATTTGAATTTTTTTTTCCTAAGAAAAATATCTGTAGCAATCTCTAAAAGATCAAGAAAAATGATGCTCTCTAATTTAGCTACTAGAATAAAGATGATTTAACATAAAATTTAAAGAACCCTAAGTTTGTAATATCCTAAATAACCTTGAATTGTACACTTTAAGTGGGTAAGTTGTGTAAAATAAAAATTATATCTTAATAAAGCTGTTAAAGAAATGTTATGGATAACAAGAGATTTCGACCTAACTGAATGAGAAAGGTCACAGGTGATATCTGAGTGTTCCAATCTCATTCTTGAGAATTTGATTTGATTTGCTTCTTCCTCCTGAAAAAGCAAGTGTCTCATTTTAGTCTACACTGGGAGGAAATAGGAAGGGAACTACTGCTGCTGTTGGCTTATGAACTTTGTTTTTGCAGACCAAGGGTTGAACCCAGGGATTTGTACATACTAGGCAAGCGCTCTACCACTGAGTCATATCAACAGCCCTAGAAGCCACAGTACTAAGGTTTTCCTTCCAATATTTAAAAGAACAGTGGCAGGTGGTCCTTGGCAATACAGACAGCAATAGAAATACAGTAAACTAAAGAAAGAAAAGTATCCCTGTTTGTCATTTTTTTTTTTTTGCTAGGGTTTCCCAAATTCTGAAACCATATAGAAACAAGCACCATTTGTCAAAAATTACCTTTGTCAGACAATTGAGTGGCTAGATATCTGCTAAGTATGTTACTAGTGAATATGACTAGAGTATTCCACACAGTGAACATTTGTATTTCTGTAATCATCATCATGCAATAAAAATCCACTAAAAATTTTCAAATGCTTACCAATTTAAAAAATACATTAAATGGAAAGTGACATTTTAAGTTAGGGTGGGTGCAAGTAGGAGAATCAGTTCTAACTTAAAATGGACTACAATGCAACATTGTAGGTTAAAAGACAACTCACTTGTCCCTTAAGGTGAATTCAATCTTATTACCATAATTCCGAAAGCTCCTAAAAAAAAAAAAAATTGAGTGCTCCAAAGATACAGTCTTGGTTTTTATGCTGTTTGACACTGTTGGGTAGCCTTTGCTTGCTATTTATGAGGACCATTTACTAACCAAAGCTCAATATAGCAGGGAGGAGAGAGATTAGGGAGAGTCCTCACAGGAAGAGGAGAGATTTATTTGACCTCTCCTCAAGATAAATGAAGCCACTTCAGGAGAGAGAGAGAGAGAGAGAGAGAGAGAGAGAGAGAGAGAGAGAGAAGAGAAGAGAGAGAGAGAGAGAGAGAGAGAGAGAGAGAGGAGAGAGAGAGAGAGAGGAGGAGGAGGAGGAGAGAGAGAGAGAGAAGAGAGAGAGAGAGAGAGTTAGGATAGTAAGAGAG